>NC_138373.1:104756072-104775668 GCF_054177405.1 Leptonychotes weddellii | reverse complement strand
CATGACCTGAGCCGAAGGCAGTCGCTTAACCAACTGAGCCACCCAGGCGCCCCACTATAGAAAATATTATTGTCACATATTTTTGTATACTCATGAGTATATCCATAAGACATTGCTGATTCAAAGTGGAATTACTTTGGGGCCCCTGGGTGGCTCAGTCGTTAAGCATCTGCCTTCGGCTCAGGTCATGATCCCAGGGTCTTGGGATCGAGCCCCGCATTGGGCTCCCTGCTCGGCGGGAACCCTGCTTCTCCCTCTCCCACTCCCCCTGCTTGTGTTCCCTCTCTTGCTGTGTCTCTCTCTGTCAAATAAATAAATAAAATCTTGAAAAAAAAAAAAAGTGGAATTACTTTGAAGGTACACATTTAAATTTTTTCTAAATGTAATTTTATTTTTTTTAAGTAAGCTCTGTGCCCAACATGGGACTTGAATCACGACCTGGAGATCAAGAGTCACATGCTCCACCAACTGAGCCATCCAGTAGCCCCTAAATTTTTAATAATATTGCCAAATTGGACTTTAAAATGTGGTATTGATTTATCACCACCTATATATAAAAATGCCTATTTCCTGGGACACCTGGGTGGCTCAGTCGGTTAAGCATCTGCCTTTGGCTCAGGTCATGATCCTGGGGCCCTGGGATTGAGTCCCACATCAGGCTCCTTGCTCAGCGAGGAGCCTGCTTCTCCCTCTGCCTGCTGCTCCCCTGCTTATATGCTCTCTCTCTGACAAATGAATCAAATCTTTTTTTAAAAAATGCCTATTTCCGGGGCAACTGGGTGGCTCAGTCATTAAGCGTCTGCTTTCGGCTCAGGTCATGATCCCAGGGTCCTGGGATCAAGCCCTGAATCGTGCTCCCTGCTTCACGGGAGCCTGCTTCTCCCTCTCCCACACCTCCTGCTTGTGTTCCTTCTCTCGCTGTGTCTCTCTCTGTCAAATAAATGAAATCTTAAAAAAAAAAAAAGAAAAAGAAAAGCCTCTTTCCCCATGTCCTTGCTAATGCTATGCATTATTAGAGTTTAGACTTCTCGTGTTTTTTTGTTTGTTTTAATTTTTTGTGAACTGATAGGTGAAAAATTACAAAAGTCCACCTAGAGTTGAATTTTATTTCTATTTTTTAAAGATTTTATTTATTTATTTAAGAGAGAGCATGCACACAAGCAGAGGGGGAGTGGCAGGCAGAGGGAGATGGAGAAGTGGACTCCCCGCTGAGCAGGGAGCCTGATGTGGGGCTCTATCCCAGGACCCCGGGATCATTCAAAGGCAGATGCCTGACTGAGCCACCCAGGTGCCCCTAGAGTTGCATTTGAAAAATTAAATGAGAATGGGGTACTTGGCTGGCTCAGTCGGTAGAGCATGTGACTCTTCATCTCAGGGTTATAAGTTTGAGCCCCACACTGGGTATAGAGATTACTTAAAAAGAAATCTTAAAAAAAAAAAAAAGAGGCGCCCAGGTAGCTTAGTTAAGCTTCTGACTCTTGATTTTGGCTCATAGCATGATTTCAGGGTTGTGAGATTGAGCTCTGTATCGGGCTCTGCGCTGGGTGTGGAGCCTGCTTAAGATTCTCTTGCTCCCTCTGCCCCTTCCCCCCCCTCAAAAAAAATAAAATTTAAATGAGACTGACCATGTTTTTATATATTTACTAGCTCTTTGTATTTTCAAATACAAATTGATTCTTGAGATTTCAAGAATGGACGGCAGTATCAGTAAATATGGCTTCAAAGCTGTGAAGAAATGGTGCTATAAACGTAAAGTGTCACTGAAATGACCACAGCTTGACAATCTCCTCTACTTCCCACCTTGACCCTTTACTCTCTTAATTTAAGGTGATCATGGAGCCCAGCTTGGCCTCCATGGAGCTGGTGGTGACGGAATACATGATGACACAGCAGGTGGAGAAGAAGGGGAAAACAGCCCAGATCCCCAGCCCCAAGCTGGTCGGAGGACCCGGCGGGAAGCATGCACCTGCCCCTACTGTAAAGACAGTGAAGGAAGGTAAGTTGACCCAGCCAAGCCAGTCTCTTAAGAGTATAAAGGAGAAAAATTAATGGATTTGGAGGTAAGCAGAAGAGGGTTAATTTTTTAACATTTAAGACTTGGCAGTGTTGCAAAGGGACCAGAGATAGTACAATACATTTGATTGGGTTATATTATAGGATTTTGGTTCCAGCTCTGATCCTTTCATCTACTCTAAGACCTTGGGCCTTAATAGGTGCCTGCCTTCTCCAGAGATAAGGTAATCACATGGAGCCAACTGGTCAAATGATTGTTACCATATGTCTGTTTTGAAATGGTTTTAACAAGGTTGCTTATAAAATAGTCTTGCAAAGAAAAAGAAACATACCTACTGTAATGATTTTTTACAGTGGCTGTGTGAGAATCCTAAGGGTTTATAGAGTCTTATTTTCCCTCAAAATAGACAGAAGTGCTTACTCCAGATAGAAAATTCTTCCATCCTGGAATTTAATGTGTCCTACAGAACAAAGTTCTGGCACATTTTTCCTATTAGTGGAATATTCAGTTTTATTCAGTATTATCTCTGGAGAGTTCCAAGTTACATTCTTTTTCTTCAACTCACTGCTTTTGAAAGAGAATAGAAAATCATACAGATTTTCTTAATGCCTTTGGAAATAAAATCTGTTAAAGTTTTGTCCCAACAAAATTAAGTACAAAGATACAAAAATAAGAAAAGCAACAAAACTAAATATAATTTGAGTTCTTTATAGGTTAACCCTACATTACAGGAAAAATCTGAATCAGAAGCACTGAGGGGTACCTGACTGGCTCAGTCAGTGGAGTGTGTAACTCCCAATCATGGGGTTGTAAGTCCGAGCCTCATGTTGGGTGTAGAGATTACTTAAAAATAATAAAATCTTTAAAAAAAAGAAAAAAAAAGCATGAATACAATAGAGTTTCCCTCTAACAAAACTTGGGGCGCCTGGGTGGCTCAGTCGTTAAGCGCCTGCCTTCGGCTCGGGTCGTGATCCCAGGGTCCTGGGATCAAGCCCTGTGTCAGGCTCCCTGCTCTGTGGGAAGCCTGCTTCTCCCTTTCCCCCTGCTTGTGTTCCCTCTCTAACTGTGTCGCTCTCTGTCAAATAAATAAAATATTTAAAAACAAAAAACAACTTGGGGCACCTGGGTGGCTCAGTTGTTAAGCGTCTGCCTTCGGCTCAGGTCATGATCCCAGGGTCCTGGGATCGAGCCCCGCATCGGGCTCCCTGCTCTGTGGGAAGCCTGCTTCTCCCTCTCCCACTCCCCCTGTGTGTGTTCCCTCTCTCACTGTCTCCCTCTGTCAAATAAATAGATAGGGTCTTAAAAAAAAAACAAACAAACTTAAAGTGGATTTAAATTTTCAAAGGTAACTCTCCAAAGGTAATGATTTCATTTCCATTACAGTTTTTTTTCCCTCTGCTGTTAAAACCCAAGAAAAGTCCCTCTTGGAAATCTCCCCAGTGCCCACTAATGGATTACACATGGAACAAATTGGTTTGGCAAAAACATTTCAGAACTGATGCCTCAGAGGAGCTTACAAACTGCTTCATATAGGGAATATATATATATGTGTATATATATAAATTTTTTTTATATATATATACCTTGAATTAGTTAGGGTTTTTATTCCCCTGTTTTAACTTTTATCCAGCCCATCTTCCTCTACTCTGAAGTCCCTGATAATGTAATCTTCACCATTTGGCTCTTTTTTTTTTTTTTTTTAAAGATTTTATTTATTTATTTAATTGACAGAGAGACAGCCTGAGAGGGAACACAAGCAGGGGAAGTGGGAGAGGGAGAAGCAGGCTTCCCGCGGAGCAGGGAGCCCGAAGCGGGGCTCGATCCCAGGACCCTGGGATCATGACCTGAGCCGAAGGCAGTCGCTTAACCAACTGAGCCACCCAGGCGCCCTTCACCATTTAGCTCTTGACCTTTATTTTAGGAAATAAGTTCATAGTTGTAAACTATTACGTTTTCTTTAAAGTTCTCCACCAGGTGTTTAAATGGAGAGACCTTTTGCTCCGTACGTAAGTTCCCAGCCAAAAATAGCACCATATTCACATTCCCCATGGAAAATGCTTGTATTGTGATTTAAAATTTGTGATAAATTCAAGAAAATTCCTCACAGACTTCACAAGTGATCGTGAGAGCAATTATCTCTTCACACATCAAACATCAGAATGATTAAGGAAGGGCGCCTGGATGGCTCAGTTGGTTAAGTGGCTGCCTTCAGCTCGGGTCATGATCCTGAAGTCCCAGGATCGAGTCCCACATTGGGCTCCCTGCTCAGCGGAGAGCCTGCTTCTCCCTCTGACCCTACCCCCTCTCATGTGCTCTCTCTGTCTCTCATTCTCTCTCAAATAAATAAATAAAATGTTTATTTATTTTTTAAAGATTTTATTCATTCATTTGAGACACAGAGATAGAGAGCATGAGCAGTGGGAGAGGCAGAGGGAGAGGAAGAAGCAGACTCCCCGCCGAGTCAGGAGCCCGATGTGGGGCTCGATCCCAGGATCCTGGGATCATGACCTGAGCCGAATGCAGACGCTTCACCATCTGAGCCACCCAGGTGCCAATAAATAAAATCTTTAAAAAAAAAAAAATGATTAAGGAATAGAAAAAGAGTAAATACCCAGTAGAGAGGGAACTTAAAACTTGAATTTAGGATATTAAGAATCAGAATCAACTAAAAATTTATCTTTTTATTTAATTTTATTATTTAGAGTGTGAGCGGGGGTAGGGGCAGAGGGAGAGGGAGAATTTCAAGCAGACGCCATGCTCAGTGCAGAGCCCAGCGTGGGATTTGATCTCACAACCCCAAGACCATGACCAGAACGTAAATCAAGAGTCAGATGCTTAACTGACTGAGCCACCCAGGCACCCCTAAAGATTTATCTTTTGATACTAAAGAGAAGTCTTTACTACTACTTCTTCTTCTTTTTTTTTTTTAAGTAAACTCTACCCCCAATATGAGGCCTGAACTCACGACCCCAGGATCAAGAGTTGCATGCACTACTGACTGAGCCAACCAGGTGCCCCAAGAGAAGCCTTTTTTTATTTTTTTATTTTATTTTATTTTATTTTTTTTTAAGATTTTATTTATTTATTTGACAGAGACACAGCGAGAGAGGGAACACAAGCAGGGGGAGTGGGAGAGGGAGAAGCAGGCTTCCCGCCGAGCAGGGAGCCCGATGTGGGGCTCGATCCCAGGACCCCGAGATCATGACCTGAGCCGAAGGCAGACGCTTAACGACTGAGCCACCCAGGCGCCCCGAGAAGCCTTTTTTTAAAATAAAAATTTGGGTTAGTTTTGAGTGGGTCAGGTAATAACTGCTGACACTGAGGTTCTTTAATTTTTGTCTCTAGAATGCATGATGAATAGTTGTGTTCTTATTTTCAGGGGCTCTGGGGACCCTGGCAAAAAGAAACAGCACATTTGCCACATCCAAGGTTGTGGCAAAGTATATGGCAAGACCTCACACCTACGGGCACACTTGCGCTGGCATACAGGCGAGAGGCCATTCATGTGTACCTGGTCATACTGTGGGAAACGCTTTACACGTTCGGATGAGCTACAGAGACACAAACGCACACATACAGGTGAGGAGCAACCTGGGGAAGAGAGAAACAGTAATAGAATAGAAGAAAGACACAAAATATAGCTGTGAAATAAATTTCTGAGCAACTTAAGTTTGAAAGTGAATGTATAGAATATAAATGGAATTGTAGTTAATCTGGAAAACCTTTCAGAAGGAAGGAGCTAGGTTTTCAGTGGGATTTTATTTTATTTTATTTATTTTTTTTAGAAGATTTTTTTTTATTTATTTGAGAGAGAGAATGGCAGAGAGAGACAGAGCATGAGAGCAGGGAGGGTCAGAGGGAGAAGCAGACTCCCTGCTAAGCAGGGAGCCCAATGTGGGACTTGATCCTGGGACTCCAGGATCATGACCTGAGCTGAAGGCAGTTGCTTAACCAACTGAGCCACCCAGGCACCCCTTCAGTGGGATTTTAAAGGAGGACCGTGGCCCATTATTCTTCTTAGTCTCAGTCCTGCCTTACTTTTCTGCTATAGTCCTTCCTTTCTGAGTACTCCTTGAGCTTTACCTATTTTTCTCCCCGCTCCAAAGAAAAAGATACTCAACAGATTTTTCTTGTTTTTATCACCTTCTAAGAGTGCCTAATATTCTTTTTTTTTTTTTTTTAAAGATTTTATTTATTTATTTGAGAGAGAGAATGAGATAGAGCATGAGAGGGGGGAGGGTCAGAGGGAGAAGCAGACTCCCTGCTGAGCAGGGAGCCCGATGCAGGACTCGATCCAGGGACTCCAGGATCATGACCTGAGCTGAAGGCAGTCGCTTAACCAACTGAGCCACCCAGGCGCCCCGAGTGCCTAATATTCTAATATAGTTTGAAAACAGTGAATTGGACAAGGTAACCCTTCTTCCTAAGATGTCTGTATCTTATCTTCGTTCTCTTCTTTTACTAAGGTGAGAAGAAATTTGCCTGCCCTGAGTGTCCCAAGCGCTTCATGAGGAGTGACCACCTGTCAAAGCATATCAAGACCCACCAGAATAAGAAGGGAGGCCCAGGTGTATCCCTGAGTGTGGGCACTTTGCCCCTGGACAGTGGGGCAGGTTCAGAAGGCAGCGGCACTGCCACCCCTTCAGCCCTTATTACCACCAATATGGTAGCCATGGAGGCCATCTGTCCAGAGGGTATTGCCCGTCTTGCCAACAGTGGCATCAACGTCATGCAGGTGGCGGATCTGCAGTCCATTAATATCAGTGGCAATGGCTTCTGAGATCAGGCACCCAGGGCCAGAGACATATGGGCCATACCCATCAACCCTGGGATGCAAGGTAGCATGGGTCCAAGAGACATGTGGGAGAGAGAGCCATGAGGCATTAAAATGCATGGTGGTGGGAAGAATTGGGGGAGGGATACAAGAGAAGAGATGGGGTCTTGGCACCCACCTATATCATCAGTACCTCCTTGAAGTGGGAAACATTAGTGAAAATTCTGTTGGTGCCACCCTTTGATGAGCATTTGTTTGACCCCAGTTTCTTACACTTCTTATCCCAGCCTCCCCTTCCTGCGTTTCCCTTCTCAGCTTCCCCATGATGGATCCCCCCTTTCCTAAAGCCATCATGCCTTGATAAATATATATGATCATTGAAATACTTTTTAACAAAAAAACAGATTCTATATTATATATATATAAATATATATATATATATAAAAGATATATAGAGATGCATTTGCAGGGGTTGGCTGGGAGGAGGAAGGAGACCATTCTGTGACCAAAATACCTTGGTCATTTTTTTATATTGCCTTATTTCCCTATGGCTGAGCCTTGTTGTGACACATCAAGCTTTTCTATAGATGTTGTCTTGGCTTCCCACCAGATTAAGCATTCATATGCTCTGCTTTTAGTTTATATATACATACATAATGTTTTTCCTTTCTTAATTTTGTCTTTTTATTTGGGATCAGCTTCTTGCACTCCTTTCTTGACTCAATCTTTCTGTCTCCCTTTCTCTCACCTGATCACTTCATGTTTTGGTTTTGGTAATGATCCTTGGATGAGGCACTTCTGTCAGTCTTTTAAGGTCCTTGTTCCCAGCAGCAGAATGGAGAGCCTTGAAGCCCAGGCTGATGCTTGAGGTAGCTGTGGAGAGAGTGTTCAAAATACTACTGACGCAGGCACCGTCTTGGCGCTGGAGAGTCCAAGGCACCTCTCGTCAGTAGCTGCTTTAAGCATCAAGAGTCTTTCTATGGAATTGTACAAGAGACCCTTTAAAGGTTATAATCTGGGATCAGTTTGTATAAACCGTCAAAAAGCGGTCAAGTAATAGGTAGGGGCTTTCAATAGGAAAATGATGTGCCCAGAAGTGGAAGTGACTCATAGTAGTCCAGTTCAGGAGTTAGTGGAGTATTTGGACTTGTGTACAGTGTCTTCCAAAGTAGCTCTAAGCTTTGGTGTATGGGTTTCTGGGGTCACATTCTGAAAGGAAATGCACTTCCTCTTTTGAACATCCCCAGTAGTTTCTTTCTCATGTTGTTAAGGAGCATCAGCCAATGAATCTGTTCCCAGTTTCCATTCTGCAGAACTCCAGAGCATGTACCTAGTGGCAAGGCAGTGGTTCCTTGATCTTTTCCCTTAACTCTTCCTTGGGTGGTTCCTAAGGGAAAAGGAAGCACACGATCATGGGAATGATAGCCCAGAACAAAAAGAAATCTTGTCTTACCACTGTGGTTTATAGGAGAGATCGGGAGACGCCATCCTGCTTTCTCCATGGCCTGATTCCTGAAGAGACTGATCCAAAAATTATAGCGGCAGGGAACTCTTAGTGCATTTGGCACTGAGATTTAAATGCAACCAGAGTTGTCCTCAAGGCCCAGCCATTAAAACATTGTCTCTCTTGACCTTCTGGTATCTTGTCAGAGAGCTTTTCACTGTGAGGAAGTGTGGAAATGGCTGTGTGTATGTGTGTAATCTGTTAGGTTGGGGATAGGTTTTCTGTTAGCCTATACTAAAAGAGACCTGCAATAAAAAATTGCCCTGATCTGATAGAAAATGAAGTGTTTGTGTATGACTGTGTGTGTATGTGTGTTTGTGCCTGTATATATCTACACAATGAGAAATTATATTTGAAATTGTTGGAAAATAAATCAAATTCAGCTCAAAAATGCCTTTCAGGCCCATTACCTAGAAATCTGTCTTAAAACCTGGGTATGTTCCTGAGGTCATTTCTTTGCTTATGCTAAATTAGTTACAATTAATGATGGGGGATATTCGACTGCACTTTTGAAGAAAAAACTATTTTTGTGTTTGAAAGTGAAACCAACATCCAGATCTATAGCAGAGTCCTAGTTTCTTTCATAAATCTTTTTACCTTGACTACAAATAGATGATGCTATGATTCTACTATATATTTTATATCAAATCTATCCAAATTAGGGTCTGGGTAATTTTGTGTTGTTGTTTAACCAGAAATATAATAACTGTTGATATTCTAAACAGTAGTTCACTCCATTTGATCCTTCTCCTGCAGACTTCATACACTCAGGAACTATTGCGAGGAACTTTCCCCAAATCAAATTCTGTTAATACTGAAGTAAAAGTCATCCATGCCCAGCCACTTATCACACACCCTTTATTCCCACTGAAAGGCAGAACTCAGAACCTGTTATTTTATGTCTGTAATCATGTACGTAGGCATCTTTTGGAGGAAAGGGGCAGGATAACTCACCGGAGTGTGTGGTATTTTGCTAGAGCATTTCAAGAAATGGAATCTTCCCCAGTATGAAATTATTTGATATAAACTAGCTTAATGATGCTGAGGACTACAAGTGTTTAGAAGGTTATTTGATGATGATTTTCTCTGGGATGAAATGCTGGTTTACCCTCAGCCCCCTTCATGAGCATTGTTATAAGTGAATTCCTAGTCCGTTCTCTCCACTTGCCCTCTTTCCTTGTTGCCAAGGAAGCTCCAAATGCAGTATCTTGTTTGGCCCCCAGACTGAAGCAGCTTCCTCTCCTGTCTTCCAGCAGCAGTGAGCCGCTCAGTGTTTTCCACAGGGAGTTTGGGAGCCAGCAGTGCTTGAGTCATGAGCGCATTGCTGAAAATCCCTCTCCCTGAACATTTTGGCCAGCAGAAATTAATGTAATTGACAGGCGTATTGATTCTAAAATTTTTTTCATGAGTTGCTTTTTTTATTTAAATTTTTTAAATGACCAAACCTGTGGGGCAGGGGATGCCCAGAACAGTGGTAATATTAAAGCACCCATTCCCTTGTCCCTTCAGGTTGCCCATTCACATTCATCTGTGTACCATTTGACTGTCTCTCTTATAAATAAGCCAGGGCAGTAACAACCCACACCCATCTTCCTTCAGGGACCTCCCAGCTAGCACCCTGTTTGTGGGTGCTATGCAGAATGCCATTTAATGGGTATTTCTCAGCCTGATTCAGAATAAATAGAACCCTTGATCCCAGAAAGTATAGACTGAAGTGTGGGGTAAAGATTATGATTGGGGGAGGGTTAGAGACAAAAGCTGTAAATTACTATGGCTGATTGATTTATTTCTACTATATACATATATATATATATATTTTTTGCTTTTGTATATCCTATATAGGAAACTAAGCATTGTATTTTTTTAACAAATCTGAGAAAGCACTATGAACTGCAGATGTTTGACTTTCAGAATATATTTTGTATTGTTAATATCTTCACATTGTGTGAATACTGGAAGCTGCAGATCTTTGCTAGGACGCAATAAATTTATATACTTTTTGAGGGGTTCTTCGGGGGGTGTTAATCAGGCCCCTGTTACGCTTTGGGGGAGCCCTGGTGCTACTTGCTTAGAGTTTTCATTCAGTTGTAAGTACCCTGATGCCTTTTGGACCTTGGGATCAGAGCAAACAATTTTTGGAGATCCCGGTACCAAGGAAATGCAGATAGTCTAGCTTCCTCAAGTGAGGGGCCCTTAGCATAGCTCTCCTTCCCCCTATTCAAAGCTGGGTAGCCTCTTGGGGTGAGGAAGAGAAATGTGAGATCTCAGAGTTTCATCTCCCTTAGAAGAGAGCCAGTAACTTATATGCAAGGATGAAAGGTGGCAGCAGTAGTTTTGGGGAAAGGGAGGAGGATATGGCACTCCTCCAATCCCGGAAAACATTGCTTTTGAAACTGCTGATAAAACATGGGCAGGTTATTACTTTTGTTTGGGAGCCTGTGTTCTCTCTGGTGCCTCTCTTGGCTCTCCTCCTGGGGTACAGACCTCTTCTAGGAGGATGAGCAGACCAGCTTTGAGGTTGACCTGTTTCTTTTCTTTGTCTGCCTTCCCTAAACACCAGCCCCCAGGAGGACATTAAGCAGCCTTAAGCTTAAATTCCTACTCCCTCTTCCCAATTTGGCTTACTTGCCTTAAGAGTGAAGGCTGGGAAAGGGTAAAAAAGGGGAGTCCCTGGCTTCATTCCTCCCCTACGTCTTTTCCAGTTTGACTTCCCCAAACCCAGAAAGATTTCCTCTACCACGTTCATTGGAGAGAAATGAGTACATTGTCCCGTTTTCCTCTTTCCTTATTATCAAACAACCCCTAGCCTGCCTTGTCCCTTTTAAGTGAGAAGAGGTGTGGTGAACTATTCCTCAACTCCCTTCAGTATCCAAAAAAAAAAAAAATAATAACAAATGGGGTTAAGCTGGGGTTGCAGGTAGTGAGGACTCTGTTAATACCTCTCCTGGGGTGTGTGTTTTCCTCTATCTCACCTTCAGGAATTACACTGTGCCTTCTCCACAGGGGAATGGGCTTTGTCGACCCAGCCCTCCACTTTCCCAGCAACTGCTCTTGAACGGTGTGGACAGGGCAGGTCTTCACCTTTTTCTCCCAGTGGCATCCTGTAGCCCTCACCTGGAGTCTAGGGCACAAAGACTTTGGGGGAAGCTGGGGGAAATATACTGAGATTGACCTGAGGAGACCCTTTTTACACACACCAATGGCAGCTGCCCCAGGGCCTGCTTCCTGTTACCCAGTCTGTCATCGTCTGGGAGGGAGGGGCAGTGCTCCAATCTCTGGTGCCTAAAACAAGTTTATTTCTCTTTCTCAATACTGGCGATAACCAGTCTCCATACCACTGTTGCCTTTTTAAACCTCTTAATATTCTCATGCTGTGTTTGTTGTTGATTCCAATCCGATTATCACCAGGGCCGTGTGGGGAAATACTTTTAAATGCTCTCTCATCTGTTCTTGCTCTTTTTTCCCCCTGATCTTGTGTATGTATGATGCTAATCTCTTGTCTTTCAGTTTCTTCCTGCTCTTTTGTATCTTCCTTTCTTGTCTCTCCCCCCTACCTTTTGTCTCTGGGTGTTTTGGGGCTTTTTTTTTTTTTTTTTTTTTTGGCCTTTTTGTACAAAGATTAGTTTCAATGTAGTCTGTAGCTCCTTTGTAAACCAATTAAAAAAAAAGTTTTTTTAATAAAAAGCCATGTCTCTGGTGTGTTGACAGGGTGGGAATGGGGAAAATATGGTTATAACTTCATATACTGTACCCAACAAAGTTTTCCAGGTATACGGTGGTGCTCCCATACATGTTAGTGCAGTTGCTCCATGCTTAGCTCCCAGGCAAACAGTTTCATGATCAGATCAGTGTGCCACGAGTACATAGAAATGTGGAGGACCAAGAGGAACAGGGCAGGCCCAACCTCTTTTTAAAAAAAATTTTTATAAGCTTTTTATTTTGGAATACTTTTAAATTTAAAGGAAAGCTACAGAGTGCAGAGAGATTCCATATACTCCTTACCCAGTTTTTTTCCATTGTTAACATACTACTGTGGTGTGTTGTCAAATCTCAGAAACTGATGCTAGTACATTACATTAGCTAAACCCCAGGCTCTGTGGGTTTCACCAGGTTTTCCATTGATGTCCTCCTTCCGATCCAGGATCCGTTCTGGGATGCTACATTGCATTTCATTGATATGTCTCCCCAGACGCATCTGGTCTGTGACAATTTCTTAGTCTTTTCTTATTTTTCATGACCTTGACAGTCTGGGAGTATTGGCTAAGTGTCTTGTAGAATATCCCGCAATCTGAATTTGTCTGATGTTTTCCTCATTATTAGACAGAGCTCCCAGGTTTTTGGAAGAAATACCACACAGGTGAAACAGTGTGAAATGCCTTTCTCATTACATCCTCTTGGGTATATGAGAGCCACGTGACATTACCAATGCTAACCTTCATCACCCTAGTTAAGGTAGTGCTTGCCAGCTTTCTCCACTGTGTTTCCTTATTCTTGGGAAGCAAGTCAGTAAGCCTAGCGCATCCTTAATGGAATTGGTGGGAATTTAAGTTTCCCTTCCTGATGGAAGTAACTACATAAGAGTATTTGGAATTCTGTGAGGAAATTGTCTCTTCTCACTCTTAATTTATATTAGTATGTACTCATGTATGTTTATTTTATACTTAGGTTATAATCCAGTTCTACATTATTTTCATTGCTCAAATTGTCCCAGCTCTGGGCATTGGGAGCTCTTTCAGGTTGACTCCTGTGTCTCTTTGATACATCTACATCCTTTTCCTTTTTTGAGCACTTTCTAAAGAACTTTCCGAAACACAAGATGCTTCAGACTTAACCTTGTATTTTCCCAGCCCCAGCCCTAGAATCAGCCATTTCTCCAAGGAGCCTTCGTTCTTTTTATTGGAGAATGGTATTTAGAAACTTAAGATCTAGTCCTAATATATTTTACATTCAGTTAATAGCAGCCTGTGTCTAACGTGATTGAATCTGGATTATGGTCCCTTCAGAAACTGAAATTGAAGTTATTCTGATGGTCTTTCCAATTTCCCATCAGCCTATGGTTTCCCTTCCCTTCCTACCTATCCAAGAATCCTTAGTCACTTGTTTATACAGTGGCTACCAGCATTCTCAATTACTTTGCTCATTTGACTCCCTTTGCTTTTCAATCACTCAGCCATGGGTAAACTCAGTCATTGGATTTCCTTATTTAGCCATTAGCAATATAACATTTTAACATTTGGCTTTATTGGAGGGTATTTTTGGGGGGGAGTTGGGTGTTTGGGGGTTTTTGTTTTGTTTTTGGTTTTGGTTTTGTAGCCCTAAATGGGCCTTTAATAGCTATATCATCTGTTCATTCAGTAAACATTTATTGGGCCCTTGCTATGTCCCGGGTGCTGAGCTAGGTTGAGGATAAAAAATAAGACCAGTCCTGCCACCACATACTTGATAGTCTGGTAAGTGAGAGAGATATCATTACTTGCAGGGTTCCCAATCCTGACCCCATTTTTTAACAGATGCTTTACTTCCTATTTCGTGGAGAGAACGTTTAAGCATGAATTTCCTCAAACTTCCCTCACCTCTCCCTATCTCCCTACAAACAGCCATATACTCACCAATGCTAGTTTACCTCCTTATCTTATCTTTTTTTTTTTTTTTTAAGATTTTATTTATTTAGGGCGCCTGGGTGGCTCAGTTGGTTGGGCGACTGCCTTCAGCTCAGGTCATGATCCTGGAGTCCCGGGATCGAGTCCCGCATCGGGCTCCCTGCTCGGCGGGGGGTCTGCTTCTCCCTCTGGCCCTCCTCCCTCTCATGCTCTCTGTCTCAAATAAATAGATAAAATCTTTAAAAAAAAAAAAGATTTTATTTATTTATTTGACAGCAAAAGAGGGAACACAAACGGGGTGGGAGAGGGAGAAGCAGGCATCCCGCTGAGCAGGGAGCCCGATGCCGGGCTCCATTCCAGGACCCTGGGATCCTGATCTGAGCAGAAGGCAGATGCTTAACGACTGAGCCACCCAGGCGCCCCTCCTTATCTTTTCTTGGGAGAGAAAGTTGGCCTTTGCAACGCCAGCCCTACTACCTGTGCTCTTAACCTCATTTCCTCATTTGGATAGTATTTTCCCCTTTCATCTTCAGTTTCTCCTGGGTTCCCTTTCGTCTTCCTATAAGCATGTTAAAATCTCTCCCCCTGTCCCTCTGCTTCCACTTCAAGCTTCAGATCTAGTTCTTTTCATTTCCAAAGTTAGTGAAAGTAGTTGACAATTTTTGTCTTCTTTTAGTGAGCCCCTCAGGCCACTTTGTTCAGCACCTATCATGTACGAAATTGTTTCTTAGGAACATCTGCAATCTGGTTGCCAGCTCCAGTGGTCTTTCAGTCGTTTGCCTCTTAGACCTCTTGCAACCATGTACATCTTAGAGCTTCATTCCCTTGGAGTGTGAGACTGATACTCCTGGTTCTCCTTCATAGCCACTTCTTCCTCTGTCCCTTAAATGTTGGTGTCCCTGTCTTGTGTCCTTTCCCTTACTCTACCTTTCACCCCCTTAAACAAGTTGCATCCACTCTTTAGCTATCCCAAATCTTAAGCCCTGCCTTTTCTCTCAACCTGGCAGACTGCTTACGGGACATTTTCATCTGGATGTCCCACAGATAACTCAAAATCAAGATGTAAGAAGGAGAAATGATCCTTTGTGTTCCCCATCTCACTTAACAGTATTACTACCCCTTGATCATTTATACTTGAAACCTCAGAATCATCTTTTTAATTCTCACTTTCAAATACCGACATTCATTTGATTACCAATCCTGTCAATATTACCAATACAATGTATATCAACTTTTTCCCTTTTTATTTCCACTGTCCTAGTACTCACCATGGCTACTGCTCAGGTCTCATAACTGATCTCTCTGCTTCTAGTCTTCCCAAACCCTAGTCATCCATCTTCCACATTGCCACCAAATCCCTCCCTAAAATCTTTTACTTTCAGGAAAAGTCTAGTCTCCTTGATAATAGACCTGAAAAACCTTTCCAGTCTGGTCCCACTCTGTCTCTAGGGTGATTTTCTGCTTCATATCTCATACCCCTTTCTCCTGCTCACTACCCCCTGCCCCCAACACACACTTTATTTTTGATGCTCCCTTTGCCTATAATCATCACCCTCCTTTTACTTGTTTTCAGTGTGTTTACCTTCAAGACAATTTGTCCCTTTCTCTTTGAAACCCTCTAGGTACTTTTCTTCTATGCCCTGTACAGAATTAGCTTATTTGATCTTTCTGCTTATATAGCTCCTTGCTCATACCCCTTGGTCTGACCCATAATTTTCTGGTTACTTGTTGATATATCTTCCTGCCTTTCTGGACTATGAGATCCTGGAGGACAGGAAACACGCATCTCTTTGTAGGCCCAGCACCTACTGAAATTCCATTTTAAGACGGAGACCTTGGGGCACCTGGCTGGTTCAGTTGGAAGAGTATGTGACTTTTGATCTCAGGGTCATGAATTTGAGCACCACGCTGGGTGTAGAGATTACTTCAATAAAAAAAGAAAGGCTGAGACTTAATATTTTCTGAGTTGAATGAATAAACAACTCATGTTAGCTCTGTAGACAGGGGGTCAAAGGTAACTTACTGGGCCACTGCAGACTTGAATCAGGATCCTGATGAAGAAAGATCTTTGTATATGTGGAATCCAGGGAAACTGTTTCTATGCTGGGGTCCTTTCTCAGGACCTTCCTAATCCCTCAGCATTCAGATTATTACCCCTTCTATCACCACCTCACCCTATAAACCTGGCTGGGATGTTTCTGTCTTTGAGAGGAGTAGTCACCCAAGGCTTTGGGTGAGGAGGCGGCCTTTCTGCCTCATCCTTACTTTGCTCCCCTCTGGAGGAGGTAGTCTCCTGAAACACTCCAGACACAAGAAGCTATTTGACCTTCAACTCCCCACCTGCCCTCCAACCCTCCAGACTTAACTGATCTGGGAGCAGGAAAATAGCTGTAACTAAGTACAACATTCCATCTCACTGGCAGGGCCCTGCCGACTCCAAGAAGGTCCCAGGGAGGGATGGGCAGCTATCCATCTGCCTCTGGCCCTGGTCATTCCTCCGGCTGCTCCTTCACAAGTACCGGGGCTTTTACTCTCTCCTTCCTTCATGCAGGCTCCCCAGGAGAAAGGCTCCAGAATTAGACAGTTAATACCTATACCCTCAGTCCTGGTCTAAGCCAGACCGTTCCCAGAAAGGGTTTCTAGGCAACCACCAGGGGGACAGAAGGCTAGGAAAACGGAACCAGTCCCCTCTGACTCTTAATTCTCAAGGGAGCCAACTGCTCACAGGTACGGAAATGATTACCTATTACTGAAATGCTTTACTCTAGGGAGGAGTCTGGTGCAGCTGGACTCCTGTCTCCTATTGCAGCACAAGTGTAGACTTCTTCCATCTCCGTGCTGCCATTCACGCTGCACACCCTGAGCTCTGCCTTCACATTATACAGTCCCTGCAGCTTAATAAATATAGAAGGTGGACTATGGATATTAGTCATCAGAGGAGGCCAATTTGCCCTTTGAAGCAGCCTGAGTTTCTCCTATGTCTGCTGACCTCTGGTGGCGGTAGTTTGAACTGTACCCTCCCTTTCTAGTTAGCGGCCTGCTGGCAGGTAATGGTGTATATTTTCTCAATAATCCAAATTCAAATATTCAAATACTGTATCAAATGGAAATATTTTTTATTACTGAATTTTTTGTTTTCAGGCATCACAGAATAAAGAACAGGGCCTGGGCTTTGGAATCAGATTTACCTAGGTTCAAATCCTAGCTCTGCTATTTCCTAGCAGAGTGACCTTGGGCAAGTTACCTAAGCTCAGCTTTCTTACCTGTATAGTGAAAATAATAATAAATAACTCAATGGGAGAATGAGATGAGATGACTGTAAAATGCATAGCCCTAGCTGTGCCCTAGCACATAGGTGCTCAATAAAAGTGGTTTTTTTTTGTTTTGTTTTGTTTTATTTTACCTTCTCAGTGATTTTTTTCAGTGTATGACTCAAGATGATTTTTTAAATTTTGGTAACATAAAATTTACCATTATACCCATTTTCAATGTGACTTTTTTAAACTCTGAGAAATTTTATATGACTCTTTTCTGATTCTGGAGTTTGGAAACTGAGGTCAACTTTAGTATGGTTTATGAAGCCTCTCTTTGCCCAGAGAGCTGCAGATCTGAGCCCTGAAAAGAAGGGATATTGGGCACAGCTGAATGGCTCCGTTGACCTCACTCTGGTTTCCAACCTAGGAAGGGCTGACAGGCTCCAGCACTTTCTTCCAGGGTCCGCAAAGGGCAGAGGCTTGAAGTTAGGCATCACTGGGTTCTCAGCTGGGCCTCTAAGACCCCTCCTCCCACTTTGCAGAGCAAAGAGGAGGCGGCTGCAGAGGATATGAGCTCCTCTGCTCCTCCCTCTCCTTGCTTTTCCCCACACCCACCCTCTCCCCCACAGCAGCCATCTCCCCCACAGAGACTGGGAAGAGGGAGGGGGCGGGGTTGGGGACTGAGGGATCAGAAGCCCCACAGCGCCCTGTCTCTGAAGGAAGCTCTGGCCAGGGCAGCTGTGCTGGCTCATGCTCCCCTCCTAGTGCTGCGTGCCCCCTCCGGCATGATGCTGGGGACTCTGGGCCTTTGGGTACCACTTCCCACAGCTGTGCGCGGTAAGTGTCTACAGGGAGGGGCAGGGCCTTTTCACTCACCCACGGAGGGAAAGGGGCACTGGAAGCAGCAGCCACCCCCTTGAAAGCGTGAGTGGGGTGGGTAAGTGAGGGCAAAAAGTAGAGCCATGTGTCCCCACGGTGAGGTCAGGTTCCAGACCTCTGCTGACCCTGTTTCCTCCTCTGGGTTTACTGTGCTGGCCCTAGGGTATGAAACAGGTTGCGTCTCTCCTTTTGGCTGCTGCTTTGGCCCCTGCATTCATGCCCATCTTGAACCCTCCCCTCTCCCCACCCTGGGCCACAGCACCCCCAAGCAGGCGGACCTGTGTGTTCTTTGAGGCCCCTGGAGTGCGGGGAAGCACAAAGACACTGGGGAAGCTGCTAGATGCAGGACCAGGGCCCCCCAGGGTTATCCGCTGCCTCTACAGCCGCTGCTGTTTTGGGATCTGGAACCTGACCCAAGACCAGGCACAGGTGGAGATGCAAGGTGAATGGCCAAGTATATAGCAGGTAGTAGCTTGGGTGGGAGACAGGTACATCCTGGGCTGGGGGTGACAGCAGCGGGAGAGGAGGAGAAATGGAATGTGTGGAGGGCAAGAAAAGCCTGTATGAGATGGAGGGGTTGCCTCTGATAGAGAAGGGGGTTATCCTCTCTGTTCCTAGACTCTATTATGCTCGCTTGCCCTCTCTCTCTCTCCCTTTCGCCCTTTCTCTCCTCTTCTAATCCCACCCCATCAGGATGCCGAGACAGTGATGAGCCAGACTGTGAGTCCCCCCACTGTGACCTGAGCCCCCGAGCCCACCCCAGCCCCAGGTCCACTCTCTTCACCTGCTCCTGTGGCACTGACTTCTGCAATGCCAATTACAGCCATCTGCCTCCTCCAGGGAGCCCTGGGACTTCTGGCTCCCAGGGTCCCCCACCTGTCCCAGGTAGCCATGCAGGGTGCTGGGGCCTGGTGGGGGCTGGGGCCCAGGTTAGGGTGAGAGGTAGAATCAGGGCCAGTTCTCACCCTACCGCCATCCCAAGTTGTCCTCCTCCTGGCCTTGAGAAGTTGGTTGCCTTGGTGACTGGGAGATAAGGGGCTTGTGACCAATGTGGGGGTGGGTCCAGAAATAAGTTCTCTGAGGAGGGGGAGAGGAGCAGAGTGGATTTGGGGCAGGGCTCATCCAGGCTGCATTCTTGCCTTACTGTCCAGGCGAGTCCATCTGGATGGCACTGGTGCTGCTGGGGCTATTCTTCCTCCTCCTGCTGCTGCTGGGCAGCATCATCTTGGGTACTAATCGACTTCATCCCTCCCTTGTGACTCCAAGTCACTGCCCCAAAGCTCTGACCCCTCTCCGGGTTCCCCTGACCCCATGGTTCTGAGATCTCTACAGCCTGAGCCCCTTACCTCCCACAAAGCCCTTTTCCCAGTCTCCATGCCTATGCACCCTGACCCGAGGGCTCTTCTGCCCCAGCCCTGCTACAGCGAAAGGCCTGCAGAGTACAAGGTGGGCCAGAGCCTGGGCCAGAGCCAGAGCCAGAGCCAGACTCAGGCAGGGACTGGAGTGCTGAGCTGCCCGAGCTGCCTGAGCTGCGTTTCTCCCAGGTGCCCGGGGGGGGGGGGGGGGGGGGG
>NC_138373.1:104727218-104755572 GCF_054177405.1 Leptonychotes weddellii | reverse complement strand
GGCTCCCTGCTCTGCGGGGAGCCTGCTTCTCCCTCTCCCACTCCCCCTGCTTGTGTTCCCTCTCTCGCTGTGTCTCTCTCTGTCAAATAAATAAAATCTTTAAAAAAAAAAAACTCTCATCTGTCTTGGTGCCTGGCTGACTCAGTCAAAAAAGCATGCACTCTTAATCTCAGGGTCACGAGTTTGAGCCCCCATTTGGTGTAGAGATCACTTAAAAAAAAAAAAAGTATTAAAACTCTCATCTGTTTGTATAACACTCTCCTGTTTAAATCTTTTCAAGGCTTTCCAGAACCCTGGGAATAAAGTGCTCCAACCTTAACTTGGCCTGCAAAGCTCTGAGTCATCTGGTCTTCAAGTTTGGCCACAGTCTCCTCCTCCCTGTCTATACATGTTCTTCCAATGTGCCATGATCTTCCTCAAGCCAGGGTCCTTTCGCCTGGAACCCCCCCCGTCTCCCTCCACCCCCACCTAACTTCCACTCATCTTTCTGGACTCAGTTTAACTCTCATCTACTCAGGGAGTCTTTCCTTCTCCAACTCCTGAAAGAGCCTTAGGTCCCATATAACCCTGTAATTACTCATTCAACTTTTGTTTCCCCCAAAGATCGTAAGCTCCTCAGGAGCAAAGACTGCTGCTCTTATTTGCCTCTTAGTTTCCACTGACTGCTAGAGTGCCTGGCTCATAATAGACACTTGATAAAGTTTGAATGGATGAATGAATTAAAGGTAAGCCAGGACCAGGAGGAATTGTAGGATTCATTAAGTACTCGACTTCAGGGGTCCCTGGATGGCACAGTAGGTTAAGCATCTGACTCTTGGTTTTGGCTCAGATTGTGATCTCAGGGTCAGGATCTCAGGGTTGGGGGATTGAGTCCCGCATGGGGTTCTGTGTTCAGAGGGGAGTCTGCTTGAAGATCTCCCTCTGCCCCCACCCACTCTCTCTCAAATAAATAAATAAATCTTAAAAAAAAAAAGAACTCTGGACTTTATCTTGGGGTAAAGGAAACCGCTAAAAGATTGGAAGCAGAAGAGTGAGATACAAAGGTCTCAATCCCACTAGACTGTGATGAACTGTTTAGATAATTTGAAAATAGAAATTGCAGTGATAGAGTGAACACATAAAGGGACCCTAGTCCAGCCTGCGAACATCTGAACCGAGTAGGAAATCACGATTCTTAACCTACCTAAAGATTTTTTAAATTTAAATAAAAAATTTTTTTTTTTTAGATTTTATTTATTTGAGAGAGAGAGCAAGAGAGTGAGCACGAGCGGGGTGAGGGGCAGAGGGAGAAGCAGACTCCCCTGCTCCGGAGCCCCTACATGGGGCTCAATCCTGAGACTCCAAGATCATGACCTAAAGGCAGGCACTTAACCAACTGAGCCACCCAGGCGTTCCCACCCCCCCGCCCCCGCTTTGTTTTAGAGGATTTTTTTTGTTTTTAAATAAAAATCTGGCCATTTCACTTCCCTGTTCCACAGCCTTCAATAACTCCCATTTCCTTAAGATAAAGCACAAACTTCTTAGGGTGACAAAGGAGTCTAGAAATTTTACATCTCTATATGTCTTTTTCCTTCATAAGAAGACCTATGATACTGCCTAGTCCATTAGGCACTTGCAAAGACCAAATGAGTTGGAATGCCTGGGTGGCTCAGTTAGGCGTCTGCATTAGGCGTCTGCCTTCCGCTCAGGTCATGATCCCAGGGTCCTGGGATCGAGCCCCACATCGGGCTCCCTGCTCCAAGGGAGGCCTGCTTCTCCCTCACCCCTGCTTGTGTTCCTTCTCTCACTGTGTCTCTCTCTGTCAAATAAATAAATAAAATCTTAAAAAAAAAAAAAAGTTGACACAGGGGAAGTGCTGCTGTAGCTTGTAAAGAACCATAGAAATGTTGGTTTTATTAATAGATTGTCCTTCATATATTTCTTCCCCTCAGAGGTAGGCTTCATGTTTATTTTAGCCATTCTTGAGTGGTGTAAAAATGTGGGTGGTAGGGATTGGGCAGCCCACTCATTGGACAGCACCCCTATGGGTGTTAATGCAGTGAGGGAAGAGCGACCACTAGTGAGAAGGCTGGAGGCAAGGAGATCAGGCTAGTGAGGCTCAGAGTAGGGGGCTTGGGCCCTTACCCTTTCTTGTTCCCAATTTCTGTAGGCATCTGAGAATAAAGATCAGGCTTTTTTTTTTTTTCAAGATTTTATTTGTAAGTAATCTCTACACCCAGCGTGGAGTTTCAACTCACAATCCCGAGATCAAAAGTCACATGCTCTACCAACTGAGCCAGCCAGGCACCCCAAAGATCAGGGTTTTATATTTTTCATTTATCTTTGTTATCTCTTACAACCTCTGAAAGAGCCTCATAGTAGGTGCTCACTAAATATATGTTGATTGGTGGAGAAAATCTGGACAATGCCAGCCTCAAATGTGGGAAGCTAGCTTTGTCCTTGTCCCTGTTGCTGGTGAACCAGGGGTGCACATCCATGCTCCCCAGAGTTGTCTGTCTACTCCTTCCTGTCCACCTTCCTCCAACCCCCCCACACTTAACCACCTCTCCCTCCTTCTCCTAAGTATCTTCTACTCATCCTTCAAATTTCTACAACAGTGGTAACTTTCTCTGGGAAGTCTCCTCAAGTCTGAGCTGGGTGCTGCTCCCCTAGCATTCAGCACTTACACCACCTACACAGCAGACAATTAATTTTATTTATTTTATTTAAAAAAAATGTTTTTACGGGACGCCTGGGTGGTTCAGTCGTTAAGCATCTGCCTTCGGCTCAGGTCATGGTCCCTGGGTCCTGGGATCAAGCCCCGCATCGGGCTCCCTGCTCAGCGGGAAGCCTGCTTCTCCCTCTCCCACTCCCCTGCTTGTGTTCCTTCTCTCGCTCTGTCAAATAAATTTTAAAAAATAATAAATAAATGTTTTTGGGCATGAATTTTATACATCATCATGTTGGTCTTCCACAAGGGTCATATACTCGCATTTTATAGACAAGGAGACTGAGGCTCATGGAGTTTGCACAACTAGCAAGTGGTGGAGCTTGAATTCACACCCTAGTCTGTCTGACTTCCAAGAGAGTGCGCTTAATCACTACTCAAACTGCCTCCCAGTGTCATGGGAGCATAGCTATTTACCTGGTTCTCTTGTACTAGATTGCGCGCTTGTTAAATGCCACCTGGGACACCTCTAGCATACACCTAGTGCACAATAGATGCTTAGGAAATACTGTGAAAGGAAGGCAAGCAGGGATGTGAGGGCGATCTGGCTGCGACATCTGTCACCCCATTGATCGCCAGGGTTGATTCGGCTGATCTGGCTGGCTAGGCGGGTGTCCCCTTCCTCCCTCACCTCTCCATGTGCGTCCCTCCCCGAAGCTGCGCGCTCGGTCGAAGAGGACGACCTTCCCCGATAGAGGAGGACCGTTCTTCGGTCAAGGGTATACGAGTAGCTGCGCTCCCCTGCTAGAACCTCCAAACAAGCTCTCAAGGAAGGCAGGCAGGTAGGTGGGGCCGGAAATAGACCCTTGCTGGCTGGATGCGGGCCTAGGAGTCAAGACACCCTAGGACCTTTGACAGGTGCCTTGTCCTCTCTTGAGCCAAGACCGGGGGAAGGGGCAGAATCAGTACCATAAGCTCCTGAGACTTCCCACTCAGCGCTGATAGCTGGGCTATCGCCTTCAGCAAAAAATGTGCCAACCTTCTGCCCCCAACAAGCCCAGGAAGGGCAATAGGTGGAGTTGCTGAGCAGCTCACTCCTGCCACCTGGTGGTATCAAGGAGCCTTGCTCAATTTTCTTTGCAGATCTAAGAAAGGTCTTGCCTGAAAAAGTCTAAGTTTTGCACACTGCCCTTCCCTGCAGGGGTTTTGCTTTCTCTGGAATCCCTTCCCATTCCCAGCACACATCAACATTCCTGCTATTCCAACACACGGAACTGAGCTGGATGAGGTTAAGACCCTTGAAGAGCCTAAGGTCCCAAAAGATTGTGGTGTATACCTCCACCATAAGGGCTTCAAGACAGAAACAATACCAAAAGTAAAATAAGTACAAGTAAGGATGTACCACAAAATTCTGATTTCTCTTACGATGACTACTTTAATGCTTTTATTTATTTTATTTTTTTAAGATTTTATTTATTTATTTATTTGAGAGAGAGAGAGAGAGCACAAGAGGGGGGAGCGGGAGAGGGAGAAGCAGACTCCCCGCCGAGCAGGGAGCCCGATGCGGGGCTTGATCCCATGACCGTGGGATCATGACCTGAGCCGAAGGCAGGCGCTCAACGACTGAGCCACCCAGGCGCCCTAATGCTTTTATTTTTTAAAATATGAAATACAAATTATTTGCCTCTAAATTTCTGTTTGTTTCAGTGCCCCTGCTTTGCTGTGCCATGCACTAAGTACTAAGGTACTGTTGGGTAGCACACCATGGACCCTATTTTGGAAGAGAGAATCTTCCTAACTTCAGCCTATGGGCTACTTGAGGGCAAGGGTTGTTGTTATTGTATAAGAGTTAGCCTTTCAGTGCACCTGGCTGGCTCAGTAGGTGAAACATGCGACTCTGGATTTTAGGGGCTGTGAATTTGAGCCCCACATTGGGTGTAGAGATTACTTAAAAATAAAATCTTTAGGGGCCCCTGGGTGGCACAGTTGGTTGAGCATCTGCCCTGGGATCCCGTCATGATCCTGGGGTCCTGGGATGGAGCCCCCTGTCAGGGCTCCCCACTCAGTGAGGACTCTGCTTCTCCCTCTCCCTCTGCCCCTCCCCACTGCTCTTGCTCTCTCTCTCTCAAATGAATAAATAAAAAATCTTTTAAACAAATAAAATAAAATAAAATCTTTTTTAAAAAAATAGGCTTTTCTACTGGAACTACAGCAAGAAGTCGAAGGCTAAATAGAAAGATGGGAGACGATGGTTACACTGAATAAAGGACTTCCATGGGACGCCTGGGTGGCTCAGTCAGTTAAGCATCTGCCTTTGGCACAGGTCATGATCCCAGGGTCCTAGGATCGAGCCCCGCATCAGGCTCCTTGCTCAGCAGGGGAGCCTGCTTCTTCCTCTGCCTGCCGCTCCCCCTGCTTGTGCTCTCTCTCTCTGACAAATAAATAAAATCTTTAAAAAAATAAATAAAGCACTTCCAGGTAAAGAAGGAAATCATCAAGCAGATGAGTGAAGGTGGCTTGAGTCATCCCCTTTCCTTACCAGGTGAGCTTGAGAAAGTGGAGCCTATGCTTTCTTTTTTGGGGGGGGGGAGGGGGAGGGGGAAGCCTATGCCTTCTGACTAGGCGAAAAGACCAAGGAAAGAACACAGTGATTTTTGGTCAGGCTGATTAGTTTTGGTTCTTCTTACGATTATTGTCTTATTTCCTTATCGCTCTATGGTGACCTTGTATCCTAGATTCTCCAGAACTTTACAGTTTCAAATATTTCTTCTCGGGGCATCTGGCTGGCTCAGCAGTAGAGCATGAGACTCTTGATCTCGGGGTCATGAGTTTGAGCCCCACATTGGGTGTGGAGCCTACTTAAAAATAAATACATAAATACATAAAAATAACCAAATTTTTCTCCTAAACCAGTGAGATGTTCCAGAAAAAGAGCAGACTACCCCACCTTCAGCTTTTCCAATGCTCTGTCCCATATCGTATCCATGCCCAAATCTGTACCCTTCCCAGCAAAAGACAAACATTCCAGATTTCCAGATTTAAGAATAGATCCCTGAAAAAAAGAAAGAAAGAAAGAAAAAGAAAAGAAAAGAATTAGGTCCCTGTACTGGAAAGGCAGTGGGCAGAAGAGGATAAGGCCAAAGAATGGGCTGAGCAGGAGGCACGATACCCACATTCTTCACCACCCTTCTAAGATAGAAGGGATCTGGGGGAGCAGTGGAGGGTGGGCTGTCACCAGTGAGACCACAGGTCCCCAGGTTCCCAGAGCTCCCTGGAGCTGCCTATTCTTGCCCTCTCTTTGTCCTTTGGCTGCCATGAATGAACCCACTGGACACCATATGCTTTTTCTCTAAGAATAATTTGGAAGCAACTAGAAAGTACTCTGAGGCCAGCACTAAGGGAGAGCATCCCAGATTTCCTCTACTGTGGTCCCAGGTTCCGGGAGAAAGGGGTCAGGCCTCAGAACCATCCAGAAGTGGAACGGAGTGGTAGGTGTTGTCTGGCAGGGCACAGGCAGCCTTAGGTGTGTCTGCCCCCTTACCCTCTGTTAGCTAAAGTCTCCCCACTGTCCTACCCCCATATTCGTGGATTCCTAAGGTCTCCTTAGCTGGCAAGGAAAACCCAGTGCCCTAGGAGACTTTAGAGGGGTAAGGGACTATGTAGAGAGAGAGGGATCGCCTAGGTGTTTCTGGAATGTATTTATATGACTTTGCATGTCTCCCTCTAAGACCTGGCCCCTGTGGTTCATGAAGTGTCGCCATGAATGCCCATGGGTGTGTTACTGTGGCATGTGGTGTGTGCCTTTGTGTGTCAGGGCAGGGGCTCCCTGTGGTGTGCATGGGTTGGGAGGGGGTGATGGTGAGAGCCTGGCTCCCTCTCCTCCTCCCCCATCCCTGCTCCCATCTGGCCTTGATCAGCCGGTCCCTGGGGAGAGAGTCGCGGTTTCGGATGCAGGAAAATGTTCCAGGAAGCGGCCACTGTGCGGGCCCTGCTCCGGCTCCCCCAGCGGAAATTGTTCCAGGAGGGAGGGGGAAGAGAGTGTTGAGATAGGATTGGGGGGGGTGGCTCTTGGCTCCGCTCTCCATGGGATAAAGCAGGATAAGCTGATGGGAAGCTCAGGTCAGCCAGGAACCTGGATATTGCTACCTAAATCATTTTATTTATTTATTTATTTATTTTTTAAGATTCTTTCCTTTTTTTTTTTTTTTTAAGATTTTATTTATTTATTAGAGAGAGAGACAGTGAGAGAGGGAACACAAGCAGGGGGAGTGGGAGAGGGAGAAGCAGGCTCCCCACCAAGCAGGGAGTCCGATGCAGGGCTCGATCCCATGGCCCTGGGATTGTGACCTGAGCTGAAGGCAGACGCTTAACGACTGAGCCACCCAGGCGCCCCTACCTAAATCATTTAGTGCAGGAAAATTGGTTCCTTTTCTTATCTGGTTCTCTTTCTAGTGAAGTTTAAGGATTGGGATCTGGGTGGCCCTTGGGTTCCTTTTCCAACCCTGCTAACATGTACCCAAGCTGGGGACCAGGACACCTGGGTCTTGTCTGAAAACGGTGTGGCTTGGGGACGGGGGGAGGCATAGGATTCAGCCCCCTCTTCTCCCCCGTGAGGGGGCTTTGAAGCTTGCATGCAGGACTGGGAGGGCTGCCTAATTGGGATAATGGATGTTAATGGGGCGCCTGGAGGGGGTGGCCACGCTCCCAGATCAAAGAGGCCAGCTCTTCCCAACCACCACAGCTGGAGGTCACAGCTGGAGGGGGAGGGGCAGGGGCTTCGGGCCAGCCAGCAGGGGGTGCTCTGGCCCCCGGATGCCTGTCCTCTCGAGTCTGACCCCTTCTTCGCTGCGAACTACTTTTGCCTAAAGAGTGCTGTAGGGAGCCGGGGATAAAGAGAAGGGGAGCCCCGAGATTCAGACTCCTCTTTGCGTGGAGGTGGGGCTGAGGAAGAGAGGCTGGCAGCCTAGGGTCAACGGCACGTTAGCGCCGTCCGGACCTCGGGGACTGCAGGGTCCAGAGGAGGACGCCCGGGATCCAGGTCTCGAGAAAGCCAGGGCTGGGGAGGCAGGACTCCCACCGTGGGTTCAGGCCGCAGAGAAAGGACTGGGCGGGGCAGCTGGGGGCGCTGGCTGGGGCGGAGGGGACAGGGGCACACGGAGCGCCGCCGCCGCCGCCTTCTCCCCCTCCCCCCGGTTGGCGCTCCCTCTCGGGCTCTAATCGGCGCGGCGGCCGCAGCGGGCAGAGTCAGCGCCGCCAGTCTCCGGGACGCGACTCCCAGCAATTGTGGTCGGGACCGCAGATATGCAGCTGCCTCCTGCCCGGGCGCCCGGCCCGGCCGACCCCGCCCGCGCCCCGCCCCCGCCCCCCCCCCGGCCGGCCCGCCCCTCCGCCTCCCGGCCGCTCGGGGACACTGAGGCACGCCAGGGCCGCGACGGCGTCGGCGGCCCGGAGTCCGGCCGAGGCGGGAGAGCCCTCTCCCCGCGTCCCCAGACCTCACGCTCCGTCCGTCGGGGGGCACCTATCCCCGCAGCAGCTGGAGCTGGGGGCCGAGACCCCCTCCCCCCAGTCCGGCCTTCGCTTAACCGCTCAGCTGGCCTCAAACCTCCACGCCGAAAGGGTCGAATGGAGCAGTGCTTTGAGATCCAGAGCCGGCGTCCGACTGAGGGCGTGTGGGGAGGAGGTAGTGGCTGAGTCCCAAGGACTCTCCTTAACCCGGGCCGTGGAAAAAAGAAGGATGGGGAAGGGTGGCCTAAGCAGACTCTGAATTTACAGAGTTCCTTCGTAGGGGAGGAGGAGGGCCGGTGGGGAGAGGCAGGAATGGGTGTAAGAGGGGAAAGGAAATAGTCAAGGAAGGATTAAGGCAGCGGGGGGGGGGGGCCGAGGGAGTCCTCCTGCGAGGCTGGAGGCCAGGTTCTCAGACACAGCATGGTGCCTTCACTCTGTTGACCGGATCCAGTGGCTGTCAAGGGCCACTCTCAGAACAGAATGTGTACGTCCAAAATGCCTGCGCGTCCCGTGTGCGTAGGCACACACAAACCCACATATCAAGGGAAGTCATTCTTGACTGCTCCCCACACACTCCCAAACTCCTCACATCTCAGTATCACCTTTCCCTTTACTTCTAGGCATCCCCTCTGCCGCCCCAGGCCACATCTCGCCTCTTGCTTGGACTGCTGCCGCACACTGCTCTCCTTGCCTCTAATGTTGCCCTCCTCCAGACGGTGACAATACCAATAGGCACCATTCATGCAACAACGACTAAGTGCCAGACACTGTGGTAAGAGTTCCACGTGTATTATTCCTAATCCTTGCAACAACCCTGGAGGTTGCTGTATTATGTTTCTCCATTCTAAAGAAGAATCTAAGGCATCAAAGGTTATATCACCTGGCCAAGCTTACACCATAGTAAACGACTGATTTACCCAGAACTGCCTGGCTCTAAGCCCCTATTCCCACCTACTCTGTGCTGCCGGGGCTATCTTTCTAATAGGAATAGTCCCATATGTTGCCCTTAGGATCAGGTTCAGATCCTTTGCATAACTGATTAGACCTTCTCCACCAGTCTCCACTCGGCTCAGTCACACTCAACTTTGAGCATTTCAAAAGTGTCATTATTCTCTCACATCTCTGGGCCTTTGCATACACACTTCTCCCTGCCTATGAACACTCTTCCTCTCTTCACCTGGCTAACTTCAGTTTTTTTACCTAGTCACTGGTTCTTCCAGGAAGCCTTCCTTGATTCCCCAAACACTGGATTAGATTCACTCTTTGGTCTCCAGTAACATCTAGTAATTACTGTCTCCAGATACTTCCCACTCTTTATGTTAGTTGCTGGTTTGTGAGGCAAAGGGCTAGGTCTATTGTTCATAGTTGTGTGCCTGAGCCTAGCTCGCTGTGCTAGGTGCTCGCTGAGCATTTGTTGAATGAAAGAATGTTCCTCAGGTCCAGTCTACATCTCAAAAAACTGTGCTTCCAAGAAGAATAGGAGCAGATCGGAGAAAATGAGGGAAATGTGCCTCCAGGGTTTTGAAGAACCACTCCCTTGGATTGTTTACTCCTAAGGATAGAAGATGGGATCAGGGCTCTATTACCCCAAGTTCTCTTTATTCAAAGACATTAAATATTTCATGTTTCAGACGCCAGGGTATATATTTTTACAGAGGTGCACTTCCTCGAGATGACCAGAGTCTTAATTCAATCCTGACCCATGTGAGACACCCACCCAGGGCAGGTTCCCTTGTTCTGGGATTAGGCCTCAAGTCTTCCCTTTCCCTCCATTTTCCTCCTCTTTGTTCCCTGCCATCCTTGCTCCTTCCCTCCTCATAGTACTTCTCTTCATTTTTTTTTAAATTGTTTTAAAGATTTTATTTATTTATTTGACAGAGAGAGACACAGCGAGAGAGGGAGCACAAGCAGGGGGAGTGGGAGAGGGAGAAGCAGGCTTCCCACAGAGCAGGGAGCCCGATGTGGGGCTCCATCCCAGGACCCTGGGATCATGACCTGAGCTGAAGGCAGACGCTTCACGACTGAGCCACGCGGGCGCCCCTATTTTTTTTTTTTAATTTTAAAAAAAGTTTTGTTTATTCAAGTAATCTCTATACCCAGCATGGGGCTCGAACTCAGGACCCTGAGATCAAGAGTCACACACTCTTCTGACTGAGCCAGCCTGGCGCCCCAGCACGTCTCTTTCTGATTCTGATCAGCAGCCCCCCACACCCCAGAATTGCTGTATTATCTCAGGACTCAAATGTCAACTAGGGAAGCCAAGGCTCAGAGCAGAGGGGAGCATGGACTAGCACCAGGAGTCCTGCCTTGCAGCCCTGGTGCTGGAAGAAGGGATGGGGAGACCCAGCAGAGAATGAGGGAGTTGGGGTAGGCGTGTAACATGTAAATGTGTTGGGGAGGGGAGCCCCGCTTCCAAGCTCTTCTCTACAGAGGTTGCTGGCCTCTTGAAAGCTTCCCTTTTGCCCTGTGTTCTCAGCTTTGCCTCCCAGAATTGGATCCTTTTCCCCAAGGGCCCTGAGCCTAGGCTCAGAATGCTCTGTCAATGCCCAGGGCAGTGGCCACATCCCGAAATCTTGAGTGGGTCTTCCCCCAACCCAAGGAGCAAGTTTCCCTGGTCACCAGCTCCATTGCTTTTGGAGGGCCCTACCAGATCAGCAACTGTCCCCCAGGGCCTCTTATCTCCCTCCCCACCATCTCTCTGTCCACCCCCCCCAGCCCACCCCATGTCTTTCCTTTTGTCTTCCTGTTTCCCTGTCTCTGGGTGCCTTCTTCTTTCTTGTCCCCTCTGTGTTCTCTGTCACTGGTGTCTCTCCTGGAGACAAGGGCTGGGCCTGGGTGCATTGAGGGGGGTGCGGGTAGTGGCCAGACCAGGGGCCCGGGACATGAGCGCAACTTTCCAAGCTTCTCTTCCAGGCCCCTGTGGTTGGGGAGCTCCACAGAGGGAGGGATGAGTCAGCGGGCCGCAGAGCAGGGGGGGTCTGGGTGGGGGTGGGGATGCCAGGGCTCCCCAGGGCCAGGGAGTTCACTGGCGCATCCGGGTCTCTCAACTCTGGAGGATACGGGGCGTAAAGGATCTTTGAGTCCCCCAAATGTACACTAGAGGTTGCTACACTAGTAGGAGTTGCAGGCGGCTGTTTGTAGGACTGGCAGTGCTCTCCACATCACCCTTTTCCCCAGATTCCTGGGAGAAGAGGCGTTCGTAAATCCCCTCTGGGAGACTTCAGGGACCTTTAGAGCTGTACGGTTGTGATGCTAGGCCCGTGTGTATGTGTGCGACGTCTGCCATATATGTAAACGTGTGTACTGAGGGGAGTCTGTGTGTGTCCCTGGTGGGGCGGGTATTCGAGGGGACTGTGAGTCTGTCTGCGTGTATGCATACTGCTGTGTGCATTCTTGTGATTGGGGGTTAGGCTAAGTACCTTGGTATAAACATCTTTTCCATAAGAGATATATATAATCAGTGTGTATCAGTGTGGGTACCTGCAGAGGATTCAGTTGACCCTTGAGCAACATGGATTTGAACTGTGTGGGCCCACGTATACACCCCCATTTTTTTTTTTTTTACAGTACAGTACAAAAACATATTTTCTCTTTCTGATGATTTTCTTTTTTTTTTTTTAAAGATTTTATTTATTTATTTGAGAGAGAGAGAATGAGAGACAGAGAGCAGGAGAGGGAGGAGGGTCAGAGGGAGAAGCAGACTCCCCCGCTGAGCAGGGAGCCCGATGCGGGACTCGATCCCGGGACTCCAGGATCATGACCTGAGCCGAAGGCAGTCGCTTAACCAACTGAGCCACCCAGGCGCCCCATCTGATGATTTTCTTAATAACATTATATTTTCTCTAGCTTACTTTATTGTAAGAATACAGTATATAATAGAACGTACAAAATACGTGTTAACTGACTATGTTATCAGTAAGGCTCCGGGTCAACGGTAGGCTATTAGTAGTTACATTTGCGGGGGATCAAAAGTTCTATGCTGATCTCCGACTGTCAGGGGGTTGGTGCCCCTCACCCTTGAATTATTCAAGGGTCAGCATATTTTCCTAATTCAGCGTGTGTGCAAGTGTGTATCTGAAAGGGTGTCACTCGTTAGGTATGTATTTAGAGTGTGTGTCCAACTCTATTTCAGGGCCTCTATTGGCTGTTCACTGGTGATTCTAGGGTAGCCAAACCTTCTATAACAACAACAGGAAAGGGTTAGGAGTCCCTTTGGTGTAGGGCTGTCAGCAGGAGCCCAGCCTAGGAGGGTGGGCAGAGGACAGTGGGTGTGGAAGGAGGCAGCTTCCCTGAGGAGTAGGGGGATAGAATCTTCCACTCTGGCCAGGTTTCACTGTCTCTCCACCTCACCCATTCCCACCCCCGCCAAACTTTCCAAAGGATCCCCAACCATTAGAGAGAACTGAGGCAGGTTCCAGATTCAACCCCTCTAACCTAGAAATCCCACCCTGATACTTCTAGGGGAGCGAGGGAAGGGAGCGGTCCCTGTGGTTCAGCCCAGTCCTGGGGTTGAGAGATCAGAAAGGCACCATCCCACCCCTTCCTTCAGAGGCGTCCATCTCAGAGCTCAGCATCTGGGTGGCCATGGGCGGAGGCTGAGGGGCCCCCAGGGTGGTGGGGGGTGGTGGATAGAAACCAGATGCCTAGGGGGTTTATACTGGAAGGACCAGAGCCGCAGCCTCTACCCGCCCCTGCCACATGGCGCCTCTGCCTGGGCTGCCCCACCCCCTGGGAGGCTGGGCTGAGGGAGGCCTGTAAGGGTGGAGGCAGGTCCTTGGTCAGGGCTCCCAGTTGCTGCCCCTAGCCCCTGGGGGCACTGGGAAGGGGGGGTAGGGGTCTGAACCCAGGAATACCAGGGCCTCAGCTGGGCAGTAGGACTATCTTTAAAAAGGGCGTGGAAGATGGGGCGCCTGGGTGGCTCAGTCGTTAAGTGTCTGCCTTTGGCTCAGGTCATGATCTCAGGGTCCTGGGATCGAGCCCCGCATCAGGCTCCTTGCTCAGCGGGAAGCCTGCTTCTCCCTCTCCCACTCCCCCTGCTTGTGTTCCCTCTCTCACTGTCTCTCTCTCTGTCAAATAAATAAATAAAATCTTTAAAAAAAAATAAATAAAATTCAACACTAAAAAAAAGGGTGTAGAAGAAGTCAGAACCCAGGGTCCCAAGGGAGGCAGCTGGGGGCTTCAAGCAACCTCTCTGCCTGGCTTTGGCACTGACCTTTGGGAGGGGGCTCTGTGTCCAGGCACTATCCTACTGGGGGTAACACATCAGGGACCCTTGGCACACATATTTCTGGGAAACTTGCTCCTTCCTTTTCCTTCCCCAGCACTCCTGCCCCTTCCCAGGTAGGATAAGGGATAAGGCCGCCAAGGGAAGTGGAAAAGGTTGAACTCTGCCTCCCCACCTCCTCTCCCCAGCCCTGCACCTCCATTCATCCTGCTTTGTTTTCCGTTCAGTCTCTTCCTTTCTTTCCCAGTCTAGGCTGAGCTCCAACCCCTTCTCTCACCTGCCACCTCTTCTCTATTCTGGAGTCTAGACTTTTCTCCTCTGCCTCAGTTGCCTGCCTGATCCAACTGGTCTCAGGCTTTTTTGCTGGCTGTGCAGTAATTTCTCCAAAGCTTCGCCTTCATCCTAGCTTTGGAGTGGGGGGCCCAGAAATCCATCTGGCACCTCAGCCTCAGATGCCCCCACCAGGGGGAGACTGGGAGGTCACAGGGACACCCCACCACGGGCACTTCCTCTCGGGCAGACGGGTGGGGTGGCCCGTGTAATCATCGGACACAATTATGCGCTATTTATACTCCATCCCCGCCCCCCACCTGCCCAGCCGCTTAACCCTCTGCCTCCTCCAGACCTGGCCATGCCTCGGCTATTTTCTCTGTTCTGTCCTTCCAAGCCATTGTTTCTATCTTTGTTCTTCTGGGCCCGTTTCTTTTTCTTTTCCTCCCCCCACCCCCCCTGCTTTTTTAAAGCCAAGCAGCACCTGATCTTCTGTTGCCCTCTTGTCTCTTTCTCTTCTATGTCCCACAGCGTCTCTTCTGGTTCTCTTGATTGTTTTGTTTTGTTTTTTTTTAAGATTTTATTTATTTATTTGACAGAGAGAGACACAGAGAGAGAGGGAACACAAGCAGGGGGAGTGGGAGAGGGAGAAGCAGGCTTCCCGCCGAGCAGGGAGCCCAACGTGGGACTCGATCCCAGGACCCTGGGATCATGACCTGAGCCGAAGGCAGACGCTTAATGACTGAGCCACCCAGGCGCCCCTCTCTTGATTGTTTTATTTGTTCTGTGTATCTCTGGGTCTTTCTGCTCTTTCTTTCTTTTTTTTTGCTTCCTTTTCCGTTTGTCAGCCAGACACCCTGATTCCCTAACCCTTTCCCTAAATGCTAGGCCCACAGGGTTCCTTGGGGAATTCACATCATGGGTCTGGAATCCAAATGCCTGGTCCTGAATTTTGATCCTGCCTGCTGGTTCAACTGCACTTAACTCTCCCTGGACCTCCAGGGTGCTCCTCCCTCCTCCCCACCTTATCATCAGTGAGAGCAAAAGGAGCAGGGAAGTGGGCACGCAAGGGGAGAAAGTAAGGGAACTGTGTTGGGAAGTGAGGGGAGTGGGGAATGACATGTCTCCTTTCCTCTGATGGACTGAGGCTAGGAGGGGCTGAGGGTTACGTTGGGGAATAACTTGCAAAGCAGCCGTGGCTGGCTGGGCCCCTCTGTGGGAGAGACGCTACCCACTGGTGACCCGGTCCCCTCTTTCCCAGAAACTTACCTGAGGGCCCAGATTTCAGGCCATAGACTTTTTGGGTTTCCTTCTCCCAACCTAATTGACCTGCCTTCTTTTCTTCCCCATTTTGATGAGAAGTCACCGTTGGGAAGTCCTGCTGTAGCTCTAACTTCAATTCTGCCTGCTGCAAGAGGGCACTGATGCATGACAATGACAAAGGGAACGGGGAGCTCCCTCCCAGGAAAGCATGACCACTCAGAACTATCCAGCAAAGGATGGAGATTTGATATATGGCCAAGAGGAGCCGGGGGATGGTAACTGGCAAGGAATAACGAAGGCCAAGGCTTATCTTTTTGGGGAGTGAATCCAGAGGGGCTAGGGTCAGGCACAGATGAGTTGACCCAATGACCTTCCACCTCCACCCTCACTCCTGCCCACCTTCAATTTTCTTAGAATCAAAAGATCCAGGTTCTGCCCCACAAAGGGAGGTAGGCCTAGGTGCTACTTTCGAGGAGTGAAACTGAGGCATTGGGAAGAAGATTGGGGAGCGCCTGAGCCTGTGCCAAGCCCTCCTCCCACTCTCCGCCCCTCCTCCAGGCCTTGCTCTCTAACCTACCTCAGTGACCCTAAAAGTTTAGGCAGCTGAGGCCTCCACCCAGAGCACGGCCTCCCTCCTGTCTCTCACCACACACACACACGCACACACACGCACACACACGCACACACGTGTGTGTGTACACATGCACATACACACTGTTCTCCTGATCTAGGGGTGCGTGTGGCGGGGGAAGCAAGCGTCTCTGTGGTCAGCTCGGGGGGGGGGTGCACCCCCAGCCATGTCACTGTGCCCGTTCGTGTGTGTGTTTGTCTGTGTCCGTTCACGACAGCGGCGGTGGCCGTGTGTGCGGACGTGTGCACGTATCATCCTGTGTTTGTCCATGAGTGTGTCTGTCAGTGTGTTCCAGTCTCTCTGTGTGAGTGTCGTCCCCAACCCCCCCTCCCCCCCCTGGATCTCTAATTAGTGGTTTGGGGTTTGTTCCTTTTCCCTCCTGTTCCTTCCCTCAGCGGCAGTAGGAGATCAGCGGCGTTGGCGGCGGCGGCGGCCAGGACTCTGGAGTCAGAGTAGGACTGTAGGATCGCAGCCCGAGTGGGAACAGGAGTGCAGCTGGCCTGGGAGAGGAGCAGAGCCCTCCCGGGGCCCTGAGGTCACCCCTTGCCCGCACTCCCACTGCCAGACCTCCAGGGAGGAGAGACCCCCGGACACCCAGCCCCAGAGCCCCCAGGTACATGACACTGGGGAGCCCTGGGAGGGGTGCCCACAGATGCCTATGGGATTGCTGGGGGCGGGGTGAGGGACACCTGGGCCCACCGTCCCTTTGATTCCCCCCCCAGCACCTCCCAGGACACCCTGACAACTTGCCCATGGCCCTACCCTCCTCCTGCTTCCACCCCCTTCCCTGGAGCCCTGTTTCTCCTCTCCCGCCCAGATCCCTTCTTTGGGGAGCTCAGCAAATGGAGCAGGAAATTTGGACCCTCTGCCTCCCTCTCTCGCCCTGCTCATTGGATCCGGAGCCTTCTCCGCTGGGAAAGCTGTAATTAGAGGGTGGATCCCTACAGACAGAGAGCAGCCCCCCCCACCCCCCACCCCCCAGTCCCTTCTAACTTTAGATCTCTTCTCTCCCATTCTCCCATTCTCCCTCCCTCTCCCTCTCCCTCTCTCTCCGGCTCGGCTGGCTCTCTCCATCTGCCTGGCTCCTTGGGACCTGTTCCCCAGCCTCAGGATGGCATCCTCCCTGCTTGAGGTAACTGCCCCCTCCTCCCCCCAGGACACCAGCGACAGTCCTAATGGCCCTAATCCCTGCCCGCACCCCCCCCTCCCAACTCACACAGACAGTGGCTGTGGTGCTTGTCACTTCCAGGGTCCCCCTGATGAGGAGAGAGGACTGGGCTCGGGGTGGGTGGGAGGGGCGGGCAGGAGGAAGGGTTGGAGAGAGTGGGGCCAGGGGTCAGAGAGCAGTCAAAGGAAGATGAGAGGGGCCAGGTCAGAAGAAGGCATGGACCTCTGAGGTCCGCCCCGCACGCCAACCCTGAGGAGTGGTCAGGGATGGAGAGAGGAGGAAGAGGAGGGGTGGGAGGTAGGTCAGCCTGGCAGACGGGGGGAGAGAGTGAGCGGGCTGGTGGAGTGGGCACCAGGCAGCAACTGGGGTGCCTTGGGGGTCCCGTCTCCGGGAGCTCCTAGCCTGAGCCTGAGCTGCAGCTGGTCTGGTTTGTTGTGGGCAGGGACTGGGCCTCCGGGCCAGTGTGTGTAGAGGAAGAGGTGAGCTATGGGAGAGGGGAGAAGGGCAGTCCTGTGCATGTGGGGGCGCTGACCAGAGGAACTGGGCCTGGGCCTGAGAGGGAACCAAGGAGGAGGGCCAGGGTCTGAGGCCGCCTGCCCGGCTCACAAATATTTAGCTTTCAGCCAAAGACAAACTCAGCTCTATTTTGGGAGTGGGAGGCTCCAGGGCGGCCTGGGCCACTTCCCCTACGGGCTGGGACCCCAGCATCCCTTGCCTTTGGCACTGGGGATGGAGGGAACTAGGGTACCGTGGAGGTCAGATTTGGGGGTTTTGAGAAATCACTGACTCAACCAGGGGTTCTGGGGGACCCCAGGTGCATAGTTGGAAGGGAAGGACTCAGAGCCACTTAGAACGTCCTGAGTTCTCCTTGCTTCTGAGTCTGACTCTGTTTCTCTGTCATCATCTCTGTCCTGCTTTCTGGGTCCCTCCACAGGAATTTGGAGCCAGAGAGTCCTCCCTTCAGGTCACCCATCTTCAGTCGCCCCTCAGAAGCACCCACCTCTGCTCCCAGTGCCCTAGCTCAAGTCCCAGGGGTCATGGGCCAAACGGGAAGCCGACTCATTCAGCCTGTAGGAGAGGTGTGTGTGTGAGATGGAGCGGGAATCTTTTGGCACCTGTGTTCATTGGCTTGGGCGTTAAGTGTTAGGATGTAAAGCAGCGTGCCTGCACGCACGGCTGGCTCTGTGAGAGGGCAGGGGTGTGTGTATGTGTGGCAGCTGGGCCATCCGAGCATCTGCTGGTCCAAGTGAGGACTGGTGTGTGGGGAAGTCTGGGAATGGTGAATTTGAGACTGAGTCTGAAGGAATGGCATGCAAGCCAGTGGGGTAGACACGACGCCCCTCGTCACTGTTCTGTATGCAGTCAGGGGTCCCCAGGCATGATGCTCTACTGCTCTGAGGGCAGATTGCTCGCCCTGCTATCCCCCCACCAGACTCTATATTGAGCCATCACTGAAACCCTGCGGTTGGTCTTGAGGAAGCTTCAGGACCAAGGTGCATGGAAATCCTGGGGCCATCCAGGGCAGGGGCAGTACCAGTGGGCGTGGGCACCATGCCAGAGTTGCCAGCGTGGCACTGGTGCCTGGGGGAGGGGCTGGCCCTGAGGCCTGCAGGAAAGGCACAGGATTGGGATAGCACTTGGCAAGAGGAGTGTGTCCAGGCATCCAGGCCTTCATGTCCCTCACTGCTGGTGAGCTGGAGATGCGCCCTCAACATAAAGGCATTCCAGTCCCTCTGCCTGTTTCTCCTACTTTTGGGGCACTCGGGCCCTCAACGGTCCCTCTTCCCCACCCAGGAAACCCTCTGCCTTGTATGGGTGGGCTCTCTGGCGGTGCAAAGAACTTGGGGGTTCCGAGAGGGAAGCAGCTGCTGCCCGATGAGAGGCTCACCTGGGACGAGTGAGCTGCAGGGGAAGAGGCAGGAGGGAGAAATGGGGGTGAGGGCCAGGTGGGGATGGAGAATTGGAAGTGGGGAGGACCGAACAACGTGGGCAGAGGCAGAAAGTGGAGAACGGCACCCGGGAACTTGGGTGCTCAGAGTGGATGGCCGGCTGGCCCTCAGATGTAGAGTGAGCTTCCGCAGGAGGTCAGCGGGGCACTGTGAGCTCCTGGGAGAAAGGCTCCCACTTTCCCCAGCTGGGCTGCGCCTATGAGTGAGAGAGCTGGGACAGCTCCTTGTTCTTTCTCTGGAGACTCCTTGCCAGTACTTTCAGCCTGCTTTTATTGTTTTAGCGGAAGGTTGGGTGGAGGTAGGAGAAAAACAACTGGAAGGTGGGACTCCTGGGCCCCTGGAAAAGGAATACATGTGATCAGGTATGGGGGCGCATGTGTAGGACCCTCTCAGGAGCGCGCAGGCAGCTGGAGAAGGAAACTGAGGCGCAGCGAAGGGGTGCCCAGTTCTTGGCCTCCAGAACCCATCAGAGTGGGACTGGTGCCTTGCTCCCACTTCCCTGCTCTCAGGGCCCTAGGGGCCTCTGCTCCAGGGCCGGGGTCTCCTGTTGGCCTGGGGCTGCTTGCCTTCTTTCACCCCTCCTTCCCTCTCCCCAGCTGGGTGGGGTCCCTGGGCTTGGCGGAGGCCCCTGTGGCCACAGTGTGAGGGCCAGGCGGGGGGGGGACGGCGTCGGCGTTTTTAAAAATAAACCGACCGCAGGGAAACCAACGGAGCCGGGCTGGGCCAAGGGGGAGAAGCGGTCAGGGGGAGAAGGAGGGAGGAGTGGCCTGGTCTGGGGGTTTTCTGGGGCCCAGCATCGTGGTGGTTTTCTCTTAGGTAGGAGATCTGTCTTCTCCCCCTCCCCCTTTTCTGTTTTCTTCCTTCTCTCTCTCCCTCTCTGTTTTCCTCCGCCTTCCTAGCCCAGGCTCTCTCCATCACTTCTTTGTTTATTCTGCTTCCCTCTCTCTCCCTGCCCTTTGTCTTTTCACCTTTCTGCTCTTTTGGGTCTCTGCCCATTTCTGCCCCTTACTGCCAGTTTTCCCCTCTGCTCCCCCTCCCCCACCCCCAGTGGCTTCTTCGTCTGTGCCTCACCCTGGGCAGGGTCTCTCGCTCCTCCTGGTTCTGGGTCTCTGCCTCTCTCCTTCTCACTCCGTGGTTTTACCTTTCTGCTAGGCTTTGAGTCCTGCCCCACCAGCTACCCTTGCCTCAGCTTACCCTCTGCTTGGGAGACAGGGGCTCTAGGGAAACTTTGGCTAGGGAGGACCCAGGGCTTTTCCCATAGCCGGATTTCAGGAAGGTTTTGGTGGCTCAAATCTGGGAGTCTGTGGGGTCGACAGGACCTCAGAAAGAGGTGACTGGGCAGGGGAGCGGCAGGTCTGCACTTGGGGAGCAGTGCGGGAGTGATGAGGGCATAGACCCCTCGCTGCAACCTTAAAACCCCAAACGTAGCTGTTGGATTGGTGTCACGCACACACACATGCTGCATGCTCAGAGGGACCAGGCGGGTCTTGGACGCCTGGGTTCTTTTTCAGCTGGGAAGGTACCAGATACATCAGCTTTTGAGAGCCGCAGTCAGGGAACTGTACAGGGTCAGCTTTTGAGGGCATCTTTTTGGATGGGATTCTCAGAAATGGATGTCTGTACCAGCCCCGGATTCTGGAGGGTATCTCCTCCTGGCACGTCCTGAGGCTGACCCAGGGAGGGGTACCATGAGCTCCTGACGGATGGGCATCTCAGGGTGGTTTGGCCTGGTCGCAGCAGCATGATGAGCATTAAGGGCATTTTGTGTTTCTCAAAGAGCCCCATGCCCCACATCTACGTATCTTCTTTCACTCACGGTGCTGCAAGGGTGAAGAGAGACCAGCTACATGTGTAGGCTACATGGTAGGGGACACTGGACATGGAGGGGTGTGGCTGTGAGCCCATATCTTAGCCATCCCAATTCCCGGTCCTGGAGGGGTGTGAGGACTTTGGGCTCCTCCGGCCTTCCCAAAGGGGTACCAGCTGGCTCCACAAAGCAGGAGGTGCCCACTGCCCGCTTGAAAGACATTCTTGCCTCAGCCACAGTCCTGGCTTGGCCACAGCCCTGTTCCCTCTCAATGTCCCAGTGTCTCCGCGTCGCTTCCTCTTGCACCCCAGCCCTAGAATCCCTGCCAAGAGATTCCTTACCAAGGACATGAGGCTGCGGCCTCAGGGAGACCAGGCCACTCACTGCCGTAGTCAAGAGCTGAGGCAGAGACAGGAAGTGAAATATGGGGTAAAGCTGAGCAAATCTGGAGTGGGGGCAACTGCAGTCCCCTAATACTTCATTTTCTCCCCGTGTTACTCTTTGAGCCTCATCTTTCCTCTCCAAGTCTCTGACCAAGGCCCTTGCTCTGAACCCACTTCCAGGGGTAGGACCCCTAATTCTCACCTCACCTAGGTCCTGCATCCATCCTCGGCTCTTCTCGTGGCTATTTAAGCAGCGTCTCCTGTTCCTCTGAGGCGCCCCGGAACCCCAGCAACTCCACAGTGAGCTCTGCCTCCTGCCTCCTGGATCAGGTTGTTAGGGTGCAGTCTGGACCTGGCTCTCCTCCCCACGACTCCATCTGAGCTCTGCCTTGGGGCCTCGTGTTCACTGGCCCCTCCACCTCTACCTCCCATCCTCTTCAACTCTTCCTGGACCCCTTCGTTCTGCTCTCTACATCTCTAGTTTTGCCCTTCCTTCTGCACTTGTCCTCCTCTCCCCCTAAGCCGTGCTTCCCTCTGTCCACAGGAGGAAGCTCACTATGGCTCCAGTCCCCTGGCCATGCTGACGGCAGCGTGCAGCAAATTTGGTGGCACCAGCCCTCTGCGGGACTCAGCGACACTGGGCAAAGCAGGCGCCAAGAAGCCATACTCTGTGGGCAGTGACCTTTCAGCCCCCAAAACCATGGGGGATGCCTACCCAGCCCCCTTTTCAAGCACCAATGGGCTCCTCTCACCTGCAGGCAGTCCTCCTGCACCCACCGCGGGCTATGCCAATGACTACCCTCCTTTTTCCCACTCATTCCCTGGGCCCACAGGCACCCAGGACCCTGGGCTACTAGTGCCCAAAGGCCACAGCTCTTCTGACTGCCTACCCAGTGTCTACACCTCTCTGGACATGGCGCACCCCTATGGCTCCTGGTACAAGGCAGGCATCCACGCGGGCATCTCACCGGGCCCAGGCAATGCTCCTACTCCTTGGTGGGACGTGCACCCCGGGGGCAACTGGCTAGGTGGTGGGCAGGGCCAGGGTGATGGGCTGCAGGGGACACTGCCCACAGGCCCTGCTCAGCCTCCACTGAACCCCCAGCTGCCCACCTACCCGTCCGACTTTGCCCCCCTTAATCCAGCTCCCTACCCAGCTCCTCACCTCCTGCAACCAGGGCCCCAGCATGTCTTGCCCCAAGACGTCTATAAACCCAAGGCAGTGAGCAATAGCGGGCAGCTGGAGGGGAGCGGTGGGGCCAAACCCCCTCGGGGGGCCGGCTCCGGGGGCAGTGGTGGATACGGAGGCGGTGGAGCGGGGCGTTCCTCCTGCGACTGCCCCAACTGCCAGGAGCTAGAGCGCCTGGGGGCGGCAGCAGCTGGGCTGCGGAAGAAGCCCATCCACAGCTGCCACATCCCAGGCTGCGGCAAGGTGTACGGCAAGGCCTCGCACCTGAAGGCCCACTTGCGCTGGCACACGGGCGAGCGGCCCTTCGTCTGCAACTGGCTCTTCTGCGGCAAGAGGTTCACCCGTTCGGACGAGCTGGAGCGCCACGTGCGCACCCACACCCGGGAGAAGAAGTTCACCTGCCTGCTCTGCTCCAAGCGCTTTACCCGAAGTGACCACCTGAGCAAACACCAACGTACCCACGGCGAGCCAGGCCCAGGGCCCCCTCCCAGCGGCCCCAAGGAACTGGGGGAGGGCCGCAGTGCAGGGGAAGAGGAGGCCAGTCAGACGCCCCGACCTTCAGCGTCCCCAGCACCCCCAGAGAAAGCCCCTGAAGGCAGCCCAGAGCAGAGCAACCTGCTGGAGATCTGAGCGGCGTGGAGGGTCTCCAGTCCCAGGGCTGCCTTGCCAGCCTCCCCCAGCTTCGTGGACCACTGCTTGCCCCTCACCCCCTTTGCCCTATGCATGCTGCCCTTGGGGCTCTTGCCATCTCTCCCCTGGCCGTTCTGGGCCTGGGTGTCTCCCAGCATGCCTCCTTAGCTCACCCCTCCCTTTGCCGTGAGCCTGTTCCGCAGACTCTCATCTCAGGCCCTCACCTTGTGCCTGATTTCTGCACTCTGGCTTCCTAAGATCTTCCCTTGCCCCTGCTCACAGCTTCCCTCTCCTCTGCTCTTACAACCCAACTCATTTTCCTTCCATCTGGGCTCCCAACACTTTCTTTCTCCAGCTCACTAACTCCTTGACAAGCATCCTTTCTGCTTCCCAAGCTTATTTACCACTATTGCTTAGCTTCCAGGCTCCAGTCTTCCCAGCTTCTTCTTCCACTTGCTTTCCATACTCCAGAGCATTTTTGTTTTTGTTTTTACAAACATAATGATAATGATGATGATGATGATGATAATTTATTGCCCCCTGGTGGCCTCTTCATTAGGGACCAGAGTTAGGGGGCTTGGGGTTAGTGACCTGGCAGGGAGCAGGGTGCCAGGAGGGGGGCAGACCAGTGGGGATCTGATCCCAAAGATGGGGTGACCCCAGGGTCAGGGAGGCTGCCCCCAGGCCTGTATATTTAACCCCTATGTTCCAAGAGAAATGAATACTAATAATAATAATAATTCTATTTATCTAAGTTATGATGACAGGTCAGGTAGAGTGAGCTGGGGAGGGAAGGAGATCCATTTCTGCTATGGAAATTTTAGCTAAGTGTATCTCTGTATAGAAGAAGTGTTAGTGGAGATCTTGTTAATAGAATTTCTATCATCAGGGTCTCAGTTAATGGGGTTTCTCTTTTAATAGAATCTCTGCTAATAGGGTTGGTTAGCTAGATCTCTGTTAAAGAGTTGATGGGGTGTCTCTCAATTAGGGAATCCCTAATATTCCCAGCCCCAGCCTGAAGCTGTGAAACCTCAAGTCCTATGGAGGGGAGGACTGGAATGTACCCCAGCTCCCTTGACCCCAGAGCAAACGGTTCTTCCACTGCCCCTCCCCTGACACCATGACCCCATCAGGCTAATCCCTTGTTGCCATGGTTATGGAGAGCTTGCAGCTGCCATCCTGGACATGCTCTTTGGGGAAGCCCACCTAACAGGAGGAGCACACTGCTTTGGAGGTGCCTCTCCTGAAGAATAGGTGGGGGAGGCTTTCTCTGGGATCAGATTCAAATAAATCAAGTATTTATTGAGTGCCTATTCTGTACAAGGCACTGCTAGGCTGGTGCCTAGAAGCCATGAGAAAGAGGAATTTATAGAGCTAGGAGGACAGAGGTCCCCGAGCTGATTTGGGGTTGCATCCCCAGGCCCCCAACCAGGGACTTCCAATGCCCCCAGCTCCACCTCTGGTTACTTTTAAAGCCGCTTCGTGCCTTTGAATGCCTTTCCTGTGACTTTGGATCCTCCTTTCCTATCTCCTGCTCCCTCAAGGCCCCAAGTTAAAGGGTTAAAGCCGCTGGAGCTTGGGGAGAGGGTAATATTGTGGAAGGGAAAGGATCATGCCCTCATGGAGTCTTTTTTTTTTTTTTTTAATTTAATAAAAAGTTCGATTTTAAATTTTGTCCTGGTGAGAAAAGAGAAAGAGGAAGGAAGAAGAGTGAGCCACAGGATTTTTCCCTGGCAAACTGGAGACTCCCCACGGGCATCCTATCGTGCACATTGGCACAGTGTGCCCGCGGCAGAACGCTCCGTCGGCCAGGCCCTCGGGCTGAGGTCAGTTTTTGAGCGGCCAGAGCTCTCCGTCGAGCTGGGAAGGCGGGAGGTTTCTTCCCCGGCTGTCTCCCGGCCTCTGCCTCCCGACCCCGGCCGGGGCAGGGCCCCGCGGTCGCGGTCGCGGCGCGGACTACTGCGCGGCCCCGAGCGGGGTCCCGGCGCGCGGCCCCGGCCTGGCACGTAACCGCCCCCTGCCCCCGGCCTGCAATCAGCCGTGCCCGCCGCCGAGTTAGCGGACGAACAAAAGCCACTCTGTGGCGGCCAGCCCGCAGCCACAATAGGGCTTTGTGCGGCCCCCGCCCCCGGGCTCCCCCGCGGGGCTGAGGGGGCGCACGGGCGGCGCCCCCGGCGACCATCCTCTCCAGCCCCCCCCCCGGCTCGGGAGGCGCTGCGGGCGGGCTCGGGCGGCCAGCCCCCTTCTCAGCCTGCCGCCGCGGCCGCCCCGGCCAGGTGCGAAGCCTCCTGCCTTGAGGCGGGGCGCGCCGCTTCAGAGGCGCTTCGAAGAGGGCCGCGTTCCGGGGCTCCTCCCGCGGGCGAGGGTCGGGGGCAGCGGCGGAAGAGACGCGCTCTGGGGGCGCGACCGAGGGGCGGGGGTCCCGGGCTCCCGCCCCCACCCCGCCGGGCAGGCTCCTCGGGACCCCCCAGGGCCTGGCCCTCTCGCCTCCCGGTCCCCGCCTGCCCGGTGCCAGCCCCCGCCCGCCGCGGCCTCGCGGTCCTCCCCTCCCGGCCCCTCGGCCCCTTTCATCTTCCCTAGACTCCGCTTGGGGTTTTGCTGGTTTCTGGGAGATAAAAACCGCCTCAAATAGCGGCGGCGCGCTGCCAGGACAAACAGGGCCGGGCGGGCCATGTGCGCCTGGTTACCGGCCCTGAGCCGGGGCGCCGGGCGTCGGCGGGCCGAGCTCCGGGCACCCAGGCTCCGGCGGCGCCTCCCGCCTTCCTAAGTCGGGGACCCCTTTAGAAAACTTGGGCAGTGGCCCGGCGCTGCCTCGGTTTCCCGCCCAGGTGGTAGGGTGCTCCCCCCACTCCCGGCCCTGGAGACCGCCCGCTGAGCGCTCTGAGTCCGTGGGGCGGTGGGTCACCGTCGCTGTGTCGCTGGGGCCGCCGCGCCCCCTGGTGAAGTGAGTGGGGAGTGCGCTAGGCCTGGATGTGGGCCTCCCAAGAATCCGCAAACCCCGAAAAACACTGAACAAACGTTAAGTAAGTATGGGGGAGGCGGGGGCCGAACAAGAATACACAGCGCACTGTTCCTCCTCCCCAGTTCATATTACAGGGTGAGAGGCAGGAACCTAACTCGGTAATTACAACACAACCTGTTAGTAGGAATCAGGCTTCACCGAAGGGACGTGCAAGTTGCAGGCCCAGTCCGCAGTGATTTCTTCGGGGGGGGGTCTCTGGGGTTGGATGGTGGCATGATTGAGTACAAACAAAAACTTTGTGGGTAGGTTCTCGGTGCTCTTCACTAATCTGTCAGAGTCAGGGCTCCCTGTCTTCCTTCAAAGCCTGCACTGCTTCCCTCTTTCAAGGAGAGCTTTCTCAGCAAGTTTCCCCAAACTACCCTGTTTTTACTCTATGCTCTTTAAGCTTTCCGTGACTTTCCAGGTGACTGTGCACTGACCTAGAAAATTAAACTGGGGCTACTCAAAATTTGGTCTGTGCAGTATCACGTGGGGGGCGTTTTGGAAATACAGCTTAAGAGCTCCACCCCAGAATCTGCATTTTAGCAAGATCCTCCAGTGTGTCTATGTTCACTAACATTTGGGAAGTACTAGAGTAGAGGAGACCCATGGCTTTCTCTGTGGTAAGGGCATTTTCAGAGAAGCCTTCTGGAGCCTTCCTGTTTTCTGACTCTGGAATAACTCTTCTTGGTGGCAACTTTTCATGTAAAAAGGAAGAGCAGACAGAGCCGAGGATCGCTAAACTTAGAATGCCCCCTAGATTCTCCAACTAGGGCAACTCTTGGGAATGGGGACTACGCTTTATATATTTCTTTGTCCCCAGAGCATCGTCGTTGGAATTGCCCATTAACCCTTATTAAATGAACAAACCAAAGCCCAAGGTCACCGAGTTCATGGCAAAGTTATGGCTAATCAAGTGTTTAGTACTTAAAAAAATTTTTTTAAAGATTTTATTTATTTATTTGACAGAGAGAGACACAGCGAGAGAGGGAACACAAGCAGGGGGAGTGGGAGAGGGAGAAGCAGGCTTCCCAAGGAGTAGGGAGCCCGATGCGGGGCTCGATCCCAGGATGCTGGGATCATGACCTGAACCGAAGCAGACGCTTAACGATTGAGCCACCCAGGCGCCCCTAGTACTTAAAATTTATTAAATGGCTTCATTTCCATTATTTCGTATGGGAAGCAACCATGGGAAATAATTAGGACACTGCAAAAGTGAGGAAGTTGAGGCCCAAAGAATTCAGACTTTCCCAAAATCACACAGCTTTAAGAAGAGGGGCCTCCATTCTGCATTCTAGTTCCAACCTTTGGAATCAGAATAAAATCAATCTCACTTTTCTTCTTTGATATTTAAAAGAGAGAGCACGCACGGGGCGGGGGGGGGGGGAGAGAGAGAGTGAGAGAGAGAGAGAGCACGAACAAAAGCCAGGGGTGGGGGCAGAGGGAGAGGGACAAGCAGGCTCCCTGCCCAGCAGGGAGCCCGATGCAGGGCTTGATCCCAAGACCCTGGGATCATGACCTGAGCTGAAGGCAGACACTTAACTGACTGAGCCACCCAGGCACACCTCTTCTTCTTTTTTAAAAATTAATTAATTAATTAATTAATTTGACAGAGAGCGACACAGCGAGAGAGGGAACACAAGCAGGGGGAGTGGGAGAGGGAGAAGCAGGCTTCCCGCCGAGCAGGGAGCCCGATGTGGGGCTCGATCCCAGGACCCAGGGATCATGACCCGAGTCGAAGGCAGATGCTTAACGACTGAGCCACCCAGGCGCCCCTTATTTATTTATTTATTTATTTTAAAGATTTTATTTATTTATTTGACAGAGAGAGACACAGCGAGAGAGGGAACACAAGCAGGGGGAGTGGGAGAGGGAGAAGCAGGCCTCCCGCCGAGCAGGGAGCCTGATGTGGGGCTGGATCCCAGGACTCTGGGATCATGAACTGAGCCGAAGGCAGACGCTTAACGACTGAGCCACCCAGGGGCCCTGCCCCTTATTTATTTTTTAAGTAAACTCTACACCCAACATGTAGAACTGGCCCGAACTCACCACTCTGAGATTAAGAGTCGCAGGCTCCACCGACTGGCCCAGCCAAGCGCCCCAATCCCACTTTTATTCTTAAATCAGAATGCTGGCTTTGGTACAACCTCTCTGTGCCTCACTTTCCTCATGCCTTCACCTCATGGGGTTGTTGTAAAGATTATACAAGCACTTGGGGCACCTGAGTGGCTCAGTTGGTTAAGCATCTGCCTTGGGCTTAGGTCTTGATCCCAGGGCCCTGGGAGGGAGCCCCGTATCCAGCGCCTTGCTCAAAAGGGAGCCTGCTTCTCCCTCTGCCTCTCTCTCTCTGTCTCTCATGAGTAAATAAATAAAATCTTTAAACAAAAATTATATAAGCACTTTACTGTATAATACACACTCAGGAAACGTCACTGTTTTCCAACTCACTCGCCCTACACCCCTAACCCCGGGGGCCTGAGGTTTTGGCTGGCGCATCCCTCTCCCTCCCAAGGTCTCTCCTGACTTTACTCCTCCCGGAGGCTTTTCCCTCAGCTTTCCAGCCAGCTGCCCAAGAAGGTCCGCATTTTCCTCTGGACGCTCCACGTCCTGGGAGGGTACACACACACACACACACACACACCCGTACACACACACACAACACACACACACACACACCCGACCCTTAA
>NC_138373.1:104711128-104727118 GCF_054177405.1 Leptonychotes weddellii | reverse complement strand
CGGATCCGAATCGAGCCCGGGAACTAAGAGGGTTAGGGAAGAGGGAGCCGTGAGCTTACCGATTCCAGACGTCCTCGGCCCGGCAAGATGTGTTCCCTGGGACTGTTCCCTCCGCCGCCGCCTAGGGGTCAAGTCACCCTCTACGAGCACAATAACGAGTTGACGACAGGCAATAGCTATGAGAGTCCGCCTCCCGACTTCCGGGGCCAGGTGGTCGGAGCGAGGAGGGAGGGTATCTACCGGCATGGGGGCGGGGCCCGGGAGAATAGGGGACCTGAGGCCCCGTAGCGGGGCCAGCGGTCGTGGTCCTCAGCGTGGTCGACTGGAAGCAGCCTGGCCCAGACTCGAGACTAGAAGGGCTGGAATGTATTTTAGGGCTGGGATTGGAGGATGAGGGATGTTGAGGAGGTGTGGGGCGGGCCTGGAGGGAATGGAGAGAATGAGGGAGAATTTAGGGGATGTGAGGGTGCAGGAGAACTGTTGAAAAGTTGAAGACAGTATCTGTGAGAGCTGGGAAGGCACAACCTGGAGTTTGTTTTTTTTTTCCTCCCCCACGGAGTTCCTGGGAAAGAAAAGGGAGAGAAACTGCTGATTTATTGAGCGTTTGCTATGTAAGAAAGAGACTGAATCAGGTGTGCCTCACAGATGTTCTAAGATCCAATAATCACAGCAACCCTATGAAATATGCTAGTTTTACAGATAAGGGAGTTAAGCTGTTTCACTTTCCCACAAGGATTAAGTTTATGGGAATGGGAAACAGGTTTCCAGAGCCTCTTACTCTTAGCCCAGCCATGGTTTGGAGATGGCAAGGAGTTCAGCAGAGATCTGGGAAAGAGACTGACTCACTGTCACACCTCTCACACCTCTCACTTCTGGCCTATAGTGGATCAATCTTCCTGTCCTGAACCTGACCAAGGATCCCCTGAAGACCCCTGGGAGGCTGGACCATGGCACAAGAACTGCCTTCATCCATCACCGGGAGCAAGTGTGGAAGAGATGCATCAACATATGGTGAGATGTCGCAAAGGGTCTACCGGATCATGGTCTGCAGATCCCAGAGAAGATGGGGTCAACATCCCTCTGCCTTGGGCTGCCAGGCTCTCTTTAGCTCAGTGCCGGATATCATTCATCATAACAAATTAGTAGTCCTTATTGGGAAACCTAAGTCGACAGTAGTTCATTTCATCTCCAATGACTTGCCTTGCTTTCTGGTTTAAGTGAGCCTGCTCCCTACCTGCTCTTTGTATCATTACCACTTTCTGAGCCCTTACCTGAAGCTCAGCAAGGTTAGGGATAGTGTTGCAGTGAATAATCTCCTATTTAGGTCATTCATTTAGCACATTTAGGAGTGGAGCCATACTGCCTGGGTTCAGGTCCTGGCTTTGTCACTCTTTAGCTGTGTGATCTTGGGCAAATTACTTAATCACTTGGTCCCTCACTTTCCTCATCTGTAAAAGGGGACCGATTTTACAAGGTGTAGTGACGATGAAATGAATTAATGGATGTAAAGCACTTAGAGAACAGTGCCTGGCACATATTAATACCTTCAAGGGTTAAAAAAAAAATACCTTCAAGGGTTAGTTATTATCACTGTCATGTGTAGGATAAATTCCTACAAATCTAATTGGTGGCTTCAAAGGGTATGTTCATTTGTAATTTTGTGAGCTGCTGCCAAATGGCCCTCCACTGAAATTGTACATATTTACAGTCCCACCAGCAGTGTATGAGAGTGCCCGCTCCCCAACACACGTGCCGCCAGATCGAGATATTTGTTATCAGAGTACCATTTAATTTGCGCATCTTTGTGTGAGTGAAGTTAAACAGCCATTCATTGTCTGATAAGTCATTCAGTCCCTGATAAGTCATTCTTTCTCACTGCCTACCTCTTCAGCTGCTGCTTCTCTGCCTTTTCTGTGCCTCCTCTTTCCGATGTCCTGAAATGCTGGTGTCCTGGGCTGGACTCGGAATTGAGACTTCATACCTGGGTGTTCCCTTGTCTACCAGACACCCTCAGTTGGCTCTTCCGCAGGCTTTTACACACTCCGCGTGTTCAAAGCCGATCTCTTCATTTTCCTTTCCAAACCTGCTTTTTTTTTAAGATTTTTTATTTATTTATTTGAGAGAGAGAGAATGAGAGAGAGAGCACATGAGAGGGGGGAGGGTCAGAGGGAGAAGCAGACTCCCTGCCGAGCAGGGAGCCCGATGCGGGACTCGATCCAGGGACTCCAGGATCATGACCTGAGCCGAAGGCAGTCGCTTAACCAACTGAGCCACCCAGGCGCCCTCCAAACCTGTTTCTATCTCGTGTTTTTCATCTCAAGGAATGGCCTCACTGCTCATTCAGGAGCAAGTGGTTTTTTTTTTTTAGATTTTATTTATTTATTTGACAGATGCAGCGAGAGAGGGAACACAAGCAGGGGGAGTGGGAGAGGGAGAAGCAGGCTCCCCGCTGAGCAGGGAGCCCGATGCGGGGCTCAATCCCAGGACCCTGGGATCATGACCTGAGCCGAAGGCAGATGCTTAACGACTGAGCCCCCCAGGCGCCCCAGGAGCAAGTGATTTTTGAGTGTAGGCTCTGAGGCAGACAGGTTGAATCCTGATGCTGCTATGTCCTATCGAGGTCACATTGACAATATCAACCTCTTCATGCCTCTGTTCTCTCATCTACAAATGCAGATGTAACAATACCTATGTTGAAGGGTTGTGATAGTGACTGAATTAGACAATGCATGCAGAGCATCTAGCCCAGCCTTGGCGTACGGTGCGCAGTATTAGCTACTGCGATTATTACATAGGTGTTTCGTTTGATGTTACTCCTACTAATGTCTAGTTAGCCCTCAAATTCTGTTCATTCTACTTCTTCAACCTCTCAAATCTATCTGCTTTTCTCCAACCCTGTTGGTTCAGAGCACTTTGGCCTTTTTTCCAGATTCCTGAAGTAGCCTCTTAACTCATCCCCTCCTCTCCATTTTTGCGCCGTCCCTCTAATTTGTAGCCAGACTGATCTTTCTAAAATGCCAGTTTGGGGGGGTGGTGCCTGGGTGGCTTAGTTGGTTGGGCATCTGACTCTTGGTTTCTGCTCAGGTCGTGAGATGGAGCCCGCTCCAGGCTCCATGCTCAGTGGAAAGTCTGCTTAAAGGTTCTCTCCTTCTGCCCCTCCCCCAACTGGTGCGCACATATGCCTGTGCTCGCTCGCTCTCTCTCTCAAATAAATAAATCTTTAAAATGCTGGTGTGATCAGTTTATTCCTCTGCTTAAAATCCTTCCATGGTGGGGCACCTGGCTTGCTCAGTCAGTAGAGCATGACTGTTGATCTCAGGGTCATGAGTTTGAACCCATGTTGGGTGTAGAGATTACTTAAAAAAAAAAAAAATTCTTTCCATGGCTTTTCATTCACAGGCTTAGGGTGGGCCTTGATCCCCTGACCTGCTCACAAAGCCCTGAAAGACTTCTGAGCCTTAGTTGCCTTGTTGGTATGAGCAGAATGCCATTCAGATTAGTGTGATAATTAAATGAAAGGATAATATATAAAGTGCCTGGCACATACTTGGAACTCATTAAATGTGAATGCTCCTTTTTTTTTTTTTTAAGATTTTGTGTTGTGTTATTTTATTTTAAGTAGGCTCCATACCCAGCATGGAGCCCGTTGCGGGGCTTGAACTCACAACCCTGAGATCAAGACCTGAGCTGAAATCAAGAGTCAGACACTTAACTGACTGAGCCACCCAGGCATCCCAGAGATTTTATTTTATTTATTTATTTATTTTTTAAAGATTTTATTCGTTTATTTGAGAGAGAGAGAGAGAGAGTGAGAAACATCATGAGAGGGGAGAGGGTCAGAGGGAGAAACAGGCTTCCCGCTGAGCCCGGAGCCCGACGTGGGACTTGATCCCAGGACTCTGGAATCATGACCTGAGCCGAAGGCAGTCGCCCAACCAACTGAGCCACCCAGGTGCCCCGCAAAGATTTTATTTTTAAGTGATCTCTACATCCATTGTGGGGCCTGAACTCAAAACCCGGAGATTAAGAGTCACACATTCCTGGGGCGCCTGGGTGGCTCAGTCGGTTAAGCGACTGCCTTCGGCTCAGGTCATGATCCTGGAGTCCCGGGATCGAGTCCCGCATCGGGCTCCCTGCTCAGCGGGGAGTCTGCTTCTCCCTCTGACCCTCCTCCCTCTCGTGCTCTCTGTCTCTCATTCTCTCGCAAATAAATAAATAAAATCTTTAAAAAAAAAGTCACACATTCCACCTACTATGCCACCCAGGCGCCCCTGAGTGCTTTTATTTTTAGTACACATTTACTAAATGAGTATAACTTGTAGAGGGAGACCAAAGGGATCAGAGTAATCTGACTCCCAGCTTCCTCTCCTCAGGCGTGATATGGGCCTTTTTGGGGTGCTGAATGAAATTGCGAACTCAGAGGAGGAGGGTAAGTACTTTTCCCTACAACCTTCTCTAGTTTTGTGGTTGGCATCTCCCCTCCATATTTTTCCTAACTCATCCCAATACCTCTGGGCCCAGCCCCCTTCCCTTTAGCCTTGTTTTTCCTGTCCTAGTTGTCTATGTGGTGCCATCTTCTTTTCTCCTCTGCCTATCTCACATACCCCAGAGTGGGTATCTTGAGTGTGGGTTGGGCGGAAGGCCCTGGGGAATGCTTGTCCTTTCCTTGTTCATTCCTTATCCAAGGGTACCCAGTGACAGCCCTGTGAATGGTTTAATCAGAGCTGCTTCCTCATCCCCACAGTGTTTGAGTGGGTGAAGACGGCGTCCAGCTGGGCCCTGGCACTCTGTCGATGGGCCTCCTCCCTCCATGGGTCCCTGTTCCCCCATCTGTCTGTAAGTTTGGCTTCCTCCCCTGGCCCTTTGGCTGCTACTCCCTCACTCCTGCCCTCTTCCACTTCCCATCCCTTAGGGTCAGGGTGGGGTGGGAAGAAAGGCTGCAGAGGGTGGGAGTGGTCCAGTTCCCCTGTGGGAAGTTGGGGGGATAAGCTCCCTTTGTCCCAGCACATCCTCTATCTGCTTTGTTCTCACAGCTCAGGAGTGAAGATCTGATTGCTGAATTTGCCCAAGTCACAAACTGGTGAGTGTACAAGCCCTGAGGCTTTTGTGGGAAGGAAGTCCTGAACCTTGGAACTTCTCTGGGGGAGAGGGAAGTCAAGGCAGAGACCCCTCTCACCCCTTTCCTGACTGTTACCCACATTCTCACTCCCAAAAAAAAAAATAAAAGAAAAAGTGAAAAGCAATAATGCCCTCACGTGAAAGGAATCTGAGCCTCTGGGTTGGGGGATGGGTTCAGGCCCCTCATGCTCACTCTGGCCCCAGGTCCAGCTGCTGCTTGCGGGTCTTTGCCTGGCACCCCCACACCAACAAGTTTGCAGTGGCCCTGCTAGATGACTCAATCCGGGTGTATAATGCCAACAGGTATGTGGACACCTACTGGGCAGGCTCCGACTCTTCGGTCTCCCTAAGTCAGTCTTCTTTCCTCATCAGCCTTGGTTCCAGGGCTCCTGTAGGTTCCTGGGCCTGGGCCACAGGACCCCTTCCAGAACTAGGGTCAGGGAGTCTCTACAACTAGATGTGTCCCATTTCCAGATCTAACCTTTATCCTATCCTATCCCACAATACCCCTAGGCCCTGGGTGATCAGCTTTCTTCTCTTGCCTTTCCCTCCTCAACTGAATTCCGGTCCCCTGAGCTATAGTGTCCCTGCTTTGACTCAGTCCCTTAACGTTCACCACAGCACTATAGTCCCCTCCCTGAAGCACCGGCTGCAGCGAAATGTGGCAGCTCTGGCCTGGAAGCCCCTCAGTGCCTCTGTCTTGGCTGTGGCCTGCCAGACCTGCATTCTCATCTGGACCCTGGACCCCACCTCTCTGTCTACCCGGTGAGTCCCAGTAGCCTCTGTCTTCCCTTGGCCGGAGGCTTGTGGCCGTGTTAGTGGTGGTGGGTGGCCAGGAGGTCTGGAAGTTCTTTATCTTCACAGCACTTCCCAGGGCTGGGAGAAGCAGACCTAAGGTCAATGTCGAGCTGCTGAGAATGCTGTAATCTAGAGAAAGGGACAGAACTAGGAGCTTCTGAAATTGTGGGCAGTGTGTATACATGGATCATGGAGTAGAAAGACTGACTTTTCCAGAGGACTGTCAGATGTAGAGTTAAAGGCAGTGGGGGAGGGGATTCATATAGACATAAGTTGAAATCAAGGAAATTGGAAAAAGAATCCCCATGAGAACTAAGTAAATATAATATCAGAAACTCGTCCTTTAAATTATGAATAAAGAAGAAAACTTTATGGCCAGCCTTATTAGGGTAAAAGAGAAAATCAAAGTACAGTATTTTTCAGAGTGGGAAAGAAGAGATAACTGCAGATATGGAAGAAAATAGAAGAATTATTACAGAATATCATGTATAAGTTTAGACCAACACATTGAAAATCTAAAGGAAATATTTGATTCTCTACCAACATCTGTAACCAAAGTGGATTGTGTAAAAGAAATTAAAACAGATGAGCTCTACCACTAAAAAAAATGCCACGCAGACATGGCTTTACGAGAGGTCTAATTTCAAAGAAAAGATAATCTCCGTGTTTTTGTTTGTATTTTTTATTTTATTTTTTTAAGATTTTATTTATTTATTTGTGAGAGAGAGAGAGCGCATGCACAGGCAGGGGGAGCGGCAGACAGAGGGAGAAACAGGCTCCCCGCTGAGCAGGGAGCCCGATGCAGGGCTTGATCCCAGGACCCTGGGATCATGATTTGAGCCAAGGGTGGACGCTTAATCGACTGAGCCACACAGGTGTCCTTGTTTGTTTTTAAAGTAGGCTCCACGCCCAGCACATAGTGGGGCTTGAACTCATGACCCTGTGATTACAGTCACATGCTCTACCGACTGAGCCAGCCAGGCTCCCCTCCATGTTATTTGAATTAGACCAGATCACAGAAAAATTGGGAAATTTTTGGAAATCAGGCTCCTGATTTTTTTTCTTTTAATAAACTTTATTTTGGCATAATTTTTAGATTTTTATTTATTTTTAATTTTTTAAAAAGATTTTATTTATTTATTTGAGAGAGAGAGCACATGAGACAGGGGAGGGTCAGAGGGAGAAGCAGACTCCCTGCTGAGCAGGGAGCCCGACGCAGGACTCAATCCAGGGACTCCAGGATCATGACCCGAGCCGAAGGCAGTCACTCAACCAACTGAGCCACCCAGGCGCCCCAAAAGATTTTATTTATTTATTTGACAGAGACATAGCGAGAGAGGGGAACACAATCAGAGGGAGTGGGAGAGGGAGAAGCAGGCTTCCCACGGAGCAGGGAGCCCGATGCGGGGCCCGATCCCAGGACCCTGCGATCATGACCTGAGTCGAAGGCAGATGCTTAACGACTGAGCCACCCAGGCGCCTCTAATTTTAGATTTTTAGAACAGCTGCAAAGATAGTACAGAGAGTTTTGAATATCCATCACCCAGTTTCGCCCATTGTTTGTTTTAGATTTTTAAAAATTTATTCATTTGAGAGTGAACAAGAGAGAGAGAGCACACAAGCGCATGAACCCAGGGGCAGAGGGAGAGGGAGAAGCAGACTCCTGCTGAGCCCGGAGCCTGATGCGGGACTTGATCCCAGGACCCTGGGATCATGACCTGAGCCAAAGGCAGACGCCTAACCAACCAGCTACCCAGGCATCCCTGTTTCACCCATTGTTAACATCTTGTTACCATGTGACATTTGTCAAAACTAAGAAACTGACGTTTATATGTTATTAACTAAACTCAGACTTTCTTCAAATTTCACCAGTTTTTCCATTGATGTCCTCCTTCTGTCCCAGAATCCATCCTGGTTTATTTTTATAAAGCTCAAACCTAAAACCTAAGCCTGACAATAAGTAGTATAAGAAAGACAATATTTTAGCATAGATTTAAAACTCCTAAAGAAAATATTAGCAAATAGAGTCCAAAAGCATATTTTAAAAAAATCTTAACCAAGTAGGATTTTTCAGAAATTAGACTGTCATCAGGAAATCTATTAACATGATTTATTAAATTAGCAAATTAGGGTGGGAGGATGGGTTAGCCTGGTGATGGGTATTGAGGAGGGCACATTCTGCACAGAGCACTGGGTGTTATGCACAAACAATGAATCATGGAACACTACATCTAAAACTAATGATGTAATGTATGGGGATTAACATAAGAATAAAAAAAAGACTAATAAAAAAAATTAGCAAATTAAAGGAGAAAACAAAGTATTTACTGAGAAAAAAAAAGTATTTACTCAGAATCAGTGGCTACCATATTAGTGAATATGAAATATTAAAGAAAGGTATTTCTTTCAGTAATGTCAAGATCAAGACAGAGATATATTATCACTGTTATTTTTATTTAAGATTTTATTTTTTTAAGTAATCTCTACACCAAGTGTGGGGCTTGAACTCACAACCCCGAGATCAAGAGTCACATGCTTTACCTACTGAGCTAGTGAGGTGTCCCCCATTATCACTGTTATTAATCAACATTATATTTGGAGATTCTAGTGAGTGCAGTAAGACAAGAAAAAAGGTGAAGTCTTGAAAACAAAGGGAAAATTATTCTTCTTTGAAGATATGATTTCATACCTAGATAAAACAAGCGACTCCACTAAAAAAACCTCTTTGAGCTAATAAGAAATTTAAATGTAGGAAGGTGACTGGATCCAGGAGACCAAAAGTGTGATAGTTTCCTTTTATACCTACAATCATCATTGAGAAATTGAAATGGAAAAAATATTCTACTTACAACATGTGCAGTTACCAAAATCACTGGGAATGAATTGTTACATTTATTTAATCTACTAGACATCTGGAGAAAGTTGTGAAAGAACATAATTATAGCAAGAGCTGACTAAACGGAGAGACACACTGTACGCCTGGACAGGAATGTGTCATCATAGAAATGTCAAATTAAGTGGACTTGCAACCAGAATTCTGCTGGGTTTGGTTTTTCTGAACTGGGCAAAATGATATTCAGAGTTTTTATTAAAGAATAAATATGGAAGAGTTGCCAAGAGAAGTTTGAAAAGGAAGAATGTGGAGGGGAGACTTGCCCTACCAAGTATTAAATATCTTATGAAGTTACAGTAATGGGAATTTATTGGCATGAGGATAGACAAACAGATCAGCATAATTGTGTAACATTCAGGAATAGATCTAAGAATATATGAGAAATGTGGCTTTTCATTGCAATGAAGTTTAGATTTTTTTATTTTAGTGTTGGGCTAATTGGCTCTCCATTTAGGAAATAATAAAGGTAGTCCTTGCTTTATACTTTTTCTATACAGGGGCGCCTGGGTGGCTCAGTCGTTGAGCATCTGCCTTCGGCTCAGGTCATCATCCCAGGGTCCTGGGATTGAGCCCCGCATCGGGCTTCCTGCTCGGCGGGAAGCCTGCTTCTCCCTCTCCCACTCTCCCTGCTTGTGTTCCTGCTCTCGCTATCTCTCTCTCCGTCAAATAAATAAATAAAATCTTTAAAAAAAAAAAAAATTCTATACTTTTTCTATACAAATAAATTCCAAGCAGAGAAAAGAACTAAGTGTAAAAATAAAAGGATTGGAAGAAAATACAGAATTTTCTTTTTTTTAAATACATAATATTTTTCACTCATTCAGAATGATATTATTAAAATTATAATGTTTGGTAATATCCAGTACTAGCAAGACCAGGAAAATGGGTACTTTTTTTCTTGGTGAGAAGACTATATTGTGGTATAAACTTTTCAGAAAATAGTTTGTTGGCATATTTATTTTTTTGTTTTTATTTTTATTTATTTTTTAAAAGATTTTATTTATTTATTTGACATAGCCTGCCACTCCCCCTGTTTGTGCGCTCACGCTCTCTCTCTTTCTCTCACAAATAAATAAAATAAAATCTTTAAAAAATAAAAAAATAAAAGTGCAAGCCTTTTTTACTCCCAAATTATGAACACATAGTAACACGAGTACATAAGGATATAGATATAGAGAATATTTTTTGCAGTATTGTTTGAAATGATAAAACACTACAAACAGTTGTAATGTCCATTTTTGGAGGTATGACTGAATCAGATCTAGTTTCTTGATTCAGGGGAGTGGAGACAGCGGAGCCACTGAAAAGAATGAGATGGATCTCTATGAACGGACCTGAAAAGAGAACTAGGGTTTATTGTAAAGTTCAAGAAACAGTTGTAGGTCGGCGACCTAAGATCCCACTGGCACTAGAGGTGGTTACCGTTTGGTGGTGGAGGAGGAGGGCGGCGTTCAGGTAGTAGCCTGCACCTGTCAGGCCGAGTACGCGGCTCAGGAAGTACGAGGCAGCTCCCAGCCCGGTGGTAGAGGACGACCCCCCCTGCTGCACCTTTGTGACAAGCAGAAAACCATGCAGGAGCACAGAGGGAGAGTAATTCTGACAAGGAAAGAGGGGAGGGACAGGGTTTGCAGCACAGGATGAGTTCTGGGGAGCAGCAGATAACTCTGGAGAGGAGACTGGAACCTTGAGGTAACATCACAGATGATCCGGGGCTCCAGGCTGGATGGCCCCATGGGGAGAGGGCTCTGGTCTGGGGCGGAGCGTGACCTCTCCCGGGCTCGGCACCATCTAGCCTTGCTGGTCGAAGTGTGTGTCTCCTGGACGCCTACAGTGAAAGCTTACTCCCTTTCACTCGTTTTCATCTGTGGACCTAATGGTGGTGATTTTGCCCTTTTTTTTTTCTTCCTTTAACTTCCATGACCCTTACTCATTTCCCCTAACCTGGATTTGAGGGACCATTGGGATGTGGAAGTTTTGTCAGGAGGTAAGGAAATAGTCATGGGGTGTCCTTGTCTCCTTCTGATTTCATACCCTGTTTCCCCTCTGCAGACCCTCTTCCGGTTGTGCCCAAGTGCTCTCTCACCCTGGACACACACCTGTCACCAGCTTGGCCTGGGCGCCCAGTGGGGGGCGGCTGCTCTCAGCTTCACCTGTGGATGCTGCTATCCTGGTGAGTTGGTCCCCCCCGCTTGCGGTCATTTCAGCCCCCCTCAGACTTGAGGCAAGAGCATTCTTTGCCTGGGGGTGGAAGATAGCCTATGGGGAGGAGAGAAATAATCGTCCATTCAGTGTTAAACTTATCCAGGGAAGGAGCGGTACCATTCACACTCCTCAGACGTACAATTCTGCTTGCTGTCACTGCACATATCAACCTATTCCCTCCTGTTCTACAGTCCCTCTCCTGCTTCATCTCCTTTCTGTGTCTTTGTACCTTGAGTAAGGGCAGCCCCTGTGACAGGATAGGGATGCTGGAGTTTCCTCTCTCATCCCGACCCCTCTGGCCTAGGTATGGGATGTCTCAACAGAGACCTGTGTTCCCCTTCCCTGGTTTCGGGGAGGCGGGGTTACCAATCTGCTCTGGTCCCCGGATGGCAGCAAAGTCCTGGCTACCACTCCTTCAGCTGTCTTTCGGTGAGTGGGAGGAGGCCAGAGGGAGGGGGAGGGCAAGGATGACCTAGAGAAAGGCACTTGGCTCCTGGAACTTCCAGCAGCAGAACCTTCTGTTCTGTTCGCATTCTCTGACCTGGCCCTGGGACTGGCAGGGGGAGGGCAGTCCAGGTTTTGGAACCTAGAGGTCCTGAGTTGTGACCTGCCTCTCTCTGGCACAGAGTCTGGGAGGCCCAGATGTGGACTTGCGAGAGATGGCCTACTCTGTCAGGGCGGTGTCAGGTGAGAGGGGACCGTGATTCAGAGAGCTGGGGAGGAGGCGGGTCCCCGGTGCCCCAAGCGTGTCTCCCCTCACCCTCTACTTTTCTTCCTGCATTCCCCTGCCGACCGATGTTCCCCTGCCTTTTGCTCCGTGACCCCAGACTGGCTGCTGGAGCCCAGATGGAAACCGACTGCTGTTCACTGTATTGGGGGAACCACTCATTTACTCCTTGTCGTTCCCAGAACGTTGCGGTGAGTCAGGGGAAACAGCTCAGGATGCAGAATATCTGGGGTAGTCAGAGGGAGGCAGGAATCCTCTGGAAGACGCTACTCTGAAGGATAAAGGGAAGTAAAGCTTGGGAGACTTGAGAGGTGTTGATGCTTACAACGGATGTGAGGCAGAGGACCAGTGAGAGGCCCGCTTGCTGTACTTCAGAGCCTCCGCCCTTCTTGCAGGGGAGGGGAAGGGGCGCGTTGGAGGTGCCAAGTCAGCCACCATTGTGGCGGATCTGTCTGAGACGACAGTACAGACACCAGATGGAGAGGAAAGGTGAGCTGAATGGCTGAGGGAGGGGCAGTGAAAAGGCGGGCGGGACCATGCTGAGCCCTCCCAACTGACTCTTGTAACTCAGATTTGGGGGAGAAGCCCACTCCATGGTCTGGGACCCCAGTGGGGAGCGTCTGGCTGTGCTCATGAAAGGTAAGAGTTGGGAAGGACTTTGCTTGGGCCACGGCCGTCTTCCCATTAGTGGAGGGTGTCCGGGCCCGGGCTGCCGTCCTCTGCCCTGCGCTGGGATTCTGCCTCCAGGGTGCCTTCCTAGCGCATCCATTTCTCATAGGAAATCCACGGGTCCAGGATGGGAAACCAGTCATCCTCCTTTTTCGCACTCGAAACAGCCCCGTGTTTGAGCTGCTTCCTTGGTAAGTGCCAGGTAGGCCATCAGGTCTGAACTCCCTACCCACCTTCCCACACCCCACTCGGAACCCACATCCTGCTTCACCTGTCTCCAACTGCCTGCTCACCTTCTCCCCCTAGCGGCATTATCCAGGGGGAGCCGGGGGCCCAGGCGCAGCTCATCACTTTCCATCCATCCTTCAACAAAGGGGCTCTGCTCAGTGTGGTGAGTAGGCCAGGCTGCTGGGCATTTGGGGAGCAGAGTGGAGGAACTGAGGGCTGTGGCTGCTGCGTGGCCCTGCCATGTGGCCTTCTTTGGGCCTAGGCTCTGATTGATTTTTCTTGTCCCTCTCTGCAGTGCTGGTCCACAGGCCGAATTGCCCACATCCCTCTGTACTTTGTTAATGCCCAGTTTCCACGTTTTAGCCCAGTGCTTGGCCGAACCCAGGAGCCCCCAGCTGGGGGTGGAGGCTCTACTCATGATCTACCCCTCTTTACTGAGACATCCCCAACCTCTGCCCCGTGGGACCCTCTCCCAGGGCCACTGCCTGCCCAGTCCCACTCCCCTCACTCGCACTTCTAATAATAAACAATACCCTTTGTTGTTTTCCACTCCGTTACGAGACTTTTTTTCCAGGGAGTTGCACTGGGGTCTAGTGAAGAAAAAAAAAAGAAGGTATGGACTTTGGGTTAAGATGGCTGTGTTACTTTTTATGAATTTGGCCAACTTATTTAACCCTAGGAACTGGGTGGTTCTCAGGTGATTTGGAAAGCAGAGCTAAGAAAAGACCTACCATAGGCTTTGGCATGTAATAGACTTTCACTTTTCCCAAGTTTCAGGCAAGTTCCCAAAATGGTGCAGGCAATAATGGGGCAAGGACTTGATCAGTATGCGATAGATGACGTTTTATTGGACTAGGGAGTTTGTGGGAGGCTTAGGTACCGGGCGCTGGGCCAGGGTGGCACAGGCCATGCTCAAGGCACCCTCTCTGGTGTGGTGCCCACCAATGAAGCCGCTGGTGTGGACAAAGATGCAGCCAGGAATCCCACTGACCTGGTCCAGGGCCTCATCCCGAAGACCCCGCCATGGCTCTGGCAGGGGCAGCCTACAAGTGAACAGAAAGAGGAAGTCAGTGGGAGCAGGTGGAGGCCTGGAGGAGCAGAGAGAGGGAGCACAGAAGAGGCCAAGGTTAGTGGTCCCTCTGATAGGGCTGAAACAGGCCTGAAGGTCAAGGGCCGCAGGGTGGTCCTCTAGGGCCTTACCGGCTCTGGAATGAATGGGGCTCCTTGGGCACACACTGTACCCGCCACTGTCCGGCCTGGTCAGTGTAGATAACGAAGGCGATGGTCCCCGGTGGGGACAGCCCAGATTCCAGGTGGTAGAGGTGCTCTTTCCAGGGGCATCCACCGTTCGCCAGTTCTATTATCTCCCCACTTGGGTCCACCTGAAAGGGAGGCCGGGCTGGGAGACGAGGGTGGAAGCAGGAGCCCCTGCCGGCCAGCAGCCTGCCAACAGTCACTAAGCCGCGAACCACGGTGCCTCCTCCCGGGCCTGTACCTGGAATCGCTGGGCCAGGGCTGCTTCTACCAAGCCCCGAGCTGGCAGCCAGCTGTGCTGGTAGAAGTCCAGTCTCTGCAGGAACTCCTCTCGGACTAGGGCCATTGCACGCTTGAACCCGGCCTGGGGATCGTGGGAATGAGAACCGCGGTGCTGGCCCCAGCTTTTGACTTTGCTAGGATTGGAGGAGGCAACCACTCTCCTGTCCTCCCCCAAAGTGCTTACAGGCCTCCTGGTCTCTTCCTTTGGGGCTCTCCTTACCTCGGTGTCTTGGTTGGGCTGGTTCCAGGCAGGATTCAGTCGGGCAACCCGGGCGCTCAGTGTGGTAGTCAGCACGTATCTAGGCTCTCCCTCTTCCCACTGGGAGATCCCATTGTCCACTGCGTCCACCTCCTCCACAAAGTTCTCATACATCTAAGGCGGTAGCAGGAGTAAATGCTCTTGGGGATTCCTACCATTTGCATCACGTTTTACAGATTTCACTCATTTAATCTCCACAACAGCCCCCTGAGGGTGTCTCAACATTCACTGGATGAAGAAAGGGGGAACTGGGGAGTTCGGTGGCTTCAAGTGGGATCTAATCGTGCTGGGGCTGGAATTCTGATCACCTGACTTGTAATCCAGCGTTCCCTCCAGTACCGCACAAAGCCTGAGTCAAGGCCAGCATGGGTGAAGGGGGCGCTGCTGACTTCAGAATAAGGAAGGTCTCGAGTTCCCATGAGGGGCTCTGGGAGTGGATCCCGGTGGCTGAGATAGGGTAAATCTCCAGGTGGGCTGAGTAGGCTATTCAGTGACCTGGTAACTGAGGTACATGAGGGTCTGGCCAAACAGGAGTCAGGTGGGAGGGTTGAGTGCTGGACCAGACATGGGAGCTGGGATGTGGTCCCAGGGAAGCCCATGACGTGTCACGTGGTGGGAACAGGTACTGCAACCCCTGAGGCCAAAGAAAGGGTAGGGTAGTGCTGCAAGAGTCTGGGGGCAGGGACACCTGCGTGGTTCAGTTGGCGGCTGGGCATCTGCCTTTGGCTCAGGTCATGATCCCGGGGTCCTGGGATCGAGTCCTGCATTGGGCTCCTGGCTCTGGGGAACCTGCTTCTGCCTGCCACTCCCCCTGCTTGTGCGTGCATGAGCTTTCTCTCTCTGACAAAATCTTTTTTTTTAATTTTTTTTTTTTGAAGATTTTATTTATTTGCGAGAGAGAGAATGAGAGACAGAGAGCATGAGAGGGAGGAAGGTCAGAGGGAGAAGCAGACTCCCTGCTGAGCAGGGAGCCCGATGCGGGACTCGATCCCGGGACTCCAGGATCATGACCTGAGCCGAAGGCAGTCGCTTAACCAACTGAGCCACCCAGGCGCCCCTCTCTCTGACAAAATCTTAAAAAAAAAAAAAAGTCTGGGGGTAGAAACGACATGGGATATGAACGCTTACAGCAAAATTGCTCTGCACATAGGCTTACAACATCAACATGTCCGTGGTATGCAGCAAAGTGCTCCCCTCGGGGAGAGCGGAAAAAGAAACTCCCTTATGCCCAGCCTCTCTTGCTCTGGACCCCAACCTGATGCTCAACTAAAACTTGGTATAATTTACTTCAATTGCTTAGAAGCCCCTCAGCAGGGGGCATGGGTGGCTCAGTTGGTTAAAGCGTGTACCTTCAGCTCAGGTCATGATCCTAAGGTCTTGGGATCAAGCCACACATCAGGCTCCTTGCTCAGCTCCCCCCCCCCACTTGTGCACTCTTTCTCTTTTATTCTCTCTCAAATAAATAAAGGAAATCTTAAAAAAAAAAAAATTAGAAGCCCCTCAGCAGAAGGGAAAATGGACTCAGGCAGTCTAAAAACCTTAGTATTCCCAAAGCTCCAA
>NC_138373.1:104656527-104710628 GCF_054177405.1 Leptonychotes weddellii | reverse complement strand
GCTTCCCTCCACCTTCAGGGCAGCCAGAACCTCTAAGCCATGTGCTTCCCAACACAAGCAGCCTCTTCTATTACCAAGTTGTTGAACAATCATTTTTTATGCGTGTCAGGTCAAGAAAAAGACCAGGAAACACTGCTTTATGGTTTTCAAAGCCCTTCCCCGAACACTACCTCACCCACTTCTCACAACCACCCCGGGATAGAGGTGAGAGAGATGAGCCATCCCCTGTGAGAAGATGAGCCTGACCGAGGGAGAAGGTGCTGAGCCAACTGTAGGCCAGGAGTCCTGAGGCCCAGTCCTGCGTGAGTGCCATTCCCAGTTGGTGGAGACACATTTATGGGTCATCTCTGTCCTTGGGTCCCCACCTTGTCATAGATGGTGCCCACCATGCTGTCCTCTTCGCTGGTGCCCAGCAACCGGGCCAGCAGCTTGTGCCCGAAGTGCAAATAGATGAGTCCCGCACTGCTCAGCTTGGTCTGCCAAGGCTTCCCAGGAGACAGGGAGCTCATGGTCTCTGTGAAAGATCTGAGGAGCACAGGGAGGTAGGGCTGAGGCAGAGCTGCCCCAGTTAGCCCACAGCATGTGCCTGCACGTGCAGGCTCGAGGGGGTGGAGGCTGGAGAACACTCAGGAGTTGGGAGGAGGGTGCCCAGCTGTGGGGCTTTAGCTTTTCCTCGGGGTTCAACATGGACCTCAGCTTGGAGTCTCCATTCACGCTTTCATTTGACAATGGTTAATTCAATGCTTACTACATGCCAGGCTTTGCGTTTTAGACATCAGGGGTAAAAAAAAAAAAAAAAACCCTAAGACAAGGGCGCCTGGGTAGCTCAGTTGGTAAAGTGTCTGCCTTGAGCTCAGGTCACGATCCCAGGGTCCTGGGATTGAGTCCCGCCTTGGGCTCCTTGCTCAATGGGGAGCCAGCTTCTCCCTCTGCTTGCTGCTCCCCCTGCTTGTGCTCTCCCTCTGACAAATAAATTTAAAAAATCTTAAAAAACAACAACAAAAAAACCAACAAAACCAAAACCCTAAGACAATGTCCCTGCCTTCAAGTTCATCTACTACAGGCAGACAAGCCCACAAACAACCAAGCGAATGCTCTAGCTAGGTTATAAACAAAGGAAAGAGGGGAGGAGAGATTTCAGGTCATTCTTTTTTTTTTTTTTAAGATTTTATTTATTTGAGAGAGAGAGAATGAGAGAGCACATGAGAGTGGGGAGGGTCAGAGGGAGAAGCAGGCTCCCCGCTGAGCAGGGAGCCCGACGTGGGACTCGATCCCAGGACTCCAGGATCATGACCTGAGCCGAAAGCAGTTGCTTAACCAACTGAGCCACCCAGGCGCCCTCAGGTCATTCTTAAAAGAGGAATTAGGTGTTCGCCAGCCAGACAAAAGGTCAAGGAGAAAAGTCATTCCAGGTAGATGGAACAACATCTCTTACAATGGCTAAGACAGGTCTCTACATGGAACTGCAAGAAAGGCAGCTTGGGTATGAGGAGTGGCAAAAAAAATAAAGCTAGAGGGTAAGCAAGGGCCAGCTCATGGCAGGCCTTGTCCACCATAGTTTGGATTTTGGACTTTATCTGAAGGTAGTGGGGAGCCACTGAGAAATTTTCAGTGGACAAGTTCATGTGAGAGCACTGTGCCAGCCAGCATGCAGAACAAATGCAAGGTCACCCGCAGGTGCAGAGGAGTGAGGAAAGCAGAAATCTGAATTCTCAGTGGCACAGAAAATAGGGAAATGGTATGACAGTCCTGAGGGAAGTAGAAACTACCGCTGTAATTTCTAATACCAGTCTGTCAGAATCAGCTAGAGAGCTTACTTTCTGCTTTAGTGTTTTTTATTATTGAGTAAATACAAAAATATTTATAAAATGTTCACAAGGTATAAAGATTAATGCATAGTAAGCCCCCAGATAAAAGTCCAAAAAGAAGCTAAACGAAATTGTTGATGGAAACAGACATATGCGCTAAACTACACAGTAGAACAGGGGTATGATGAACACGGAATTAAGGACACCGCTTGCTTCTGGGGAGGCAGGGGACGGGACAGCGAAGAGGTCCTGGTGCCCAATGCAAAGGTAATGGTAGTCTTCTAGTTCTGAGGTTGGGAGATCAGTCCATGGGTGTTTGTTACGTGTTTTATATGCCAAAAGTTCTAAATACATCGTTTTATGTATCAAATACTGCATAGTTAAAAAAATATATATATAAAATCATTAGGAAAAAGGAATTACTCAATACTGTCGAGTGCTACAAAGAGGTCTGTTAAGGTGAGACCCTCCACCAGCAACCTGAGTTCGGTGTTGAGGGGCCCTTTCCATGAGCATTTCCAGTGGAGAGACTGGGAGAGGACCAGCAGAAAGAATGAACGGAATGAACTGGAAGGGATGTGGAACCAGGGCCAGCTCTTTCATTGATGAGAGGCTGAGAAGGGAGGGTAAGAGATGAGGCTATAAACAGCAGGAGGGTTCAGCCACCACATCATTTATGGATGTAATACGTACACTTAAAAAAAAAAAAAAGGGAAAGGGAGAAAAATACTTACAGAAAATTACAATAAAATATTCTCATACTCTGTCAGAGATCCCCACTTTAAGCAGTGTGGGGTATATGAGGGAGGGTTTGGTTTTTTATTTACTCTTGATTTCCAAATGGAGACGCTTGGGCAGAGTTTTAGGCTGGGGGAGGGGGCGCCTGGGTGGCTCAGTGGGTTAAGTGCCTGCCTTCGGCTCAGGTCATGATCCCAGGGTCCTGGGATGGAGCCCCGAGTGGAGCCTGCTTCTCCCTCTTGAAGCTCTGCCCCTCCAACTGCTCATGCTCTCTCACTCTCTCAAATAAGTAAATAAAATCTTAAAAGAGAAACAAACACTGGGGAGAACGGTGGTGTGAGCCCCCCCGAAGGAGAAAGTAATAGATCACAAAAGGGGCAAACAGAAGGGAACAATGTTTCCTGAACTGGAAAGAGGGAGCTGAGGATGCCTGGGAATGGGAATCTGCGGATGTGCATGCAGGAAAGGCTCAGTTTCCTTTGAAAAGGAGGTGGCAGGGTCACTCACTGAGGGAGTTTGATGAGGTAGGGGCCTGAGAGGAAGAGGACTGAAATGGTACCATGGATAATGGGTCAGCCTTGGGAAAGAAGGATTTCCCAATGTACGAGTATAAACGAAGTAGAGGACCACATACATCTGAGCTGTCACCACCACCGCTGCCATGTGGGCCCAGCAGTCTGAAGTGGGGCAGCAAGGGCACATGAAAGGACCAATCTGAACTGGGCTATTAACTGGGGTGAGGATGGTGCTAGTGGGAGAAAATCCTGACTGGGCCAAGGAAGGCTGCCGGCGGGGAGGGGTTGTGAGGACCGCCTGGAAGCCAGGGAGGCCCAAGGCCAGGGGGATGGACGCAAAGCAAGGGGCGAGCCGGCAGGCTGTAGTCCCGTGGCACTCAGCAGCTGGCTTTCCAGGATGAGGCGGTTCCCTTCGCGGGCACGGACCACCGCAGTGGATGGCTGCCTTGGGGCACAGAACAAAGCTGAAGTCAAGGACGCTAAAGAAATGCAATCTGGGCACTCACCTCTGGTGATGGTCATATCGGTGTCTCTGAGGGTCGTACTCGCCACCCACATCTACCACGATGTCACAAGAAGCCAGTTTTTCGGGGTCCCGGGTCCGCACAATCTCTGCATCCTGCAGCGGACACAGGAGGTGAGGGGGCGGCCAGGGTCGTGCAGAGAGAGAATGAATGTTCGGGGAAGGAGGGGGTGCTCGGGCGCAGCCCGCCCGCGAAGCCCTCAGGGGTCCCGGGGTCAGTTTCCGCGGATCGTACCCGGTACTCGGGCAGGAGGCGCAGCAGTGCGCACGCCAGGGCTTCATCGCAGTGGAAAGTGCCGTTGTGCGTGCCGATTCGGGGTGGCGCCATGAGGCTGTCGCGGGGTCGCTTGGACGGCGGGACGGACTCCAGGCTGAGCCCACGGGGCCGGGGTTGCGAGGCTGGCGGCGGCCGCAGCAGTAGATGTAGGAGACCGCGCGGGAAGCGGCAGCCCATGCAGCCTCCCGGGTCGGAAGGGGGGGGGGGGGGGTCGTCGACCCGGAAGAGGAAGCGCACGTGCAGTTCCATTTCCGCCGGACGGCCGTTCCCACGGCAACCGGCCCGCAGAGAGCGGCGCCTCGCAGGATTTCTGCCGGACTCCTCCAAAGGCCCAGGGTGGAGCCTCCGAGATAAGCACTGCATCCCCCACTAACTGAGCAGGCTCTGGGGAGGGGCACAGCATGTCCGTCACCGCCCTCCCATGTCATCACCAGTCCTTTGCTTCATGCAAGAAAAGACCAACATTCTGCCCAGCTGGCACATTTATTAGCATCAAACACAAGATCGTTCTCTTCCTGGACCCCAGGAAGCCACGCCCACAAAGTCCCAAGCTCCTGAAGCAGAGTCCCTCTGCCCCAGATCTGAAACAAGCTCTCAGGCCTTGGCAGTAGCCTGAGTTGCCCCCAGGGCTGTGAGCTGCTGAATCTTCTGGCTCATCATCTCCATGACAGCTGTGGGAAAAAAGAAGAGTCAGATCCTGGTCTGGAGCTTGAGGGGAGAACCCAGAGTTCAGGAAACGTGAGGAAAAAATTTAAAGACAGGTAGACAACCAAGTACAGTTAATAAAACTTATAACACAGTGAGGGGCGCCTGGGTGGTGGTGTTGGTTAAGCGTGGGACTCTTGGTTTCGGCTCAGATCCTGATCTCAGGGTCTTGAGATGGAGCTCCACTTCCGGCTCCTAGCTCAGCATAGAGTCCGCTTGAGAGTCTCTCCCCCCGCTCTTCGCCCCACCCTGCTCACGCACTCTCTCAAATAATTAAAAACAAAACAAAACAAAACAACCCCAAAGCTTTTAACACTGATCCACTGTGGGACACATTTACATGCATACACAAATTTACAGTCTACAATGTGTCAGTAAATATATGATAACCACTGAGACATAAAAATGAACAAAACACATTATTAAACGAGTCAAACATAACTGTGGATAAGATTTTCACCTTTAGAACAGTGATTCTCAATCCTGACTGTGTAACAGAATTACCTGGGGAATTTTTATTTTATTTTTATTTTTTTTAAGATTTTATTTATTTGCAAGAGAGAGAATGAGAGACAGAGAGCATGAGAGGGAGGAGGGTCAGCAGGGAGCCTGCCGAGCAGGGAGCCCGATGTGGGACTCGATCCCGGGACTCCAGGATCATGACCTGAGCCGAAAGCAGTCGCTTAACCAACTGAGCCATCCAGGCGCCCCTTCCTGGGGAGTTTTTAGAAAAACACTGACCCCCTAGAGTCCCCCCACCCCCAGGTTGATTTAATTGGTTTGGCTTGGACTCAGGCTTCCTCTTTAAACTTCCTGGGTTATTCTCATGTGTAGCCAGGGTTGCAATGGCTAGTACTTAGTTAGGGCTGTTATTTCTTTCCTGTGTGTTCATTTACACGTATCATCTCCCCCATTCCATCCCCATTAAATAGAACACCCCAAGAACAAGGATGATTTCCTTCCTCTAAATTTCTCAAGCACCCAACGCAGCAATCTACAAATAGTGGATATGTAATGCACAGAATCTAGAGAATACATCTAGACACCAAAGAGAAAGACATGGTTTTAATCTAGCAAAGGGGACACCCCCAGTTCATACTGGAATCCATGCTCTTTACCATGGAAGTAGAAAGGGTGAAGAGGTGCCCCAGGCCAATCTTACCCTGTTTCATGGCATGCTTCTCCTGCAGAGCTGGCTGGATTTTCTCCATTTGCTTGGTAAGGAAGTCTATCTTCCTCTTGAAAAAGTCCTTGGCATCCTCAGCTGTCTGCAAGGTCAGAGGTGAATGAAGGGCTAAGAGGAGACCCTATGCTGCACTCTAGGTCTTCCCCTAAACTTCCTTTCCCTGCTCAGAGGGGCATCCAGGTGGTTACTTCCACTCACCTTTTCTACATAGTAGCCTGTTCCCACATCGATGAGTACATGTTCCACATCATGTAGCTTCCCAGGGACATACATCTGAGAAGCAAGGATTAAGGGAAAACTAGCCCAGCAGGAGTGTCATGATTCCCTGTCAGCCAGCCTGCTTGGCCTTCTTTTCTAAAAAGCTACAAGCCACAAGGACTGAAGAATCTGGAGGCCTTAGAACTGTACCTATACACTCCAAATGGGAAGGGACAGAGAAGTCGGCTCCTTATGGAGAAAATGGCATATGCTAGAACACTCTCTTGCCCTGATCCCATCTCCCATCCTACAAGCAGTTCTTACAGTTTTTTCCACTAGCCCCCCCAGAAGGACTAGATACAATGATATTTTCCTACTGCTGGAGAGTAGTAAAGTGAAAAGCCGGCTTCACTTTCCATCAACAGCCCCAGTCATGAAATCACTAGCTAATTCCTAGTGGATTTAATGCTCACTATTTAGCCAACCCCTACCACACTGCTTCTGTATTTCTTTTTCAGCCTGTCAGTTCTCAGACTACAGCTTACAGATGCTCTACTGTCCTAACTTAACTCATTCAAGTAAAACACTGAACGGGTAGCCACAATCCAGGTTTCTTGGTAACAACAGTTTAGAAATAAGAGCCATAGGTAAGCCAAAACAGGATTCATAAACACAGCCAACCCCCTTGTTTCTATATCCTGTTATTCTTCCATCGTTTATCTCTTCTAAGTTATTAGTAAAAGTCTAAACCCACCTGTTTTGTCTTCCTATTAGAGGATATTCTCAAACAGCAAAGGGAAATAATCACATCTCAATTCTACATATGCCTTGGTGCTCACAAGGCATTAGCTGGATGTTGGCCCCAGGTTAGGGAGGAGAGGTACAAAGAGTGCGTAATAAGAGCGTTCTCAGAATCATGGGGACTCTCTGGAGTAATCAAAACTAATCCCACCTTTTTTTTTTTTCTTTTTTTTCGGGCGAGGGGTGAGAGAGAAAAGGAAAGAGCAGGGTAGCAGTTTCTGTGGAAAGGATACAGAACTCGTCAGTGGGACGAGTAATTCTTTCCCTGTGAAAGCAATTAAGACAAACATCTGGGGAAGGTTAAGACGTTAAAGAGAGTTCCAAGATGGCAGAGAGAATGAGAGATCTTAAGAAAAGAACGGAAACAGGGACAACAGCAGAGGAATGTCCTGTACATTTCAACTCTAGATAGGCAACATGAAAGGGCTCCTGTAGCGCTCTACACAGTACGTAAAGGATTGCTTTCTCATCTCAGGTAAGGACAACGGGATTAGAAGGCGGGACGAGAGTAGCCGGCTCACCACATCCCCCAGGTTGCCTTCACACGCCTACCCCATACCCTCGTTGTTCTTGTTCAGCACGTTCAGACAGTCCTTGGCTTCCACATACTTGGTCTGTACCACCTTGAGCTGGGCAATGGACGTGGACAGGAACTCCACTTCCTACAGAGGACGGGAAATAGGATCATTGTGGGGGGTTGGAGAGAGAGGGGGCACTGCCGGAGAGGGGGCCGATCCTGGGATGGGGTGGGGGTTTCCCAGGGGGAAGGGAAGCCTCCCAAAGAGGGGAGGAATGGGGGGCGAGGAAGGACGCGTGGGCAGGAGGCACGTGAAGCGGGAATGGGGTGTCTCTGCCGCCCGTCCCCACCTGGTCCAGCTGGTTCTTGAGCATTTCTAGCTGCGGCAGGTTCAGCTCGGTGATGTTAACTGACTGCGCCATGTTGGGAAGGAGGACTAACGGAGCGGAAGCCGGCTCGACCAGCAACGCTCTAGCCGCCCGCTGCGCATCTCGATGGCTGCGCCAGGAGGCCTCGCTGTGCCGGACATCTCTATGGTCCTTCGTCGGGGCGGGGAAGGGCGGGCCGGAGCCTTTCGGAGACTTACATTGGTTTGGCGAGAGCTGCGCATTGTTTTCACAAAACCTCCGACGCCTACCATAGTAAAGTTGGAGCAAACAGGACTACTTCCCTCAGGGAGCTTCAAAGGCTTAAAAATACCCGGTTCATCACCACAACATTGCGAAGTAATGTATGCTACTCCGTGTGGGTGCTCTAAACCTAACGAACCACAGGCAAGAAAGAAGCCTGTGAAATTCGCGGGTCAGGTAGCATCGTGAGTGGTCCTTTGGGCTCACACGGTGGAAAGGTCTGGTGGTGGAGAGAACCATAAGGAGTCACGTTGTCAACCAACAAGTACAGCACAAGGTTTAGTAATCAAAACGATGTTTTACCATGTGTTAGGTGTGAGGGATACATGAGATTGTAAGATAACGTGCTTCCGAGGCATTTAACGATCTGGTTGGGGAGAGAAAAACCATACGAAAATCCCACAGAATCTGCTGCTAAAGTTCATGGCCTGAGAAGGCATATGTGGGGAGAGGACGGTGGCCTCTTTTTTTTTTTTTTTTTAAGATTTTATTTGTCAGCGAGAGAGAGCGCGCACTTCAACTGCAAGCTGTTCTCACCTCTTTATAGTACCACATAGTGGGCGGGGCCAATAATTGTGTCTACAAATGTTCTCCAATGAACCACACAAAACAGGTTTAAGTACTACATCTTTATTATCTTAAGGTTAAATCAAAGGGAAAGGTTTCATATAAAATACTGGGAAAAATCACTTAAAATATTTGTCCTAAGGGTTAAGTCTAATAGGAGGTAGAACAGTCACATGGCTTCCACCGGCACTAGGACAGCTCCAAGGGGTCATCGCAAGCAGACAGGCAAACCATATGCCACAGGTGCAGCCCCAATAAGATACTTGAGTCGGGGAGCCTGGCGGGCCTGGTTGACATAGTAGAGAAGGGGGGCTCCTGGGCCTGCTCCAAGCCAGCCCTGCAGCAGAGCCTCCGTGTAGCGGTCGATGTCACGGTCAGTCACATCCCAGAGGTTACCCAGAAACAGGGGACTGGGAAAAGAGGAGAAGAACTACAAAGTGAGGGCTCTAAAACAAAATACATAGGCAGACATGACTGGCGGTGGTGGGTGAGGAAAGAGGAGTGAGCCAATGAGAAGTGCCCTAGTTCCAGAAGGGGGGGGCAGAAGAGGGCAAAGATTAAAGGCCCAGGCATGCCAGGGAACTAGAACGGTGGGGGGGGGCACAAGAGAAGATTTAGGGTTCAGGCTGGGGAAAGAGCCTGGCTGGGAGCTAGGAAGGGCCCTCAGGACTCACCAGCCAGCCATGATATACTTGAGCACGATGCCAGCCCCCTCCAGCCTCCCGTGCACAGCCAGGGCCGCACTGCTGCAGCCAAAGAGCAGGGCCACCGCCCGGCAGCTCAGCCGGAGGATGGCCTGTCCATCCAGGAAGCGGGCACCAGCCCCGTGCCCTGCGTAGCTAAGGCAGAGGGACGTGAGACGAGTCTGACCTAGCAATACCTGGCCTCGGCCATGTTTCCAAGGGCGTCCTGAGTCAGCCAGTGGCTTCAAAGCCCCAAAGAAAACTATGGTGATGCCCTCCTCCAGGGCCTGCCCCTCTCCCCACCTCCCTGCCTTAGGCACTCACATATATAAGTCATGCTCCGTCAAGGCCACCTGCACTTGCTCTGGGCTTGGCACTTCCCCAACCACCCCTCTCCAGCCGGCTTCACTGCGGGGGGAAAAGGTAGGAGTAAGAATTGGGGTCAGTTGGCAAAGAGGGCAGAGGGAAAACTAGGGAGAAGGTGGGCTGTACCATTTGATTCTGCAGGAAAGTATATGAGCCCCTCTATGTGGTCTCTGCTCTCCCCCACCCCCTTTCTTACTCTTATCCCACTGACCTGCTAAAATGGGCTCGAAATTGCTCCTCTGTGCTTGACAGGTTATTGTGAGGGTTCAGAACATAGAAGGTATTGCGTGGATCCACCCCTTGGCTTAGCACCGACGAGGCCCCAGACTGAGGAGAAGATACTGGTGATCAGGACCCTGGTCTGGCCAGAGGGCCCAAGCTTCCACAAACTCCAAACTCCTTTCCACGAATGAGCCATCGGTCCCCGAGACCCTCTCCTGTCTTCCCAGATCTCTGTCAATCACCAGTCATTCCCCACTCCCTGAACCCCACCTCTTTGATGATGGAGTAGCTGAGCAGGAAGCGGAAGGAGGGCAGCCGAGTGACAGGCAGTGCCCGGAGGCTGGGCATGTTCTCCCACGGCAGCTTTTGCAGGTCCTGGGGTAAAAGCACACGGGGATGACTATCTCCAGGCAGGCGCACACAAGTGTCGGAAGGGGCATGGGGGTGAGTTGGTGCCCACTGTCCACCAGACACTGCCCCTCCAGCCCCTAGCTCCTTACCTTGTCTAGCACTAGGACAAGGTGCCTATCGCTTGGGACTGTCTGACCCTGCAGGCGTCCTACTGCCTCACTCAGAAGCTCTTGGGCTCGTTCCGGCCGCACTGGGCACAGCCCAGAGGCCAGGGTCTGAACGTCCTGAGGAGTGAGGGTACCAGCAGCACTGAGCATGGCCTGCAAGGGAACAGTGGTCAGTGAGAGAGCATCAAGTCTAGCTTCTTCCCCTTTCCCTGATTTCTCAACTCACTTTCAGCAGAGTGGGGTCAGGATATTTCCAGCCACATTCCTGCAGCAACTTTTGTAGGCGGGAGGCCTCCTGGGCAGGGCCAGGGTCCTCACTGGATGGCAGCAACAGTCCCCTCCAGCAGCCCAACACCTGCTTCTCTAGGGAAGTGATGAGAACCTGAATGAGGAGGAATAGAACCTTTAGTCCCAGAGAGGAGCTGAGTTTCTTATCCCACAGGCACCAACATTCTGGACATGAGGAAATGGGTTTTCCAGCATATTTGTCTTACATATCTTCCTGCCAGTTAAAAAGGCAAGAAGCTAGAGGGGCACCTGGGTGGCTCAGTCAGTTAAGCGTCTGACTCTCAACTTTGGCTCAGGTCGTGATCTCAGGGTCGTGAGATGGAGCCCCGTGTCGGGCTCCACGCTGGGCATGGAGCCTTCTTCAGATTCTCTCTCTCCCTCTCCCTCTGCCCCTCCCGCCTCCTCTCTCTCTCTCCCCGTCTTAAAAAAAAAAAAAAAAAAAGGCAAGAAGCTAGAAACATTTTTCATTTGCTGAGACTAGGGGAGTACAGATAAGATGATTTATTACATATCACTATGTTTTGACATATACAAATAGGCGGGCGATGAAAACTAAACCCAGGAAGCTGATACTTGGGCTTAAATTAAATCCCTTTTCTTGTATGTATCTTTAAACATTCTGTTGCCATAACACCTTCAGGTTTTTGGCTCTTGTTTAAAGTCTTTGCCAGGTAACATCATTTTTTAAAATTTAGGCCTATGCTTCCAGAAAGGACCTGAGGTAACTCAGCACTGGCCTGGGACCCCTGAGAGAGAAGACACTGACACCCCCGGGGTCACTCCCAGGGCAGGCCTGACCCCACCCCACCTTGCAGACACACACCTCCATCCTATGGTCCAGTTCTAGCCGCCCTGTCCACCACTCTCGCTTGTCAGTACAGCTGCTGTTCTCTTTCTGCTCCTTCTGGATGGCGTCAAACTCTTTCAGGGCTGAACTCAGAGGAAACTTTGAGAGATGGGGCTGTGAGCTTTCTGCTGGTCCACACGATCACCATCTCTCCGTCCCCCAGCCACAGAATGGGAGCAGCTTCACCAGAAGCCTACCCCAGCCCAACTTTGCTTACTGGCCCAGGAAACCTACCTTGTTCTGGGCAGTTGGGATCTGCACAGTGACTGGGGGACTGTCTTTTTCTAGCCGGGTCAGCAGGAGGGTGTCGCCCACAGTTCCAGGCTGGAGCGTGGCCAGAGCCAACACACACACGGTCACCCCTGCCACAGAGAGCATACCCAGCATCATTTCAGCTCTTACAAGGAATCCCCTTCTCTGTCTTCTGCACTCAATCCCCATTTATCACTCAAGACAACTCCAACAACTCCAAGAAATCTTCCCTTGTCACTAGTTCAAGGTGCTCTCCCTTGCCCTAACAGCCGCCTGTGGACAGAGACCACATCTTGTACTTCTTTGTGTCCCTCACAGAAACAGAAGTTCCTGCACAGAGGGAGGCACTCAAATCATCTGGTAACGGATTTCATGTTAGCATAGGAAGCCTCTGCACGCCTGAACTTACCCCTGCGTAAAGACACTGAACCTGCTAGTAACTCAAAGTTAAAGTTGGTGGAGGGGCATACCTGGGTGGCTCAGCTGGTTAAGCGTCTGCTTTCAGCTCAGGTCACACAATCCCAGGGTCCTGGGATCAAGTCCCACATCGGGCTCCCTGCTCAGTGGGGAGCCCGCTTCTCCCACCTCTCCCCACTCATGCTCTCTGTCATTATCTCTGACTTTCTCTCTCTAATAAATAAATAAATAAAATCTTAAAAAAAAAAAAAAGACCTTCAGATTTAGGGTAGTTCTCTTTGGTGAGAGTAACAAAATGACTAATCAATGAAAAGATATGACATGTCCTTCCATAAAGGTCATAAATCGATGTTAACCAATGCCTTAAAGTCCTCCACCTAACTCCTTAGTAAGAAGATGCAAACAAGGACAGAAGAGCCAGCTGCAGCCTACTACCGTACCACTGGGGATCAGAGCCAGGCGCTCCTGGAAACTCTCCTTCTCGGGCTCAGGGAATTGACCAGATCCTGAAGCCCTGAAGGAAAAGAGGTGCTGGATGCGGGCCAGGGGGACATCCCCAGGCCTCTCCTCCAGGCTCAGTCTCTGCATCTGGTCTGCCATTTCGAGTGATCCCCGGTGCTTCTGGGCCTTGCTGTGGACAACGCAAGTAGGGGTGAGTTGTCCCTCCTTCAAAATCTGGACCCTCCCTCCAGTCTGCCCCAGCATGGGCCTCGGGGACTGTGGCCACTCACCTGAGCTGCCTGTGGAGGTGCGTGAGCAGCTGGTGGCGACAGGTGATGGACACAGACTCGGTGACGAGGCAGGCAGTGGCATAGGGATCCCGGTGGCCCAAGCACAAAGCCAGAAAGCGGCAGAGGTGAGCATAGAGCCCACTAGGAGGGCAGTGACTAACCCCACGGAAAGCAATGGTCAGTAAGTCACAGATGGAATTCAAGGTAGACAGACCTAGAAGAAGGTGAAGATACTTGCTATAGATGAGTCCCGTACCTCCTAGCTGGTAGAATTTTGCATGAAAGTTCCAGGTTTCCAAGGCCCTACCTCCTCTCCCACTTAAAAAATAAAAGCTATCATTTACGAAGAGCAGTGTGCCAAGCGGGATGCTACGCAGCTTACATCAACTCGCAAACCCCATTTTATAGATAAGTAAATAGAAGCTCAGAGAGGCTGACTGACTTGCACACAGTTAGTGGAGAGAGTGCTGGTCAATTCCCTGAGCCCAGCTTCAAAGGTGACCAGATCTAGATGGGGATCCAAAGACAGAACCATGGACAGGCTAGAAGAGCATCAGGATCAAGAGACCTAGAGGCTGGTCGCCTGGGCGGCTCAGTAGGTTGGGCATCTGCCTTTGGCTCAGGTCATAATCTCAGGGTCCTGGGATGGGGCCCCACATCGGGCTCTCTGCTCAGCAGGGAGTCTGCTTCTCCCTCTCCCTCTGCCCCTCCCCTCTACTTGTGCTCTCTCTTGCTCCCTCTCTCAAATAAATAAAATCTTTATTAAAAAAAAAAAGAGAGAGAGAGAGAGAGACACCTAAAGCCTCGCTCTCTCCTAGTGACCAGACCCCAGAGGTCAGCATATTCACCAATGGCTGCAGGGGCTGAGGGGAGTCGGAGCCGAGGACCGAGATCCTTGTCTGGGCATGGGATGGGCAGCTCCTCTTTGCTGGAATCACGTCTCAACACCTCACATTCTCCTATGGCGGTATCAGGTCCTAGAGCGGGTGCCTTCCCACCTGGGGAGAGAACATGACTTTCTGTAGTTCCTTCCTCCTGCCATTCCCTTTGTTCTTTCTAGGATCCAGTCCCAGAGCCAGGAAAAAAGCTTTATTTCTGTACTGTCTTTGGCACCAATTATTTCTTGGGCTTTGGTCCCGGGGCAACCCCCCAAAAATGTATGCACCTTCTCCCTCCCACCGTTACCATCATACCGGAGGTGGAGTCTTCCCCATCAGAGCCCCTGAGGATCTCAAAGCTCATTTCCATCTGGTTGTCAGTCATTTCCTCCTCGGGGATGGTCCTCATGATCTCAGAGCCCAGCTCCTCACAATGTCCTGATGTCACCTTCTTGGCCCTCCGGCTCCTGCCACCGAGCCCAGGTCGCCCGGGGCCACTATCTGGGGCTGCCACTGAAGCAGTCTTCAAGCCCGAGCCCTTCCTGGCCCGGCCCCGGCCCCGGCCCCGGGAGGCAGTGCCCCGTCTCTTGGGCTCCTCTGCAAGCCGTGCCTCAACTGAGACAGGGTCTTCCAAGTCACTGTCATCACTGAAGTTCACCTGGGATGGGTGGAAAGGGAGAAGGGCCCGGGGGCCTTCAGTGACAAGACATCCGCCAGCAGGTGGCACTGCGGAGGCACAGTCCCAGAGGTCTTGGGGAAGATTAGGAATGAACCTCTCCACCATACAGACACCCACCACACTCAGCCAAGGGCAGGGACTCCTGGGTGTGGAAGGAGGGAGAGAAGGAGGGAACAAAAGGTAAGGAGGAAGGATGAAAAGGGAAAGGAACCAGAGAGTTAAGGAAAGCACCTTCTGTCTGAAACCAAGGTAGAACTGTCTTTCTGTGGAAGATGTTGGGATCCTGCCGACAACAGTAGAGCTAAAGGTCCCAGCAGGCCCTGGGAAACTATTCCACAGAGACACCTACTCTGCACAATTCTCCAGAACCACCCCACCTGACACCACCACCACCACCTAGCCACGGTCCCACCTCACCTTGAGGCGCGTCTGGACCCTCTGTTGTACCCTCGGGGCCTTGGGAACCTCAGGCTTGCTCTTTGTAGAGAGGACTTCCTCAAACACAGTGAAAGGGACGCGAGGGCCTGCTTGCCTGACCTGGCCTGGGGGCTTAGGTGTACAGGGCAGTCCACCTTCCAGACCTTTCAGAGAGGTATTATGGAGGGACGGGGTAGAAGAGGCCACCCGATGACGCCCTCTTCCAGAATGTTTTTGGCTCCGAGGCTTAGAGGGCTCTGAGCCTGGGGATGGTTTTACGGGTGGTGGCTGCCAGCCCCAGGAGCTGGCAAAAAGTTGGCCAGTGCAGCAGCTGAGGCCTGCCAGCTTTGCGAGGGCCCGAGTCAAGAGCAGGCTGGCTCGCCATGGCTCCAGGTTGGGAACCCGCGCTGCCACAAACTTCAGCCCTGACTCCAGGACCTTCCCCAGGCTCTTGTCTGATGGCTGGCTCAGCCCCTCCAGTGCCAGCTGTGTGTAGGCCTGAGCTAAGAGCTCATCCAGGAGCCTTGGGGCAGGGGAGGGCGGTGCTGGGTGATTCAGGGAAGTTTGCAGAGCTTGGGTGAGGCGCTCAGTGGCTGCAGGGCAACCCTTCAGCACGACCTGCAGCAGATCCAGACCCTGGGCCTGATGGCCCGTGGCCAGCCTCACCCCCGCTGTGACCAATGCCCAGCGCAGACAGACTGCCGAGAGGACAGGACTGGCACAGAGCAAGCAGTCACACGTGGGCAGGTGCGTCAGGAAGCCAGGGCTGGGCTGGGGCTTCATTTTCAGGACAGGGGAAGAATTAGTAGAAGGTGCTACAGGACCAGGCGCCTTGGCCACAGTGGCCACCAGCTCCAGAGCAGGGCCTCTTAGGAAGGGCTCCTCTTCTGGAAGCTCCGGAGGACGATGGGCCTGGGCCTGCTGCTTGCCCTTCTGCAGGTGGACCTTCTTCACAGAGTCCAGGTCCTGGGCTAGTCCACCAAACTCTGGCGAGAGTGAAACCAGAATTACCAAGTGCTTCCTGAGCTACTCCAGGGCCCAATTCCCTCATATAGGTGTTATTGACTTACTACTTGTACCATTTACTGTACAGACATATGAAATGTTAATATGGCTTGTTATTTTTTCAATAAAATCCTTAATGTTTTCTTCCCATTCCACAGTGGATTAACACAACCCACAAAGCCCCCAAAGCTGCAGCTGAGATGGCTGCGTGGCTCGGGGTAGCAGGCCGGCACCGGGAGGCCCCCGTCTCAATCCTGGCTCCTTCCCCCCACTTGGCCCATGATCCTGGCCCCAAATGCTGAATTTCTCAACTTTGTCATTTTACAAATGAAAAAAAAGAATCTATGGGTCTACCTGACTTTCCAGGGTTTTGTGTGGCTCCAATGAAATACTAGAGATAAAAGTGGTTACAAGAAAAAAATGTATCATAAGCTATTTTATTACTAACTTAAGCCCTCCTGAGGACACAACATTTGTGCTGTCCAACAGAGTCGCCACCAGCCCCATGTGGCTACGAGCACATGAAATGCGGCAAGTGACTGGGGAAATGAATTTTAAATTTGATTTAAATTAAATTCAAATAGGCAGTGGTGCCTGGCTGGCTCAGTCAGAGGAGCATGCCACTCTTGATCTCGGGGTTGTGAGTTTGAGCCCCATGTTGGGTGTGGAGCCTACTTAAAAGTAAAAAATTAAAAAATTAAAAAACTAGAAAATAAATAAATATAAATAGCCAAAATGTATTAGTGCTGAAAACTAGAGCCAGGCAGGGTTAGTCACGGATTAACCATCTGAAGGAGGGAGACCAGTGGTCTGACCGAAGTAGAAGGAGCTTTGCCCGGGGGACCGGAAGTCAGACTGATCTCGAAGGGCACCACACTTTTACATACACAGGTGTGTTGCGGTGTGTGGGCCCCTCCTGCCACCGCCTGCAGGTGCGGAGGGCCCCCCAGCTGCTCACCTGTGCAAGACTCAAGCAAGAACAGAACCTGCTGCAGGTCCGACTGACAGAGGTCGATGTCGCTGCGCACCAGCTCCAGTTCCGCCTTCAGCACCAGGAACAGGGCGCACCTTGTCGGGAGAGGAGACGACCGCCAGTGTGCAAGCCTTTGTTTTCCCAGACTCTGGCTTTTGGCCCCTCTCACAGGCAGAGTGGGGGCAGTCTCCTAGCCTCTGAAAGGCCTTCACAGCCTCCAGCTGACTTCCAGGCTCCCCGGGAAAAACCCTCTACACTGCTTTCTCACCCCAAGTCAGCCTTGCATATGAGGACAGATTTCCCAAATGACATTCCTCAAAAAAAAAAAAAAAAGGATTCTGTGGGCAAAGGGATTTAGGGAAACACGGTACACTGGGTCTCCCTTTTGGAGAGTTACAATGCGTATGAGCATTATTGAAGGACGTGAGAAGTCCTAGAGGAAATAAGGATGTCTAACCTTGGTAACTTGGCATGTCCCACTTACTTTGCCACGGAACGTACTCTCCCCACCCGTCCAAACAGAACAGGTTAACCTGTGGAAGCTGTGGAAGAGTCTGGGAACCCGCGGTCCAGCATGTGGGCACCCGGGTTCTGGACTCGGCCTCCTCCCGCCCGGCACTCACTGGCGTGGCATCTGCAGCTTCGTCGTGAGTTTCAGGGCCTCCAAGCAAAAGGCCTTGGCTTCGCTCACACTGCCCAGACAGCCCAGGCGGGAGACCAGCTTCTCCGAGCAGCTCAGCACCTGGGTCAGAACCTGCCACTTTTGTACCAGATTTTCACCTGTAGCAAAGGAGAGAGACAGGACCGTCATTCCTCAGTCACCGCCTGGATCCTCTGGAGGCAAAACTGGTGGCCCCACCATGGAGCCTGTTCCCGCCCACAGGGCCTTGCTCTCTTCCTCAGACTCACCAGAATCCAAAAATGGTGTCTCCACAGCTGCCTTCTGAATTGAGAGCACATCACTGCCCATGAGCAGGAGGATAATGCTTCGGAGGAGCTTATGGGAGTCGATGAGGGCGATCTCAGGCGTCTGCCAGCCTGTGTGTGGCGGGGGGGGCGGGGGGCGGGACAAGAAGGGAGATGACGCAGCCGCCACTGCCACCACCTTCACCTACTAAGGGAGCAAAGGCCAAGCATGCTGTGCTCTTCTCCTGCTGTGCCTAAGGCAGAGGGACTCAACTACAGAACTCTTTCCCTCAGACCACACGGGGCCTGAGAATCCTTGTCAGAAGAGCATTCTAGCCAGATACTAAGTGGTCAGTTAGGGAACAGGCAAACAGAAACTCATATGCTACCCCAGGCCTACTCTGGGCAGCCTCCAGGCTAATCCACACAGTTGGGACAGCAGAGGGGACAAGGGCTTGAGAAGAGCCGAGAGCGGACAAACCACACAATCTGACCACGAAGGGCCATCAACCCCCCTATTTTTTCACCTTGGGCACAGAGCTGCTCCCGCAGGGAGGCTGAGAGGCTGTCCGATGAGAGGCTAAGGTAGAATGCTACCAGCTGCAGGGCCTGGACACGCAGCAAATACCAGGCCTTGGATGACTTCTGGAGGGCAGGGTCCCGAAGCACAGACAGCAACAGAGAGGCGCCCTCCGTCACCTGGGAGACAGGGAGGGCCGGAGGAGAGTAGTGAGTGAAGTCAGATCAGCGGTTCGGAACTTAAAATGCCCCTGGAGATCCTCTGGCCCAGCCCCGGTTTTGGGGAATGATAAGAGCTGTGGGGAAAACTGTAGCCTGACAGGACATATGACTCAGCTAAGTTCACACAGTTGGTTTGTGAGAAAACTCAGGTCTTCTGCATCCCGTTTGATTTCTACTCTAGGGCTCCAGTGCCTTCCCAAGATCATTGTCATCCCAGTTTCTAATCACAGGACTAGACAGTGTGACTGAGGAGACTGAGAAAGAATGGGAAGGACTGTGCCTCTCCTAGAGGAGTGCTGGTGACATTTCATCAGAGAGGGCAAGGCGAGGAAACAGCACTGCTTCTCAAGGTCAGGAATATTCTTCCTAATTTCAGGGAAATCTCAGAAGCCACACAAATACCCTGAAAATCCTAAAATCCTTCCAATACCTGGGAACTTTGGGGATTAAGAAAGTGAGAAATACCTTCTGGTGAACACAGTAGAGTTGACTTCGAAGTAGGTCACAGGTCAGTGAAAGGAGCAGGTACGTGTCTGTAGTGTGATCCAGAAGTTTCAGGCTTGAGTCTGCCTCTTCGAGGTGTATCTAAGGAAACAATCATGGGATGCGTGAGCATGCTGATAAGGAGAGGCAGCCAGACTTTTCAAATTAAAGTGGATTAAAGCACTTGCAAGTGAGATGCAGAACACATGCAACTGAATATGAAATTATTTCAAATATTATAATCTACATAGGAGTTATTCATTCGGGCTCCTGGGTGGCTCAGTTGGTTAAGCGACTGCCTTCGGCTCAGGTCATGATCCTGGAGTCCCGGGATCGAGTCCCGCATCAGGCTCCCTGCTCAGCAGGGAGTCTGCTTCTCCCTCTGACCCTCCTCCCTCTCATGCTCTCTGTCTCTCATTCTCTCTCTCTCAAATAAATAAATAAAATCTAAAAAAAAAAAAAAAAGAGTTATTCATACACTCACTAAAATGTTCAGTTAGTATCTTTTGGTTGACCACTACGCTAGAAAGACATAGTTGAATAAGAAATAAGCAGGATTTGGGGTGCTTGGCTGGCTCAGTTGGTGGAGCGTACGACTCTTGATCTAGGGGTTGTGAGTTCGAGCCCCACGAGAAATTAAAAATAAAATATTAACAGGGCACCTGGGTGACTCAGTCAATTAAGCATTCTACTCTTGCTTTCAGCTCAGATCATGATCTCAGGGTCTTGAGATCAAGCCCCACTTTGGGTCCCTCACTGGGTGTGGAGCCTGCTTAAGATTCTCTCTCTCTCCCTCTGCCCTGCCCCCCACTAAAAAAATTAAAAATTAGAAAAAATATTTTTTTTTAAAGATTTTATTTATTTATTTGACAGAGAGAGGCACAGCGAGAGAGGGAACACAAGCAGGGGGAGTGGGAGAGGGAGAAGTAGGCTTCCCGCCCAGCAGGGAGCCCGATGCGGGGCTCGATCCCAGGACCCTGGGATCATGACCTGAGCCGAAGGCAGACGCCTAATGACTGAGCCACCCAGGCACCCCTAGAAAAAATATTTTAAAAAAAGGAAGTAAGTAGGACTTTCCATCCAATAGCTTGCAGTGCAGTAGGGATGCAGGCATGCCTTTGTAATCAAGACACAATACCATTAGTGGTATGGGGACCCAGGGAAAGTAGGGGATTCTGCCCTTGAAGAAGAGGACGTATAAAATACTTCATGAAAGAGCAATTGAAAAGAAAGTAGAAGTCGGCTGAATAAAAAAAAGGGGGGTGGGGGAGGTGCATTTAGGGTGGAGGGGCTAACACAACCAAAGAGAGGCGGCATGTACAAGGCTGTAAAGCAACTCGTGTGGATGGACATAAGTTCCAGAGCGGGGGCGGGGGGAGTGGCAAGGACCAGTGAGCCAGAATATAGAAGGTTTGCGATACCAAGCAAAGCATCTAGACAGCATTCTTCAGGTAATGGAGGAACCAATGAAATCCTATCAGCAGGAAAAAAGACAAGACCACATCTAAAAAGATCATGTTAGCGGTAGTTAGAAGACAAAGTGCAGAAGGGAGAAGCCACGGGCAGGGACACCAGCTAGGCGGTGTCAGCGCAGTCCTAAGCGAGTGAAGAAACGGCGACCGGGGCAAATGGTGGGGAAATACAGGATTAGCGGCCTATTCCTGGGGCAGGATCTGTAAGACTTAGCGAACAATGGTTTTGCGGTGAGAAGGAAAGACGCTTCCTCTTCCCACAGCTGCCTCCCAACCACTCCACACTTTACGATCCTCCAGCAGGATGTGGCGATCGGAGGCAGGGAAGATGCCCCTTCGGTATCTTATCTACTTAGAGAAAAGATGCATTGCTAAGGCCGGGTCCCCCCTGTAGCTCCAGGCTTGGCTGGCTGGGCACTCACCTGGGCATAGCTGGGACAGCCAAGTGTCAGGAGCAGCTGGGCGGCATGGCAGGAGGAGCCAGCTGCCTTCGCATGGTCCTCCAATCTCTGGGAGACGATCCGTACAAGCAGGAGGACCTCCAGAGCCTGCAGGGGCTGGTCAGCCAAGAGCGGGAAATTTACCCAGCTCCTGCTCAAACCTCCACTTCTACCCTCAGCTCCCCAGCCCTTGGAGACCTTGGTCTGACCTCAGAGCCTGGATGGAGTGTGGCTACAGACAGAGCAACTGTCAGCCACCCTCAAGGAGCCTGAGAGAGGAGCAGTGAGGGAGACTACCACCATCGACCCTCCTGTTTGAAAGCTTAGGTGCCAGTCAGCATCAACAGCCGGGATTTACTGGGAGCTTACTATGGGCCAGGCACTGTGCTGAGAGGTTTACATGGATGGGCGGGGGGCAAGATAGGTGAAGGGGATCAAGAGGTACAAACTTCCAGTTATAAAATAAGTAAGTCATGGGGATGAAAAGTATGGCCTAGGGAATAGAGTCAATAATGTGATAATGTTGTACGGTGACCACTCATCGTGGTGAGCACCGGGTAATGTGTGGAATTGCCAAATCGCTGTGCTGTGCACCTGAAACTAATATAGTATTGTATGTCGATCATACTTCAATTAAAAAAAAAGTTTGATAAGACAAAATCAGAGAGGGAGACAAATCGTAAGAGACTCTTACTATAGGGAAACAAACTGAGGGTTGCTGGAGGGGTGGGGCGTGGGGGGATGGGGTAACCGGGTGATGCACACGATGTAATGAGCACTGGGTGTTATATGCAACTGATGAATCACCAAACTCTACCTCTGAAACTAATAATACACTATACGTTAATTGAGTTTAAATTTTAAAAATTTAAAAAAATAAAAAACTTGAAGGAGCGTCTAGCTGGCTCAGTCGAAATAACATGGGACTCTTGATCTTGGGGTCCTGAGTTTGAGCCCCACGTTGGGTATAGCGATTACAAAAAAATAAATAAACTTGAAAAAAAAAATGAAGCTTCAAAAGTAAAGTCATAATGGGCGCCTGGGTGGCTCAGTTGGTTAAGTGACTGCCTTCGGCTCAGGTCGTGATCCTGGAGTCCCTGGATCGAGTCCCGCATCGGGCTCTCTGCTCGGCAGGGAGCCTGCTTCTCCCCCTGACCCTCTCCCCTCTCATGTGCTCTCTCTCATTCTCTCTGTCTCAAATAAATAAATAAAATCTTTAAAAAAAAAAAAAAAGTCAAGTCATAATAAAAATATCGAGTTTTCGGGGCGCCTGAGTGGCTCAGTCAGTTAAGCATCTGCCTTCAGCTCAAGTCATGATCCCAGGGTCTTGGGATCGAGTCCCGCATCGGGCTCCCCGCTCAGGGGGGAGTCTGCTTCTCCCTCTGCCTGCCGCTCTGCCTACTTATGCTCTCTCTGTCAAATAAATAAAATCTTCAAAAAAAAAAAAAAAAACACAACCCGAATTGTCCAAAAAAAAAAGAGGTTCATGTGCATCAACTCATTTAATCTTCATAGTGACTCTAACCTGAATTTTATAGACGACCATAGCCGAAGATACTATGACTGACACGGGCTCAGCTGCTTGTCTAAGTTTACATTACAGGTATGTGGTAGAGCCAAGACTCGGGTCCAGGGCTGAGGCAGCTTCCCCTAGTCCTCATGCTAGAAATATGGCCAATTGGCTGCAGTAACAAAGGTCGTGGATGTGCCATGTTCTTTTTCGGAGGTTCCTAACGTGGTGGCCAGGGAGGAGCTTCAGGGAGTCTGTGAGACGGCCTGACATTGCGTGTAAAAGGTAAAATTGGGCCTTTAGGTATCTCTGTATGTTTCTGAGTATACAGGTCTCAAACTATCCAAGAATTAATAATAGTTATTGCTGACACTTGAATATTATGCTTAGGCCCAGCCCAGACATGTTCTCTCACTAAGCGCTGACGACACGACGACACAGTACTATTATTGTCCTCATTGTAGAGATTAGGAAACTGGGCTTAGGAAGTTAAGTCACTTGCCAAGGCGAGTTACTAATAAAGGATGGAGCTTGGATTTCGACTTAGGGACGCTGGTGGTAGAGCCCACACCGGGTTACATGGCCTCTCAGCAAAATCACAGGTCAAAGAAGGGGAAGGAGCTGGGCTACTGGGCTGTGTTAGCACCCTGCCCTGTTACCTTGGCCGCCAGCTGATAGAGGGCTGCTAGGGTCTGCAGCGAGGCCACTGTCTGCTGGAGACTCCGGACGGCGGGCGCCTGCGTCTTTGTAAGCACCTCCTTCCAAAGGGCCAGGGCTTGGTCCAGGCATTTGGACTGAGCTAGGAGTCAGAAGAAAGGGACCAGCCATTCTCTCGGAGCGTGGGTTATCTGGGGAGAATGCAGCCTTCTCCAGAACACCCTCTCCCTTCTGTGCCCACCTCCCACCCTACAGGCCCACCTCTCCCATACCCAGGGTCCCCATTCTGCTCCGAGGAAGCCACAGAGGAGACCCTATCCACCCCACTACATTCACAGCCCTCACCAGCATCTGCCGCGAGGTTGAAGGCAATGTTACTGTATAGGAAGCGATCTTCCTGCAGTTTATCTTCATAGTTCAGGTCATTGACTTCAAATTCCACCAGGTTATTAGGGGCCTGGGCTCTCCGATCCCGCTCGATACCCTGGATGGGGAGATCAGGATAAAAAAGGGGGCAGGCGTCAGCTCACTGTGGGCCTGGGGAAAATAGTCCCCGCCCCAAGTTGTGCGGTACAGCAGCCACACTTACTTCCTGCATCTTGGCCTCCAGAGTACAGATGTAGAGCCACAGCAGGGCCTGTGCTTTATCATCCAGAAGCTGATCCTCGGCCTGGGGTGCGGGCCTCACAGACTCCAGAAGCTGCAGGGCTTCCTGGACAGCATCCAGGGCCGAGCTGGAGGGAAAGGGGGCACTGAAGCTGGGCCCAGTGCGGGTACCTGCCACAGCATCCTGGGAAGGGCCTTCTGCAGGACAGCCGGCCCCACCCTCTGAATGAGCTCCTGCAGCCACAAACTGCAGGGGATGCTCAGGGACATGGAAAGGGAAACAGCCTCTGAAGAGGGTCAGAGCACCCAGGGCAAGAAGCAAGAGTGGCATCCTCAGTTAGCCTCCTCACCAGTTGGTCTGCTGGGCAAAGTCGTGGTAGCAGAGCACCTGAGCCAGTTCCACCAGATGGGTGGCTCGAACCCAGGCCCCAGCCGGTGTCTCCTCAGGGCTCAGTTCCAACAGGTCACAGATGACGTTGAACCGCTCCTGCCCCGTGTCCGCTCGCACGGCCTTATAGGCCTGCAGCTCCTCCCTCAGCAGGAAGACCAGGGTCTCTGGGTCCCAGCCGCTCAGGCTGTTTCGCAGAGTCCTGAGAGAAGGCAGGCCCAGCACCAGGTCAGGGAGCCCGTGAAGCATGGAGCCTCCGCCCCATGCCGAGGAGGCCCAGCCTTGTGAAAGCAAGAGCATTGCCCATCGCCACTGCTCCCCTAGTACCTAGCACAGCGGCTGGCCTATAGTAGGCGCCTGACGAGTAACAGTGAAGGCAGGAATCAGTGCCTTTTTCAGCTGGAAGGATGACCGAGACCACGAGTACCAAAGCCAGCTCTAGCCAGGGAGCAAACATGGTTCTCTCTCTCCCCACCAACTCACCTCAGCTGTAGCTCCTTGTCTCCTGCTTTGGCTGCATCCATCTTGACCCGAACCCAGAAGGTGACTGGCTCAGCCATGTGTTGGGGGCTGCAGGGCCGCAGGGCTGCCAGCCACAAACTCACCATCTTGCAGCCTTGGGCCTGTTTACCCAGTTTCTTCAAACTCTCCCCATGTAGCCGGAAGAACCTGTGCAACTGACCAGAGAAAGCGAACAGACCAAACTGCAGAGAGGAACCAATGAGTCTGTAACAATGGGTGAGTACGTGCCCGCACGGGTACACACACCACAGGGTGGGCCTCCGGCCCCAACCCCTGCCCCGGAGGCAGAAGACGCCTAAGCACTAAATACCCCGGGGCTCCCAGCCGGAAGCTTCAATCCACCCCATCCACATATTTATGTCCACAGCCCTGAAGACCTGCTCCTTCTCCTGTAACCCCTCTCCCAGCAAGTCAGCGCCTTCTCCTCAGTAAGAAATGCCAGGCCATCATTGACTTTTCTCCCTCCCTCACAGCCAGTCACTTGCCAGATTAATCCTGGCCTTGGTGTACCCGTTCACGTCTCCCCAGCCCTCGGGAAGCTGCTTCAGACACCCACCTTTCCTGTCCAGGCTGCTAGAGCAGTGCCGGCGCCCAGCGTTGTCCCTGCGCTCTGTTCATTCACCACAGTGATGCCAGAGAAACCCCAAATGCCAATCTGGTATCATGCTTTCCCTTAAATCCTCAAGAGGCTCATCAAGCTCACTCAGGATGAAATCCCAGGCCCTCTACAACCTGTCGCGGCCGCCAATCCCAGCCAACCCATCCTTTCATGGGTATCCTGGTAGTGGCTCTCACTCTGGCTACTGAAAGGACCTCCTAGGGGGAACTCGGAAAATATCCAGCCACCTGGGGTCTAGCACCAGAGATTTTCAGGTGATTCTAATGTGCGACCAGCTTGAGAACCACCAGCTTGGGACATGGCTAAATATAAAAAGTGAGACAATAAAAAGAAATGAGTAACAGTACAAGTGAGGTGTGGGAAACGCTGCCGCAAGTCCTGGTCCCTACTCCAAGGCAGGGCCCTGGCCAGCCTCTTTCATGCTGCTCAGGCCACCAACACAACCTCCCTTCCTGCCCTTGTACCTTCTCAGGAGGCACCTTAGGATAGGTGCCCGGCTTCGCCAAGCCCAGGTGCTGACAGAGGGGCGCAGAGAGGGCACAGGCCTCGGCGTAGAGCTTGTGACTATAGAAGCTGTAGGCCAAGTTACTGGTGTAAGAGGCTGCAGGTGAGAGAGAGAATGGTTGCCAGCAGAAGAGTTCCCACTGCCTCTCCTGTTGGGAGAGGCGGTAGAGAGGACCTCAACCTGTGGTCGGCTCAGCAGCTTCTAGATCAGACAGCAATGCCTCTTGCTAGGGGATAAGAGAGGGGCGGCTCTCCCCTTCTTGCTCCAAGGCGACCCATGAGGTCCACTCCGGTAAGGCAAACCCACACCAGCCAGCCCCTTGGCGCTTGTTTTATAAGAGCCGAGTCCTCGTCCCCACACAGGGCCCATCTCACCTCACATACCAATTTTCGTCTTCATCTTGCTCCAAAGGGCAGCAATTTTGGGGAGACACTCTGGCCTGTCCCATACCTCCTTCTCCTTCCCTCATTCCATGGAAGCCACCCTAGTAGTCTCCTTGCTATTCCTTGCACACACCAGACCAATTCCTGCCTTAGGGCTTTGGCACTGGCTATTTCTTCTGCCAGGGATGTCCTTTTCCGGGTGTCTACATGGCCAACTTCATCACATCCTCCAAGTTTTGCTCATGTCACTCTCTCAATGAGGCCTATCCTGACCACCCTATTTTATTTTTTAAAAAATATTTATTTATTTGAGAGACAGAGAGAGCATGAGCAGGAGGGGCAGCGGGAGGAGAGAGAATCTCAAGCAGACCTCACTGAGCGTGAAGCCCAATGTGGGGCTCAGTCTCATGACCCTGAGATCAGGACCTGAGCTGAAACCAAGAGTTGGATGCTTAACCCACTGTGCCACCCAGGTGCCCTGAGACCACCCTATTTTATTTATTTATTTATTTATTTTTTAAAGATTTTATTTACTTATTCATGAGAGACAGGGAGAGAGAGAGAGACGCAGAGGCAGAGAGAAGCAGGCTCCCCGCCGAGCAGGGAGCCCAATGCGGGACTCGATCCCAGGACCCCGGGATCATGACCTGAGCCGAAAGCAGACGTTTAACCATCTGAGCCACCCAGGCGCCCGACCAACCTATTTTAAATGGTAACTTGTCCCTCACCCACACTGAACTCCTAATTCCCTTTCTTATCCTGCTCTAGTATTCCTTCCCCCCCCATATTTCTTATCATTTTCTAACATATTGATAATTATCCTATTGCTTATTATCATTCTCCCCCAACTGGAATGTGGCTCCGTGAGGACAGGAATCTTTGTTTTGTTTACTGATACACCCAAGTACTCAGGACAGTGCTTAGCACATGGTAGGTACTCAACAGGTATTTGTTGAATGAATAACATTTTCCTAAATTCGAGTTTATACAGCATTTGGCTATCAATGTAGATGGTTGGGGAAAAATTCAGTCTTCAATATTCTGGGAAGAATTTGCATGCTAGTAATTTTTGTGACTCCTAATCATATTTTCATCTCAATGGGTAGGTTCAACCATCGACTATATGAATATGAAAAGTTCTCCAAAACCTCCCAATGACTGAACTGATTGGGTTTGTGTAACTTAAACTAATGGGCCATGCTTTTTGTAAAATGAGGGGAAAACTTATTATAAAATACAAAAATAGGGGCAACTGGGTAGCTCAGTCAGTTGAGCATCTGCTTTCAGCTCGAGTCATGATCCTGGAGCCCTGGGATGGAGCCCCGCATCTGGCTCCCTGCTCGGCAGGAAGCCTGCTTCTCCCTCTCCCACTCCCCCTGCTTGTGTTCCCTCTCTCGCTGTCTCTCTCTGTCAAATAAATAAAATCTTTAAAAAAAAACAAAAACAAAAATAGACAAAACTAATCTATGCTGTTGGGGAGGCTGGTCACAAAAAGGGGGGACAGAAGGATGGATTTCCCAGGGTCTAAGTCATGCTCTTACTTGACCTAGATGTTGGTTACAAAGTATGTTCACTTTGTAAAAAATCCAGCAAACCATACACTTATGATCTTAGTACTTTTCTATCTATACATTTCAATTAAAAGGGTGGGGAGAAGTACATATGCAAGTTGGTTTATATATACATGGTATAGCCCTAGAACGATACCTAAAAAATTGATATTAGTTGCCTCTGCAGAGGGGAACTTGGTAACCAGGATTAGGAGTGAGAGAGTCACTTCCAACTACATGCCCTTTTGTGCAATTTGATTTTTAAAGCATTTTTATGTGGTTCTTAAAAAAACTTAAGTTACAAATGTTCTTTAAAATGTAAACATATAGAAAGGTCATAAAGTTGCATATCAGGTATAAACATTTTCATGAAAGAAACACCAAATCATATTTCAAAGTCAATGGGGAAAAACTTACATCCGCTATTATAAGTTAGCCTCATTACTTCTCTACTGCTGTTAAACGTAGCGTCACTTGCACTTACAAACATTTTTTTCACTCTTCCTTAAGCCATAAGGAGTCCCCAGAGTAGTCAGAACCATCCAGCAAGTGCTATTTGTCTGCCTAGTGAGTGATGACCATCCCCCCACCTCTGGGCCCCAAGGTACTAACCAGTCATGCCCAGATAGTCAGTCAGCTCTTGGCCTGACAGGCTCTGTAAGGCCTCCAGCATCCAGACCACAGTAGATCTGCAACTTTCCATTAGCTGGGCCAGGTCAGCCACATCAGCTACCTAAAGGGACAACAAGGGCTTGAGGGTGAGAGGAGACATACTAGGTCCAAGGTGACATCTACCCCACCCCGAGCCCAAAGCCAAGGCCATCCCAATGCTCTACCATGGCAGTGGAGCAACCCCAGACCGAGGACTTGTCCAGGTGTTTTGATTCCCAGACTGTACCTGACAGCCTTGTGCAAAGTCATAAACCACCACAGTGTAGAGATGAAGTCCCTGAAAGTGCATCTGAACTAAAGACTGCTGCTGCTTGGAGGAATCCCCACAGACCTGAGGAAGGAAGGGGTTGGTTTGAGGGGCCGAGATGAAGTGGGAGCTCCAAGCTGAAGCCTGGCCCAGCGTCCTGGAGAGCGGACTCAGCCCAGGGAGTAGGAAGGAGGACATGAGAAGGGGCCATTGCCCTCCCAGCGTAGACTAGGTTGCTGGCGGGTGGGCTAGGCATAATCCAGAGAGTGGCTTACCACGGAGGGAGCCAGGGCTTTCAGATCTTACCAAAGACCTTAGCCCGACAGTCTGCAGAACCACGTTCCCACCCTACCTCTAGGTCTTTAACTCACACCATCCTGCAGCTGCCGGAGGAGAGAGAAGTACCCGCCAAGAAAAGCGAAGAGGCCCAGAACAGCATCAGGTCCATAGCGCCTCTTGATGCCTCGCTCCAGGCCTGAGAGGAAGAACTGGCAGCAGTCACACAACGCCCGCAGCGGGGGTGATGGTGCCTCCACACTGGTGTTCAGGAGAGCTGATGCCTTAATCAGAAGCTTGGCCAGTGCTTGAGGTCCTCCCTCCCCAATCTGTAGCAGTTCAACCCCAAGCCGGCATAACTGGAGGCTGGGGGCCAGATCGGTGTTCCTTAGGTAATCATGGGCCTTCTCCACTACCCTGGTGGCCTTGGCATGGTGGCAGCTCCAGCAGAGGCGACGGCAGTGTTCCAGGGTGAGTTCCAAGAGACAGAGGGCCCTCTGGGGAGAAAGAGGACCAGGAGAACCCCCTCCCTCGCCCACCAAGGCTTTGATCACATGCCTGGAGAGCAGGTCATCTAGGAAATCAGCATCTGCTTCATTCAGACTGTGCCCGGTGGCATCAAATAGCTGATGGGCACCTACCACTCGACAGGCTGTTGGAGAAGCAAAGTGGGGAACCTCACAAGGGGTACTTTCATCCTCCAAGAGCACTAGAAAGCTCAAGGCCTTCAGCCGAGCCGAGAGTGCAGCTCGCCGCTCCTCCAGGGCTTCTGCCACCTTCCAAAGCAGAGAAAAGCTGCCGCGAGCCACAGCCTCATAGTCCTGGGGAGCAGCTTGGCGGGAGCACTGCATCAAACAGGCATGGAGGGGCTGAGCGAACCGGAGTGTGGCCTCTGGGATTCCTTGTGTGGCAATGTTCCGCAGAAAGATGAAGAGAATTCGTTCCAGGTAAAGGGGTGAGCGCTGGGGGGTGAATACCAAGTAGCCATTGCAAGCCAGCTCTGCCAGTTCCAGCAGGTTCCCCAGGTGCCTACGGCAAGCCAGCTTGGCCATCAGCTGCTGGTTGCAAGCCCTCAAGATGGCATCACAAGCTTGTCTCCTCTCAGCATCAGATCGGCAGCTGGGTGAACCAGCTGGAAGCTTGGACAGGAACTCCTAAGAGGAGAGGAAGATGTGATTGGGATAGCCAAGGTAGGGAAAGAGAACTAGAAATAGGGTTGCTCAGGAGAGGATCTCCAATTAAACTGTCTCTTAAATAAGACAGAAACAAAAGAGCTCATCTTGAGAAGTCAGGTGTATCCAGAACTAGACAGCACCCCTACCTTCAAGTCGGGCAGCAATTCTTCAGCCTCTTTCGGGTTGCTTAGTAAGGTCCCAAAGTTGATTCCTTTGAAGTTCCTCATGGCGTTGGAGGGCTAGAGAAAAGGAGGATTAGAGAAGGTGAAGAAAAATCGAAATGGAGCGAAATGGAGGACAGGAGAAGGGCCTGAAGGCTGCGGAAGAAGGGGGCCAAAGAATCCCATCAGAAATCCTATCGGGAGGGGCGCCTGGCTTCTCAGTTGGTGGAACATATGATTCTTTATCTCGGGGGTCGTGACTTCGAGTCCCACCATGGGTGTAGAGGTTACTTAAAAAAAAAAAAGAAAGAAAGAAAGAAAAGAAAAGAAAAGAAAAATCCTATCGGGGTAAAAAACACCATGCCAGGACAGTGGGCTCCCGTTATAAACCGACGCTTCCGCTTTTCCTTCCTCCGGGTTAATCCCGGTCTCACTACCCATCCCACCACCCCAACGCCCCACACCGGAGGCCTCCACCGAGTTCCGCGCCCACCAAGACGTCCTGAGGTCTCCCAACCTTTCCTCGCAGAGTCGCCCCCGCCTCTCCCTCAAGTCAGCGCCGGGGACCCCACCTTACCTTGGCACATACACACGCTCACGAGTCCCTCCAGGCCTTATTGCCCCAGACGTCACCTCCTACCCAAGCCCAGGACTTACTCGCCCGAAAGAGCACTCCGCAAGAATCCAAGACGCAACCTTCGTTTTCCGCGCCAGCCCCCCCTTTCAAATATCCCCAGGGACCAATCAGAGAGAGCTTTGTAACGCCGGCGTGCCGCGCGGCGCTGTGGGGGTTGTAGTTTATCCGCCGCGCTGTACCGTCACGTGACGCCGGGGGTGGTGTCGTGCTGCTGTGGGCGTTAAGGCCTCTTGGGGGCGCGGGTTTCCCCACTTTTTCTGGTCAAGGCAGAGATCCTCACCTATCCGTCGCTTAGTAGCTATCGGGAGGGCCAGAACTCTGCCCTCTTCTCTTCTTTATCTTCAGAGCTAAGAAAGTTTAAATTTCAAGAGGAGAGAAGTAGGCTAGACAACAAAAAGAACTTACTTGGAAATTCACGCGGTTTGGGTTACTGGGAAAATAGGGCGTAGCCTTTCCTGGAATTCTTTAAATATAATTTTCTGAGGGCACTGACAGGAGTACCATGGCGACTTCCAGCTCTCTCTCTGCCTTCCAGCCTTGCTCTTTAAATCAACTCCATCGGGGCGCCTGGGTGGCTCAGATGGTTAAGCATCTGCCTTCAGCTCAGGTCATGATCTCAGGGTCCTGGGATCGAGCCCCACATCGGGCTCCTGGCTCAGCGAGGAGCCTGCTTCTTCCTCTCCCTCTGCCTCTCTCCCTGCTCATGCTTTCTCTCTCTCTCTCTCTATCTCTGTGTCTCAAATGAATAAATAAAAAAAAAAGATTAAATCAACTCCATCAACTGGATTGTATGAGGAAGACAGAAGATCTAGTGCTCCTTGATGGAGGATGGAGGGTAGAGGGGAGGGTTAAGGGAAGAACCGGGAAAACTCATTCACTGGGATATTTCACAGTCTTTAATGGCTTATGTTTGTAAGTACTACTTCCCCAAACGTGCAAATTCGGTTGGCTCTGTTTCTCTTTCCTTCCTCTGCCAAAGAATTCAGTTCAAAACTCTGTGGTCTTCCAGTTCACTTTTTCCTGATGAATTCTATTGGATAACTCATCCTTATCTATCACCGTCTTTCTTTCTTTCTTTCAAATTTTATTTATTTAAGTAATCTCTACACCCAACGTGGTCTAGAGCTCAGGACACCAATATCAAGAGTGGCATGCTCTTCTTTCTGGCTGAGCCAGCCAGGAGCCCCAATCATCGTCTTTCTTCATTATCATCAACCTCTTTTAGGAGCACAGAATCTAGCAGAGAAGACTATTTTAAAAAAACAAAGACAAGAACAAGAACATTACCAAAGAATCTCGGTGTTGGAATGATAATACTAATATCGGCGCAAAATGTATGTTATAGACATTACATACATATCTCTTGTAGCATAAGGGACCCAACGGAGGTCTTCTTAAATGATCAATGAATACATCAGTTTTCACACTACTCATTTCCTCTTGCTTACACCTTAGCAATAAGTGCTTATTTATTTACATGTTGTGTAGCAAGTGTTCTAGGACTTTTTCCTATGTATTACATCTACTTGATTCTAAACTTCTTAAGGGCAGAGAATTTATCCTTTTTTATTCATCTTCTACTTCTTACAAGAAGTAGGAAGTTCCTTAAATATTAAGAGATTAATAAATGCTGACCAGTATGAACCTGAGTCACAAAATTCAATCCCTCACCTGAAGCCCAAGCTTATAAAGAGACAGCACAGGATAGTGGAAAGAACTCTGAATTTGAACCTGAACAGAGGAGCTGGATTCTAGCCCCAGTTCCATGTATTATTTATCTGTGAAATGGGGATAGTAACATCAAGCCTCACTACTTCCCAGGGGTTCTGCCGGCCTCAAATAGAATAGCCTTGAAAAGCTTTCCAAAGGCTCTAACAATGCTTTGCAGCCATTAAAAAGCATGTCTTGTATGTATTGACATATAAAGATGTCAGAGATACATGAAGACTGTATAGTCTTCCTGAGGATTTCAGCTGTTTTAAAGAGAAAAAATGAGATATACTGTTATGTAAAAAAGTTGCAGAAGAGCACGATTCAACACTTTGATTCAATTTTTTAAAAAAGATTGATTTAGAGAGAGAGCGCGCACATGGTGGGGAGGGGCCAGGGAGAGGTAGAGTCTTAAGCAGACTCAGCACTGAGAGTGGAGCCCAACATAGGACTTGATCTCACGACCCTGAGATCACGACCTGAGCTGAAACCAAGAGTCAGACACTTGACCGACTGCACCACCCAGGTGCCCCGATTCAATTTTTATTTAAAAACAAAAACAAAACAACCAACTGGGCATCTGGCTGGCTCAGTAGGTATAGCATGGGACTCTTGATCTTGGGATCATGAGTTTGAGCCCCACGTTGGACATAGAGTCTACTTAAAACAAAACAAAACTAACAAAACAAAAAAAACACCCCTAATATTAAGTCTGTGGATTAGACTCCAAACATTTAATAGTGGGAGCCTATACGAAGAGTGAGATTAAGGGAGCCTGTCGTTTTTTTACATTTTATATATAAATCATATACGTTGTTTATATTAAACATATATTTCTGTATTTGCATTTGATCATTTTACAGTGAGTTCATAAACTTTACTGTAAAAAAAACTAAAGCAAATGAGAAGTATTTTTTTATAAGATTTTATTTTTATTTATTTGACAGAGCGAGGCAGAGCACAAGCAGGGGGAGTGGCAGAGGGAGAGGGAGAAGCAGACTCCCTGCTGAGCGGGGAGCCCGACACGGACTTGATTCCGGGACCCCAGGATCATGAGCTGAGCCAAAGGCAGACGCTTAACCAACTGAGCCACCTAGGCACCCCACGAAGTAATTTTGTAACATTAGATCTAATCCCAAGCATGACAAATTTTTGTTTTATAATTCTATTCTGTGGTTCTGTGAGGAAGTGGTGGCAAAATATAATAAAAGGGACAGAGAGAACCACAGGGTTGGGATTAGGGGAACAGTGATGGGGAATAGAACCTAGAACTAGCCAAGGGGCCATGGCCATTAGCTGGGAAAAGCCCCTCCTCTTCCTGAGCAGGGACTGAATTTCCAGGAAGAGACAGTCCTCCAGGCCTCAGAACCCAGTGCTGTCCTCATGACCCAATCCTCCTGCCTTCTCGTCCATTGGATCCTGGTTCCTTGGGATGTTTCTGCTCTCCTCAGGATCACTTAGAAGTTCCAAATCAAATAATCATGTGTCCAGCTGGATGGGAAGTCAGAAAATCAGGAGCCTCTTAGTGAAAGATAGTGGTGTGTATCAAGTCTGACACCAAGCTGACCTTCCCACTTGAGGAAGAGGAAATGAGTTCAAGTGGAACATACTGACACCCTACTCAGCTGCTCATATACCCCAGAGTAGAGGGCCTCTCAAATAGCTTGATACTTCTATCTGGGCCAGGACCAAAGATAAACACTTCTGGGAATCACCCAGCCACTGGGATGCGTTGGAAAGTTCTATACCCCATGATAGCTCCATCCATTCATTCTCATACCCAGATCTGGTTAGGCTCAGCTGGATTGAAAAAATTTTAAAATAAAATATAAAAGCAAACACTTATGTGGTGCTTACGCTGTGGGCCAAGTGCTGTTCTAAGCACTTAAATACAACAATGCTTTTAATCCTCCAAAGAGCCCTATGGGGGCAGAGACTGTATTATCATTCCTGTTTTACAGATGAGGAAACTAAGGCACACATTTGAACCCAGGTAGTTGGGCTCCAGTTCCATGCTCTTAACCAGTTGCCTATATGGCCTCTCAGCAGAGCATTATAAGCAGTATTTTGCAGGCAGGAGAATCAATCTCTCCTTTGACCCCTACAGGCAGATACCGAAAAATGGACCAGATGGCTGAGGCCAAACACTCCCAGTCTCTTGCCCTTCTCCCAGGACCGGGCTTGGGATGAGGGAGCAAGGCTAGAGGGGGAAAAGGCAGATCAGCAAAGACCCAGGGGACACAGGCAGTACCTGTCATAGAAGGGGCACTAGGCAGGCAGCAAGAAGCACAGTTTAGCTTTGGCTTTGCCATTCACTTGCTACATGCTCTTTGTAAAAGAAATTTACCAGCACCTAGTAATACACTGCATGGCATACAGTGGATGCCTAATGAAAATATATTTAAGGCTGAATGGACAGTGTCTAAGATGCCTTGGAGCTCTTAACGCCCTGTGCATCTGAGGAGACAGAGCCCTCCCCACTCTATCCAGCCCCTTTGGAGAAAGCTCAGCAGAGACAAAACTAAAGGAGCCTCATTAGTCTGTCTCTTCTTCCTATTTCCTTATCACTTAGGAATGTGGGGCCCCCTCATGCTTCCATTAGTAAATAATTACTGTTGTCCCAAACAACAAATCACTAACTAGGCTCTGGACTCCAGTCTAACAGACTTCCCAAATGGGCAGCACTTGAAAAGCCAGGTGTGAGCTAGCCTGTCTCCTCGCCAGATATTTACTGAGCACAGCCACAGGCAGAGCACCCACTGTGTGTATATATGGAGGAGACAAAGGCAAATAAAACACAACTTGCTCCTATCCACAAGGAGACCACACTATGGTAGAGAGAGATGGAAAGTCTACAAATAACTATAAAATATAGCTAGGTCCAGCTCAACGGGGCAGAAAGAGGAAGTGGAATTTTGCAAGAAGACTCTCTCTTAGCCTCAAGATGGGGGAAGGAAAAGGTATCTGTTTTTCTGTACTTAACCTCAACCTCTATTCCCCGCAGTCTGGGTGGGGGACCTTTTATTTTTCTTCACTGAAGAGGGACCTGAGACCCCCATCCATCCCTCCCCCTCAGTTTCCCCCTGCAGAAGCGCATCCACACTACATTCCTGCAGCACCAGCTGATGTTATCTCTCCACACAGGTCAGAACTTGCAGGTCCTGGTACACCTTGCATCTTCCTGTCTGGAAAGTAGACTGGGACCCAGGGAAATAGCGTCAATCCTTTCCAAAATGGGTGGATCCCCCATCTCCAGCTCAAGCAAATTCCAGGACATACCCCCGAGCCTACCCTCCCTTCATCTACCCCACCCCCCCCTTTCTTAAGGCTGGCTCTGCTTCCCCTGAGAAGCCCGAGTTTTGGTGGGAGGAGGAAAGGGAGATAAAATCATGTGAGGCAGGGAGGGGCCCACAGAACTGGTGTTCCCACTGGTACAGTTTCCTGCCCTGATGGCTTCCTCACCCTCACTGAGGCTGGGCGGGGAAGAGTCAGGTACAGACAAGGTGTCCCAGTCCCTCAGCCATTCACTGTTTTCTCCTCCTGGCAGCCCTTCACTTAGGTTTCGTGCAAGGATACGGGACACAGGCCCGGGTGGACCCAGGTGGTGCTGGACAAATGGAGCATTCTGCCACAGGGGCAGAAGGCAGGTAGCATACATGTGCTGAGCTGCAAGCTTGTTTCTGCAGGAAGTTCCCAGATTTGCCCCACAGGGTGGTCACAGAAGCAACTCGAGCCCCTGGAATCTCTGTTCAGTGGCATTCACCCCACATGCTCCAGAGACTCTCTCATCCTGGATGTGGAGCAAGGGTCTTGCTGGGCAACTAGAGAGGGTACCTGTCCCCAGGGTGACAAGATATAGAGAAGACCTAGGCATTTCCCACCCATTTCTGCTAAGAGGCAATGCTACAGCTCTCAGTTTAAGCTGGAGACAGTCTTCGAGAGGCTAGAAATACAAGTGGCTTCTGCTGATGAGCCCACCTCTATCCTCCAACTCTCCAGGTGCCCACTCATCAGAAACTACCGAGGTGGGTGCAAGTGAGGATGAGCGAATCACATCAACGATCGATTACAAGTGTTTATTTTTAAATGGAAAGGGGAGAGGGAGTAACACAGAGGCAACGTTTGGCATCTTCTTTCCCAGCCATCACCCCTATGTGCTCCCCAACCCAGAGCCCTGGCAGGAGGGGCCCCAGGACAGGCTGAGGGCCCAGACAGTTGCAAAGTCAGTCATGGAGAGATCTGTACAACCCTGGGGAGGTGGGATTCAAGAGTCCTTCCCAGGCCCTTTGTCCTGGAACAGGGTTAGAGCTCAGGGGCATGGGGCTCCCCCGTGGGTGAGGGCACCCGCAGCTCAGCATTGTGCCTGACCACGGTGAAGAGCCCCACCACCGCTAGCAGAGCCAACACCATGACAGCAGAGCAGATGCTGAACATGTTCCGAGTGCCCGTTTTGTGATCACTGTCATGGAGAACTAGGAGCCCCAGGCAGGCCAGTAAGTGCAGGGGCACCCGGAACCAGTTGAGTACACCAGCTTGCTCTGTCTCAGGGATCACCTTTCTCCGCAGGAAGCTCATGCTGGGAAAGTATAGCCCACAGGCCAATTCGATAAGTAGAAAGGCTATGAAGGACTCCACTGGACTCTCCTGGCCTGGGCTGGTGGAGAAAGTCAACATGAAAAGGGAGAAGACAACGATGAGGACAGCAAGGGAGAGTAGGTGCATGGGCTGGAGGTGGTACCTCTTGGAGGTAGCGATGCGGTACAGGGAAGAGCCAAGCAGGCTGGCGGCCATGAAACTGGAGAAGACAATGCCCAGTGGAGCCCCATGTGGGTCCAGCACAGGCGTCCAGAGGAAGACAAAGATGAAGATGACGCTCTCAAACAGGGCTTGTATGGTGCCTAGCAGCAGCACGCGGCGGTCCGACAGGAGGCAGCGTAGGCCTCCAGCACAAGTCCTTGAAAAGGCACGCTGCCGATCGTAGTTCTCTCCCCAGTTATGAAGGGCCAAGGCCCCAGCCAGAGCCAAGAGAGGGATGGCGGCCACAAAGGGCGCTACAGGCCCCAGCCCCATCCAGCAGGCCACAGCTTCAGCTGCCACACCTGCCGCTACAGCCAGCACGTGGTTCCAGAAGGCAGCTCGGGCAAAGGTAGCTGGGATCCACTCAGCAGGGAAGTCATGACGCTCCACATGTTCATGGATGTACCAGGCCTCGAAGGCCGAGAACAGCAGGGCCGTGGACAGCCCACCAAGTGCTCGGCCCACCAGCAGCACAAAGTAATCCCAAGAGAGTTTGGTTAAGCAGCATAGAGAGTAAGTGAGGGAGAAGAGGACACAAGACTTCTTGCGACCCAGCCAATCCACAAGGGAGGAGGCCACCAATCCAAAAAGGACTGTGGAGGCAAGGCCACAGACATAGAGAATGGCAATCTGACCCTCCAGGAAGTGGTAATGCTGATAGAGTTTATAGAGGTAGGGGGCCTGGAGCCAGTCAGCTGCCAGGGCCAGGAAGTAGACCTGATAGAAGTCCAGTTGAAACCGAACAAAGGAGGGGTTGCTGCAGGCCCTTCCAGGGGGCTTAGCCCGGCATCTTGACAGTTCCAACCCCAGGCAGGAGACCAGGAGGACCACAAAAACAAGATAGGCAGTCACCAGCATGGCGGGCCCCCGGACGACCTAGGGAAGGAAGGGGGGTTCGGAATCACATCCATTGCCCAGGTAGCACTGTCAAGGGGCTGGGTGTCAAAGCAGAAGACAGCTCCACCCAACTTCCCCCCTGCCAACTGCATTTCCCCACCCCTCAACTCCACTCCCCTAGAGCTCAGACTGGAGGGACCAGTTGGGTGGGTGGGTGGAGTGGACCGCCAGAGCAGGTCTCCTAGGACACTGTGGGGCAGGGAGGGGTAAGAGGAGAGGGGGGAAGATTGAGCATTCGCCCCACCCTTGCCCGGCATAGCAAAGAGAGAGTCCCTTTAATACAATAATCCCAGCCCACAAGTTAAAGGGGTGCTGTCCTCTTCCACTACAGCTTCTGCATACTTGTATCACCTCCCATTCTCTCTGGGAAGCCCGTTTTTGCCCTCAAAGTCTTTCCATCTGTCGAGGGCATCCCTCCCGCCCGCGCGGGCCTCCGGAGTTGCTTCAGGGTCACGCGCGTGCATCTCGGATTCCCGCTCCTCCAGGTCATAGGCACCCCCCTGCGCCCCCTAGCCCCAGCCCAGCGCCCTAGCGCCGCCACACCTGCTCGCACCTCGCCCAGACCCCGTCTCACCTGCTGCCCCGGTCTGCGGGGACGCCCCGGACACGTCCGGCTCCAGGCCGCCCGGCCGCCCTGCCCGCTCTACCTCCGGCTTGGGCTCGGGTTTGGGTTCCAGCAGCGCGCCCGCCCCTCACAGCCTGCTTCCGGGAGCCCGGTAGGCCTCTGGCCGCCGCCATGCTGGCCCCATCACGTGACGGGGTGAGGCGTTCAAGCCCCGCCCCTGCTCCGCCTTCCTGTCCCCACACTGGCGCCCAACTTCCGAAGCCCGCGGCAAAGAGTAGAGGCGGTCAGGGCTGCGGCTCTCGCTCTGGCCCCCTCCGCTGCCTTCCCGTGACACCCGCTCCTTCGACTCCCGGTTACCTGCGGGGCCGCCCCGAAATAAAGACCCATTTTCTCTCTCTCCCTCCGTAACATGGAGAATGCCTGCAGTCCCGCAGACTCGTGCGCTGGAGCCTCCGAAGGATCACCGCTGCCCTAAGCCGAGGCGGCTCTCAGGTTTTCCTCCTCTCTCACCTTGGTGACCTCCGGGCCCGACGTCAGTATGGCCCCGACACCTGAGGGAGGCAGTGTGGTGTTAAGGGCTTGGACTCCCGCATGAAGCCGGGCTAAGGCTCAAATCCCACCCCTGTCACTTACCACTGCGTGGCCTTGGGCAAGGCACATTACTTCTTAGTGTCCCAGTTCCTTTGTCTGCAGTCAAAGGAGAGCAGTGCCCAAGTAAAAAAGGCTAAAGTTCAGCCCTGTTGCTGAATGCCCGCCTTCTGCCACTTAACAAGCTGTGTTACCTTGGAAAGGTTATTTTCCTTATACTCCAGCCTTAGTGTATCTCCGATGGCTTCCCACCTCACTCAGCCTAAAAGCCAAAATCTTAATAATGACCTATAAAACCCTCTATCCCCTGTTCCTCCACTACTTCTCTAACTTCATCTACAATTCTCCCTCCAAACTCTTTCTACTCCATCTGTATTGGCTACCTCCTGGGCCTTTGCATACTGTGCCCTGAAAGGTTTTGGTTCTTCTCCCAAATACCCACCTGGTTCCCTCCAGCCCCTCCAGTTCTCTGTTCAAATGTCGCCTTCTCAGAGAGGCCTTCCTGGGCCATCCTGTTTAAAACAGCATCACCACCACCTCCACTAGTAGTCTACCTGCTGTCCTTCCAGTCTCTTCCCCTTCGCTGCATTTTCTCCATAGCACTTAACACCATCTGGCACACTATGTATTTTACTTATTTACTATCTCTTCTCCCTACAGATTTTTTTTTTAAGATTTTATTTATTTATTTGTGAGAGAGAGAGAATGAGAGACAGAGAGCATGAGAGGGAGGAGGGTCAGAGGGAGAAGCAGACTCCCTGCCAAGCAGGGAGCCCGATGCGGGACTCGATCCCGGGACTCCAGGATCATGACCTGAGCCGAAAGCAGTCGCTTAACCAACTGAGCCACCCCAGGCACCCCCTCCCTACAGATTTTTATCTATTTGTTCACTTGTATTCCCAGTGCTTAAAACAGTTATTGGGGGCACCAAGCTGGCTTAGTCAGAAGAGCATGTCACTCTTGATCAGGGGTGTGTGTGGGGGATTCTAGCCCCATGATGGGTGTAGAGATTAATAAAAAAAAGAAATAAAGTTTAAAAAAAACAGTTATTGGTAAGTAAAAAGCAGTCAGTAAATATTTGATGAATAAATGAATAAGTTAATTCAGATAAATTAGCCTAGAAAGTGCTGGCTCATATTAGCTGGTAACACTCATCAAATAGTTATCTATATGCATCTAAACTCTGTTTTAAGAATTCCTGGGCTGGGCGCCTGGGTTGCTCAGGTCATGATCTCAGGGTCCTGGGATTGAGCCCTGCGTCAGGCTGGGAGCCTGCTTCTCCCTCTCCCTCTGCCTGCCGCTCTGCCTACTTGTGCTATCTCCCTGTCCGATAAATAAATAAAATCTTTAAAAAAAAATGTTAAAAAAAAAAAGAACTGGGACTCAGATCTTTCCAGTTCCACACTCATGTGGTTTCTGAGAAGATGAAATGAGTTCACTCATTTGCACAGGTGATTAGTAAATGTTGGTTTCCTTTACACTAAGGCTTGGAGGGTAGAGGGTGGGAGAGTCTGGGATTACACCTTGAGAAATCTTTTTTTTTTTTTTTTAAGATTTTATTTATTTATTTGAGAGAGAGAGAATGAGAGACAGAGAGCATGAGAGGGAGGAGGGTCAGAGGGAGAAGCAGACTCCCCACCGAGCAGGGAGCCCGATGTGGGACTCGATCCCGGGACTCCAGGATCATGACCTGAGCTGAAGGCAGTCGCTTAACCAACTGAGCCACCCAGGCGCCCGAAATCTTTTTTTTTTTAAAGTATGCTCCAACACGGGGCTTGAACTCATGACCCTGAGATGAAGACCTGAGCTGAGATCAAGAGTCCGATGCTTTTTTTTTTTTTTTTTAAGATTTTATTTATTTGACAGAGAGCGAGAGAGGAAATACAAGTAGGGGGATTGGGAGAGGGAGAAGCAGGCTTCCCACCAAGCAGGGAGCCCGATGTGGGGCTCGATCCCAGGACCCTGGGATCACGACCTGAACAGAAGGCAGATGCCCAACGACTGAGCCACCCAGGCGCCCCAAGAGTCCGATGCTTAACAGACTGAGCCACTTAGGCACCCCGAGAAATACTTTCTTATGATAAAGTAAACAGCTAAAATTTATATCCTACAAGTTCCAGAGTGCCTTTATACCTAACTGGCAAACCCCTACAGAGTAGTGGCTCCCATGCATTCATCTAGAAACACAAAGACTCAAAAACCAAGATTTCCCCAAGGTCGTTCAGTGAGTGAACCAAATACTCTCCATCCCAGTCTTGGACTGAAGCTCCTTGAACTCATGACCCTTGTTTCTTTTGGGGGTGGAGGTCATCCTGAATGAAGGCAGGAGTGGGACAGGATGGCCTTACATTCTGGCCTTCTGTTTTCCAGGAGGGAGGCCAGTTTTCTCCCATTGTTGAGCTACATTTTGCTCAAAAGCACCTGGCAGAGAGAGACTTACAGCAAGATCACATTATTTTGGATTATTTTTGCCTATTGTGGGACCTATTAAAAATATGTTTAGTCGTAAGGCTCCTCTGTCCCTTCAGAACTGAGAAGCACAGCTAGGAAAGGTCCTAACATGGGAAATGTGCTAGCAGAGGACTGGAAGAGATAAAAGGCAGCCTGTGAGCACAGCCCATCTCTAGGACATGCTTCTAGTAAAGGGCAAGGAGGGCTGAGGTCTATGTATTGCAGAGTCACAGGGGAAGTCCTCGTTTTCAGGGAAGGTGGGAGGATGCTCTGGGAATAACTAGGAACCTTACTCACCAGAGGAACATTGTTTAAAACTTTTATTATGAAAATGTTCAAACATACACAAAGGTAGAGAGTATAGTTCTATGAACCCTTATATAGTTAATATTAATAATAATTAATATTAATAATAATATTAATTTTGTCACTTTGTTCCTTCTACTCCCTGCTTTCTGTCCTTTTTTGTTGGCCAAAATATCTAAAAGTAAGTATGTCACTTCACTCCATACTTCAACATCTCTAGGAAATAAGGCCCTTTGCTTACATAACCCCAAAGCCATTTTACATCTAACAAAATCAATACTGATTCCTTGGCATCGTAAATACCCAATCCATAATTAAAAGGCTCCAACTGGGGCCCCTAGGTGCCTCAGTCATTGAGCATCTGCCTTCAGCTCAGGTCATGATCCCAGGGTCCTGGGATCGAGCCCCACATCGAGCCCCGCATCGAGCCCTGCATTGAGCCCCGCATCGAGCCCCGCACTGGGCTCCCTGCTCGGCGGGAAGCCTGCTTCTCCCTCTCCCACTCCCCCTGCTTGTGTTCCCTCTCTCGCCGTGTCTCTCTGTCAAATAAATAAAATCTTTAAAAATAAATAAATAAATAAAAGGCTCCAACTGTCTAAAACTGTCTTTTTACAATTGGGTTGTCCAAATCAAGAACCAAACAAGGTCCACGTGCTCCATATAATAGTTGTCCTTTTATTATCATTATTATTATTATTATTTCCCTCCTCCCCCAGCCATTCACTAGATGAAGAAATTGGGTCAGATTTCCTTGAAAAGTTTCCACATTCTGGATGTGTCTTCTCGCCTCCTTGCTGGGTCATTTAAATTGTTCCTCCATCCCTGATATTTCCTGTTAAGTGGAGGTTAGTTCTAGAGGTTTGATTTGAATCACATTCAGTTTTTGTGTGTGTTTGTTCCTTTGTTTGGCAAGAGTCTTTCATGGATGGTGCTGAGGGCTTCAGATTACATCACATCAGGAGGTACACAGTAGGTGGTTGTGCCCTTTTTAGTGATGGTAAGATTCATCAGTGGGGTCAGGTGGTGACAGCTTGATTCCTCCATTGTAAAGTTCCCCATCAACCATCGTCTTTGGTTTCATCCATTCATGATTCTTGCTTTGATCAATTATTTCATTAAGAGTTGCAAAATGATTTTTCTAATTCCATATTCCTTCCACATTAGCTGGAATTCTTCTGTAAATGAGGAGTTTTCTCCACCACTTAGAGCTATTTGGTTACCCTGAAATATAGTTTATATAGGACAGGCAACATAAATGCTTAATTCTTTTTTTTTTTCCAAAGATTTTTTTCAAACTAATCTCTACACCCAATGTGGGGCTTGAACCTATAACCTCAAGATCAAGACTTGCTCACTCCACAGACTGAGCCAGCCAGGTGCCCCAATTCTTTTTAATTGCTTATTTTCAGAATAAAGAAGTTGGAAGAAGCATCATTTTTAAAAAGTTTGAGCTTAGAGCTGAGTAGGGACGAATTGCCTGGATCATGGGTGAGGAAAGGAAGGACTCTTCTGGTAGCTGTGTCCAGCCCTTGCAAACACCAGTACTTGGGGCATGTGTGGGATAGACAGACATTGGAGGGCTCACTGTCCTGGACCTTGGACAGCAATGAGATAGGCATGACGCAGGCATGGTGTGCAGGTACCTGTAGGACCCAGGGAGAGAGAAAGACAAATATGGAGAGGCAGAAAGAAATAGGAAGTGAAAAAAACAACCAGACCCAGAAGACAGGGAGGGAGACAAGGACAGAAAGGGAAATAGAAATGAAAGAGGTGGAGAATGAAATGCACCAGAAGCAGAACAGGATAGAAAAACAGAGAGGGGGGGCCGCCTGGCTGGCTCAGTCGGTGGAGCGTGCGACTCTTGACTTCAGGGTCCTGAGTTCGAGCCCCATGTTGGGCATAGAACTTCCTTTAAAAAGAGAGAGAGATGTGTAAGGTGGATTGAAAGACCAAGAAAGCAAATAGAAATGAAGACACAAACTGACACAGGGAAGGGGGAAAGAAAAAGACATATATGTTAGGTAGACTTTAAATTAGATGCGGAGGGGTGCCTGGGTGGCTTTGTTGGTTAAGCGTCTGCCTTCAGCTCAGGTCATGATCCCAGGGTCCTGGGATCAAGACGCACATCAGGCTCCTTGCTCAGCGGGGAGTCTGCTTCTCCCTCTCCCTCTGCCTGCCACTTCCCCTGCTTGTGCTCTCTCTCTCTCTGTCAAATAAATAAAATATTTACAATTAATTAAATTAATTAGATGGGGAAATGGAGAGAGAAATAGAGGGATAGAGAACGGGGAAAACTGATGTAGAGATAAAGTTAGGTGAAGGCAGAATGTCCCAGTGATGGAAAGAAGGAAGTAGAACTGGAGAGAGTGATGTAGACAGACAGAAGGAAGGGTAAACAGAAAGCTACACAGAGATAGAAAGGAAAGAACAAAGGGTCCCACAGAAGGAGGCTGAGAAAGAGAACACTGAAAGGACTTGAGGAATGTAGAGGGGTACTTAGGGGCTCTCGGCTTAAGGCCCAGTCCTGGGCAGATACCCGGGCTCTTACTTCCAGCTTCCTATTGGTCGCTTCTCCAAACCCCCAGGGACAGGGGATTCTGACTAGCTATGTGGATGGGATCACTGGGACCCTGAGTCCAGGGTTCCCAGCTTCCCTTATCCCCATGCCAGATGAGCATGAATGTAGCAGGTGGGATTATTGCTGGAAGATTGAGGTCATGAGACTGCGTGAGCACTCAGAGATTTAAAAGACAAGACATCCAGGCAGAGAATGCCAGGTTCCTAGAAGCAAAGGACCATGAAGGATGTCATGATATCCAAGGGGAGGGAAGAGCCAGGAACCCTCTGCTCAACTTTCTCTTCTGATCCAAGAGCCACTGACCTTCTTTGCCTGACTCAAGATGAGAGGTAAGGGGTCCAGAGACTCTTGGGTCAGTCAGGGAGATGGGTGGAGGTCCAAGAGGCAAGACGTAGCCCCTTAACAAAGAATCCCCTCCTGCCTCTAGAGGAGGAATGCACCTTATCCAGGCAAACTACAGAGACGATGAGCCAAGAAGGATCTCCAGCAGAGGCTGACTAGAGGAAGAAAATGGCCAACTTGCTCACCTTCAGCAGCCATGAGGGAGGCTCTGAGAAACACGCTTTCCATTCCAGAAGTTGCAGAAGAGGAGGTTCTGGACCCAGCGGGAGCATGTCCAGAAACTAACATCAAAGCAGATGCTCCGCTCTCAGGGACTGAGGGGGAGGCCGGGGCTCTGAGCAGCCTTCTGCCTCTGCCTGTCTGGGCGAGGGGTCTAGCTGATCCCTCTCCTCACTCCAGAGCTTCTGTCTCCCCCGCAGAGGAAGCAGCTAGCAGAAGTGCTCCAGGAGACTGACAGTCTCTCAGGGGAGCAACAGCCCAGCTAGACTATCAGACAGTGCCTCTGAGAGGGGCGCTGTCCCCTGAAGCAGCGGCCAGTGGAGCCTGGAGGAGCCTCTCGGCCACAGCCACAGCTGTCGCTGCAGTCCAAGCAGGAACTTGGACAGGCAGCTCGGCCTTTGGAGCAAGGGGAAATCGGGCAAGATGAGGGATGGCAGCAGGTCAAGTGTGGACCAGTGCATGGGATGCAGCAGCTGTGGGGACAAGTCAAGGGCGGGCAGGCAGGGCAGGGAGGGCAGGGGCAGGTACAGGGTGGGCCAGGGAGGCCGGGACAGGAGGGGCAGGTGGCTGCATAAGAGGGATACGCAGTGCAGGAGCAGGTGGGAGGAGGACAGCTAGGGCAGGGGCAAAAACAGGCGGAAGGGGGACAGGACAGACAAGGAGAGGCAGCTGGTGGGCCGTGCCCGGAGGGTGGAGGGGGCTGTTGGTGGGTAGCCTTCTTGTTCCGAGGCCCCAAGCGTAGGCCGAGAGAGAAGTCCATTCAGCTGCAGGAGCGGCCAGGCTGGGGGTTGGGTGAAGGGAAGGGCAGGGGTGAAGTAGGAGGGGCGGACTGAGAGAGGCAGGGGTAGGGGCAGGATTAAACCTAAGACACGGCTGAGCCTTTGCTGATCCTGCTGGGAGCTCAGACCTCTGCAGCCAGCCCTCCCCTTCCAGGCCTGCCCAGCGATGCTCTCCTGGAATGCCACCCTCCACTGAAAATTCTCTGCACCACAGCAGAACCCGTTCCTCAAATGTGACGCTTTCATGCCTCCAGTCCTTTGTTTCCACCGTTCCTTCTGCTCTGCTCCCAATGCTCTTTTTCTTTTCGCTGCCTGGTGAGGTTCTCTCATCTCTGAAGTCTTCCCCTTTATTCGATCAAAATGTTTTTTCTTGAGCTCCAGGCACCTGACACCTGCCTGGGTAAGGAAGGACCCCTGCCCAGCGCGCCCTGGCCCTGACGGCCAGGCCGGCCACCACCGGACCTGCCCTGGCTGCCTCTAGCTCCCAGACTGTTCCCCGAGGGCGTTTAGGGAAGCAGCCCCAGCCGCCACCCCAGAGCTGTCTGAGACACTGAGCCAGGGATGTTGGAGGGAACTGGCAGTGGAGGGAGGATACTTAGGTTCTGGGGATTTCCAGCCAGGGCAAATCCCAGGTGTTGGGGTGGGGGTGCTCAGCTGTCTCTGGAAGACTGACAACCAGCCTGGACAATTATTATTTGAGGACTTATCGTGTAAAAGGGAGTGAATAAGGCAGCTAAGTTTCCTCTTTTATTGAGTGCCCATAAAAGTGAGGGGTGGGGCAGGGTGAGGACCAAAACCAAACAAGTAAATAAACAAATACATAAGCTTATTTCAGAGCATGAGAATGGCTGTGGGAAACCCAGAGTGCCCTGATGACAAGTGGCTCAGAGAGGTGGGCCCATCAGCAGGGGCAGCTAGTCAGCCCCCAAACTGTCAGGTATGACAGCGCTTAAAGGTTTGGGGCGAGATACAGTCTGTCAAGCCCCAGCAGACCAGGGGAGAGGTGCCTGAGGCTGAATGCATCCCAGGTGGCTGGGCTGTGCAGAAAAACAAAGCTGAGGAGCGGATAAGGAATGTGGGAGGTTGCAATATCAAATTTGGTGGTCTGGGTGCCTGGGTGGCTCAGTCAGTTAAGCGTCTGCCTTTGGCTCAGGTCATGATCCCAGGGTCCTGGGATTGACTCCCCGCTCAGCGGGGAGTCTGCTTCTCCCTCTACCCTTCCCCCTGCTTGTGATCTCTCTCTCTCAGGCGCTCTCTCTCTCTCAAATAAATAAAATCTTTTTTTTTAAAGATTTTATTTATTAGGGGTGCCTGGGTGGCTCAGTCATTGGGCATCTGCCTTCAGCTCCTGAGCGGGGAGCCCGATGTGGGGCTCAATCCCAGGACTCCGGGACCATGACCTGAGCCAAAGGCAGACACTTAACGACTGAGCCATCCAGGCGCCCCTCAAATAAATAAAAGCTTTAAAAAAATAAAATTAGATTAAGTGGTCAAGGAAAGTGTCACTGAGAAGCGGTATTTTAGCAAAGACCTGAAGGAAATGAGGGAGGGAGCCATGGAAAGATCTAGTGAAAGAACATTCAGCAGAAGATTGGGGGTGGGGGTGGGGCAGAGGTGGCAACACTCGATGGGACTGGGGGCAAAGGCGAGAGTCCTAATGGCACAGATAGAGATCAAGGCAGGGGCCCCAACATGCAAGGCCCTGGGAACCCCCACAGGGGCTTGGATCTTAGTCCGGTAAAAGGGAAAACTGCAGAGGGTTTTAGGCAAGAAAGCCTATGGGTCTTCTTGGTCTCATGCCTGACCCCTGGTTAGAAAGTTCTGCTTTCTATGTAATTGGTGTAACCACTTTGGAAAACAGTTGGGCATTATCTGATAACTGAGATTGCCTATAGGAACACTTCGACTCTTAGGTTTGGTTTGATTTTTTAAGTAAGCTTAAAAGCCCCAATGTGGGGCTTGAACTCATGACCCTGAGATCAAGAGTCAGCATGCTCTATTGACTGAGCCAGCCAGGTGCCCCATGACTCTTAGTTTTATAGCCTGGAAGAACTCTTGCATGTATGTCCTGGGAAACGTGTCCAAGAATGTTCTTAGCAGCATTGTTCATGATAGGCATACTGAAAACAACTCAAACATCTACCAACAGTAGGATAAAAACATAAATTGTGATGTATTCATGTGACTGAGTACTATGCAACAATAAAAAGACAGTTATGTGCAACCACTTGGATACGTCTCACAAACAGGAAGTTGAACAAAAGAAGACACAAAAGAATAATACAGTATCATTTCATTTACATAAACCTCAAAAACAGGCAAGATTAAGCAATATTTTTAGGGATGCATGCATAGGTGCTAAAACTATAAAGAAAAACAAGGGGGGGCGCCTGGGTGGCTCAGTTGGTTAAGCGACTGCCTTCGGCTCAGGTCATGATCCTGGAGTCCCGGGATCGAGTCCCACATCAGGCTCCCTGCTCAGCGGGGAGTCTGCTTCTCCCTCTGACCCTACCCCCTCTCATGTTCTCTCTCTCATTCTCTCTCTCACTCGCTCTCAAATAAATAAATAAAATCTTTAAAAAAAGAAAAACAAGGAAGGGGCACCTGGGTGGCTCAGTTGATTAGGTGTCTGACTTCAGCTGGGGTCATGGTCTCAGGGTCCTGGGATCAAGCCCCATGCCCCCATGCTGGCCTACCTGCTCAATGGAGAGTCTGCTTGTCCCTCTGCCCTTCCCCTGCTCGTGCTCGCTCTCTCTCAAATAAATAAATAAGATCTTTAAAAAATCCAAGGAAATAATTATCACAAAAGTCAGGATGGTGGTTACTTCTTAGGGGAGGGAAGGAATTATGGGAAGAACACATGGGAGCTTCTGGAGCACAGGAAATACTATTTCTTGACTTGGATGGCAGTTAAGTAGGTACTCTGTTTGTTTCAGTTTATTTGTACCCCTTTCATAATGTATTTATATATTCTGTCCAGAAAGAGAAAATAAGGTATCATTTTTTTTCCTCTGGTCCATGCCACCTTGTTCAGATAGTGATGCTGAAGTTAGATACTTCCTAGTCCATATACCTCTCTTTCCCACCAGATCTCAAGGACAGCAGCCTTCCTTGTTTTTTTGGCACCTATCAATGCCTGGCATGAGGCAGGTAATAAATGTTTGCTGAATTGGATTGCATTGAATTTCCCAAGTCTCTCATCCCATGGAGAGAGGGGCAGTTGAGGAAGAGGAGGAAGCCTTTGGTGGTGAAGAGCGCTCAGGATCACCAAGACCTGGGTTCCCACCTTAGCTCTGCCACTTCCTAGCTGTGTGATTTGGGCAAGTTGCTTAACTTCTGATTCTTAGCTCCCTCTTCCGTGAAATGGGGATGATAACTGCTACCTCTCTGGACTGCTGTGTGGATTAAGGTGAATGCCTAGCATAATGCCTGGAACACAGTAGGGGCTCCACAAAGGATAGCTTCCCAATCCCCCTGGCCCCAGCCCCACATCTTTTCTTCAAAGGAATCTACTAGATGGAGCAACCAGATACCAAAGATGGCCCCAGAAAGTGGGACAACATCTTTGGGGGAGGCCCCTGAAGCTAAGGTGAATCTGTAGTCTGGTAGAGAGCTGGCAGACAGGGAGATCCAACTGAAGCTGAACTGATCCTAGGCAGTCGGTGGGAGTTGGCAGGGGAGATAGGACACCAGGGCTCTGGGAGTTTCCATCTCGGGGAAGTCCCAGGTGTGGGTGCAGGGATGCCAGGCCAGCCCCACCCAACACCCTGGCTCCAGGGGATGTGGGCACAGGGAGGAAAGTGGGTCAGAGCAGGGCTGGAATTTAACCCCATTGGTCCCAAGACCTCTTTGCCCGCTCCAGAGGCTGCAGGGCCACAAAGAAGCCTGCTCCCTCCTCCAAAGGGCCTTCCATTCCTTTTCCTCAGAAAGAAAGACTTGGTACCTTGGTGTCTAGGCAAGAGGAACTGGAAGCCCCCCAGTGGACAGAGGAGAGATAACCCTCTAACCCCTGGATTAAGGTTCTGTACAAAACACTGCTACACCCGCCCACGTGATGACTGGCAGACACCTGGAGCTCTCACCTCACACATACTCTAGGCAACTAGCCTTGCTCCCAGTTCCAGGGAGTGGGCCAGGTCAGGGCTGGATCAGGGAAGGGGAAGGGCGCATGGCAGAACAGCTTGGAGGAGAAGGCTTTTCTCTCTGGTGAGGCTCCAGCTAGGCAAACACAGGAATCCCTCACTCTGGGGGATTTGCCAACAATGTGGGGCCTTGTTTTCTGTGTATAATCTGAGGCCTAAGCCTGTGGTTTCCTCTTCCCTATCTGTGCCTCTATTTCCCTTTCCGGAGGAGGAAATGAAGGAGTGGGGGGGAATCACTCCAGGGCGGGGTCACCAGGTGTCCCGGGACCCCCGCTTTGGCCTTTAGGAGGTGCTTATCATCTCTCCCTTGTAGCATATCAAAATCCACGTGGGGAACAGGAATGGAGGGACCCTCTTCTTTCTGGGGGGAGCAGGGTGGCTGGGAGCCAGGACCCTGTTCCAGGCCCGTTGCCCGTATTCTTTTGTTGCCTTCCTTTCTCTCTACTCTCCTCCTCAGCTTTTCCTGGAAGCCTTTCCTGATCTCCTGGGCTGGGGGGACATCCCTCCATTATCCACTCTCATTGTACCTTATGCCTCTGCACACCAGTTATCACTTGCAATTGTGTGGATTATCCAGTAAACATCTGACTTCTCCAGCAGATTATGAGCCTGAGGCGGTATTCCCAGGGTCTAGTACAGTGCGTGGTACACAGTGGATACTTAGAGGAGATCTGTTGAATTAATGAAGGGCGCATGTTCAGGGAAGAAACCCCTAGAATTGTTTAGGGTAGTCCTCAAATCCTGTGTTCCAAAATCAAGGCCTTATTCTATGTGGGGATCTGGGTGGCACTGAGGCCAGTAAGGGGCCTTCCACACACAAATTCATTCACCAGGAAAGCCAACAAACTGGCAAGTGGGAGAAGAGGCCTGGTCAAAGGGGTGGAATTGAGCAAGCACCCAGAGCAGGGCTGGCACCGGCCTTGGCATGGGGCAGGCCTAGGGGGAGGAGGTGGGAAAGGAGGGGAGGAAGGGAAAAGAGAAGACACGTGTTGTACAAAACATGTTTTCATCACACTCTCCCTGGGTGCCCTGGCCTCCAAGCTCCGATGGCACTTCCGTGCCTTAATGATGTCCTTGGGGGCTGTAACGCAGCTCCCCCACCTCCCACAGACATCTGCCAGCCACCTCTGAGCAAGGCATAGGATGTCCTCCCCAGCGCCAGAGTGGGCACGGGGTAATTACCCAGTCCATGTCCTCATGTTCCTGGGGAGAGGGCAGGCTGACAATGAGGGGTGGGGCAAAGTAGCACAGTCAGGGCAGGTGGGTCAGATGTTCTGTCGTCACCATCTCTCCTTTTGGTCTTTGTGATGAGGGAAGCAAAGGAAGCCTGGTCCTACGGCCCCCAAGAAATCATTTCTCCAAGTTGCCAGGGTGACCCGGTGAAACAAGCACAGAGTAAAGGCTAGAACTAAGGATGACAGAAGAGTTCTCCAACCAGCTTCCAGAATAGGAGGCCCTCTTCCCAGGTCTCCTCCTGGAATCCCTGCATGGAACACCGGTTCCATTGCAAGAGGGAGAGAAGAAGAATCTGAACCCCTCACAATGCTCCACTTCCCTGATCCCCAGTCTGCTTGTTTTTTGTTTTGACTTCCAAACAGACCCCCGTCATTGGGTCCCAGGGAGGGGCGGGGGCGGAGGCGCGGCAATCCCCAGGGGACGCCCGGCACAGGGCGGGTCTTCCTGGGCATCGCCCCCTGGCTGCTGTCCTTGGCTGGGGACGGAGCAGGCCACCAGAAGGGAGGAACCACAGTTACCAAAGACGGATGGATGGACAAACACCCACCAGAGACAAAGACAGAGGCAGACAGACAGACAAACCAAAACAAAGAGAAGGGCAGAGACAGATGGAATTTTAGACCTGCTGACTCTTCCCAGGCTACCACAAGTGTTTGGTCCCCATGCCCCCCCCTCCCCCGTTAGCTTCCCTGCCCCCATCTGCTACCCGAGCTACACAGTCCTAGAACCCTAGCTCTTGGCCTTGGGGAACAGCCTCTGAGCCCCTTTAAGAAGGAGGGGGGGAAGAGTTGAGAGAGGAGATACCCAGCAGGAAAAGTGTCACGGGGGTGGTGCCTGGTTCTGTGTCAGGATGCCCGGCCAAGGGCCAGGGAGGGAGTGGTGCCCTCGGCCGGTCATGAGGACAGGAGACTCATTCACTGTAAACCAAGTACAGATGTGCTGGGATGGGGAGGGGGAATTAGGGCCACATTCACAAACCACAGTTGGGCCCGCCCTTCTTCCGCCAGCCCCCAGCATCAGGGCAGGAGGGGTTAACTTTGCAGCCTCCTGGCAGGATCCCTGCCACATGGGCCAGACGCCATCCCACCCCAGACTGGATGCTTGGGTCCAACTCCCTGACACTTGCCCCTCCCACCCTGCTGAGTGCTGCTCCCAGGGTAACCAAGCAAAGTCAACAGCAGCCAGGCCACCTGGGGACAGGACCCTGGAGTACCTATTCCCAGCTCTTTCCACCCCTGGAGTGAAAGGGAGGGCCTTGTCTGCACCCCCATTGACGTCTCCTGTTCTCCTGAGATAGTCACAGCATGCCCCTTCTTTCCCCCTCTCCATCGCCTGACTCTGGCTACCAAAAGAGCCCTTTCCTAGGAGGGAGGACACCTGGCCCCCTAGGGTGGCAGTGAGGACAGAGCAGAGTAATTTCTGCACAGAAAATGTGATGATGTGATCAGGAGCCCACGGCCCCAGTGCTGGTCACCCTGGGATTGTTGCTGGGGGAAGGTCCTTTGGGTGCATCTCTCCAGCCCAGTTCAGCCCCTATTACTGCTCCCCTTCTCTCCTTTCTCACTCCCACCCTTCATCTCTGTGGGAGTGTCTGGGGTCCATGCACAGAGCCTGGACTTCAGACCCCTTCTTTTCTCTCACTCTGTCTTTAGTAGAATGAGGACAAACCTCTGGGTTCCCACTCTTGGGCTGAGAGTCTTTGTGGTCATGTTGAAGTCAGAGAGTGTCCCCATCAGACACTGACACTGACCCTGGGCATGCGCGCACATGTGCGCGTACACACACACACACACACAGTCAACAACGTTCGTGGTGCATCTACCAGGCAAGCAGGCTCTGGTTAAGGCAGACACACACCCTCTGCTTGGGCTTTCTCCCTCACACCCAGCCCAAGGCTCCTCCCACTCCCAGCTACAGTTCCTTCTGCCCTCACCAGTCTCTCCCCCTCCAGATCCAAGCCCAAAGGTGGGGACAACATTGGCAGCCAGGGACCCAGCCTCCCTAAATCCTGAGTTTATTCAAGGCAGGGTGAGGGGCGCCTGGGTGGCTCAGTCGTTAAGCGTCCGCCTTCAGCTCAGGTCATGATCCCAGGGTCCTGGGATCAAGCCCCACATCGAGCCCCACATCGGGCTCCTGCTGGGCGGGAAGCCTGCTTCTCCCTCTCCCACTCCCCCTGCTTGTGTTCCCTCTCTCACTGTGTCTCTCTCTGTCAAATAAATAAATAAATAAAATCTTAAAAAAAAAAAAAGGCAGGGTGAGAGGAGGAGGTCTTCCAGCCCCTGGGCCTCAGCACCCCCCAAATCCCACTAATTAAACCAGTTTGCTCCTGGCACCAAAAGACCACCTGGGATAGGCTAGGGGAAGTAGAGACTACCTTGACCTGCAGGTGAAGGCTAAGCAAAGGGTAAAGACAGTGGCCTTTGCTTCCTACCCCAGCGCCATCACTCCACCCCTGGGATGATGAGGATACAGCTCCCATTGCCTCCCCTGAGGAGGTAGCAGAGACTGGCTTCACTGAACCACACAGCCTGGCCAGAGAACCCAAGAAGTCCCCCTAAATGGCAGGAAGGGGAGAAGTGCCGGAGAGAAAGGGTGGCATCATGGGCCCAGGACACTGACCTCTTCTGCCAGCCTTGCCCGGCCTCCTGGGGATGGAGCCACGGAAGCCCAGCAAATGGGAGGGGCAGAGACCCAGGCGTCCTGGGCCGCCCCGCCCCGCCCTCCCCCCACCCCCCCACCCCCGCCCCCCAGCCCCTGGGCACCGAGGAGGGAGCCGGGCAGGGGCAGGCGGCAGGGGAGGG
>NC_138373.1:104649821-104656427 GCF_054177405.1 Leptonychotes weddellii | reverse complement strand
GTGTCGGATATTTTGGGGCGGTCACGTGGGCGGGCGGGCTCAGAGAGGCCCCGGGACAGTCCCAGCCTAGAGCCCCTGCCCCCCCCCCAGAGCCCCCCATTGCCGCGAGCCCCTGACACTGCGACGCCGCATCCCCGCGACCGCCCGACGCCGGGACCTCGGGGCTCCGCGGCTTCCCTTCCCCCTCCCTCCCCTCCAGGTGAGTCAGGCGGGGAAGCAGGCTCGCCGCCGCCCGCGGACGCCTGGGTCCCGGCCGAGGTGGGCTGGGGGCGGCGGCGCGGCGGAGCGACGCCGCTCAGTCCGTGCCGCGGCTGCTCGCGTGGTCCGCAGGGCTGGAGGGGCTTCCTGCCGGACTTGGGGGTCAGCCCCGATGCGGGAGGGAATGGGGAAGATTTAGACAGACTGGGGCTAGGCTGGGCTTCAGCAAGGCTTCATTTCGGTGAATAGTGGGGAGAGCACTTGGGGAAGAGTCTTTAGCCAGGGGGTTTCTAGCCTACTTTTGTGCTTTGGAGTGTGAGGGAAGACAGGGTTCCCTCCTGTGTGGAAGGACCTCCGCTAGCCCTCCATCTGGCTTCCCCAGGGGAGTCTGAGGGGTGGACTTCTGGTCCAAACTGGTCCAAGTTCCTCCTTCCCCAGTGGAATGGCCCGGCTTGGACATCAAAAGGGCAAGAGACATCCAGAGGCAAGTGCTCCCAGCCATCCGGGTCCTGGAGTTTGCAGAGACAAGTGGATAGGAGAGTGGTCTGTGAAGGTCCCTTAAACTGCAGTTCTGTATTCCCTCTCACCCCCAAGCAGGGTGTGAGTCTTGGCTCCCTCCAGCCAAGGATGGGGGCTCCTCAGGAGTATTCATGAGGGGAGCCCAAAGGGAACAAAGGAAGAGCAGGAAGACTGGGGCAGGGACCCAGGAGTCCTAGTCTAGGAGCCACACTAACATGCCTCTCTGTCTTCAGGAGTTACAGCCCAGTCCCCTCAACCTGCCCCAGTATGTAGGAGGGAATCTCTGCAGGTGGCCAGAGGGTAAGAGTATGCATGGTTGGGGGGGCAGGGGAGCCTGAGGAGGGGTCTGTAGGGTGAGAAGCTGAAATGACTGTGCCCCTTCAGGGCCCATGTCCAGGATAGGTGCAATCCCAGACCTCAGGTCTGAGGCTCCTGCCCTGACTATCACTCCTCAGATGCTGAGTGTGGGTTGAGGACCAAAGGCAGTGTCCCATATCCTTGAGTCAAGAAGAGAGACGAAGGGGGTGGGGGGCAGGAGGCAGTACGTGCAGGGTGCCTGGAGCTTGGGTGTCCCAAATAGACATAGACACACACACACACACACACACACGCACACCCCACACGCATGCACGCATACACACGCGCATGCACACTGTAGCTTAAAGCCTGGTAGGCAGTACAGGGCACACACCCCCACCCCGGCACACCCCCACCCCTGGCTCAGAAAGCCACCTAACTGGCACCTCCAGTTCCCCCCTCTGCCCCACCCTGCCCGTGCCCTCCATTGCCCACACACATTCCACTGGCATTGCCTGCCTGCCTGCCTGCCTCCTGGGCACTGCCCCTCCCTGGGGCCAGTGGGGTGGAGGGAGGGCACTTGGGGATGAGAGGTGGAGACTTAAGGGTCTGGACTCCCCCAAGGGTGGCACAAGGCCAGGGAAACCCAGGCCACCGCTGCCTCCTGGGGAGCAGGCTGGGGCCCAGGCTAGAGCAGAGGATGCCTGGGTTCTCCGCCCAGGCTGGGGATGGGGTCATGGAAAAAGGTGGTCGTGTTTATACAGAGGGGAGGGGGGCAGCGGGTGGAGAGCAGCCGACAAGAGCAGCTTTGTTCCGGGCTCTAGAGCGGGCAGGGCGGCAGGGAGACGTGCCCCCCCCATCCGGCAGCCCCCTTCATCCATGCCCTCCCTCAACTCTACCTCAGCCCTAAGAGAAGCAGCTTTGTAAGGGCCCCTTTCCCCTAGTCAGCCCCACCTCCATCTGAGGTGGCATCTTGGGAGGAGAGAAGGGTTCTCTTCCTTCCACAGGTTCCCCAAAGAACCAAGGCATCTGGGTCCCTAGTGTAGGATTTCCTTTTACTCTCTGTACCACTGTCTTCAATCCCTTGGTCCCTTCCTCCACCCTGGATCTAAGACCCTCCCCTTCTCTTCCCAGCCAGGGCAGAGGAACCAGGGCTCAGAAATGGGTGACTCTCTGTCGCCTTCCCCTCTACATTCAACTCTCAGGTCCCTTCTCTGAGGCAAAATAGGAGGAAGCCCAAGGAGAGCTGGGCTGTCCTTCACTCATTATAGCTTCATTCCTCAGTAAGGACCAGGAGTCTGAGCATCCCTCTCTGGGACACCGGAAGTCCTCCTGCCCCACACTCAGGTCTCTGTTTCCCATCTGTAAGTGAGAAGCAAAGACAGTGAGTGCTGGAGCTGGAGCCTGGGGCCCAGTTGAAGGCAGTCTGAAGAAGGTGGGGGGGCCTCTAGTAGCTTCTCACCCTTGGCATCGGAGGGGTTAATCCACCTGGAATGTGGCCCAGCCTGTTGAGCTATGGCCCAGGGGCCTCTGGGGCCCGGACTCCTGGCTCCACCTGGGCTTAACCAGGGATGAGGACTTGAGGGAATAGGGGAAGGAAAAGGAGAAGGACCCTGGGGGCTTGGGGCTCAGCCTTTTAGGCCTGGGGAGACATTGGGCTGAGGAGTCTGAGGGTACTGGGGATATGGGTGATGGCTCCTGAAGAGCAAGGGTTGTCATGCATCAGGGCTGAGTGGAGGGTGGTGGTGCTGGGGTCTGAGTTTCTGTAACTTCCATGACAGTTTACCCTCAGGAGTTTGAAGGCCAAGGTAGATGAGAGATAGAAAAGAAAGAAGGGAAGGAAGGAAGGAAGGAACGAACGAACAAAGGAATGAAGGAAAGAAGGAAGGAAAGCAGAGGTACAAAGATGGAGAGATACTGGTCCTAGAAGCAAAGACTGATGAAAAGAGATGCAGAAATGCCTATCACCTACCTCTGGACCTGCCCACCCCATAGTCTATATGTGTTTCACTCTCAGTCCTTCTCTGTCCTCTGCACCTCAGTCCATTATGGTTCTGGCTGGTAGAGGAGGTACCCAGGCTGGGGTGACTCTCCTCCCCCCTAACTTCCCTAGAGTGGGCGGTTCTGGGGCTCCTGGGAAAGTCAAACTTTCCCTTGTCAGAGCATCAGGAAAGAAACTACCTGCCCAGCCCCAGGATTCCCATTTCCTCTCTCCCTCCTTCCTCTCTCCCTTCCCGGGCTCAGGTTAAACATCCTGGGGCAGGCTACACTTGAGGGAGGGGAGGTTGTAGAGAGGGCCTCCTGGAAGCAGGGGGCTCAGAGAAGACAGAGAAAAGGAGATGGGGAAGTAAAGTAAGGTGAGGACAAGGAGAGGAGCTGCTCCCTGGAATCATACCTGGCACACAGTGGGGCTTCCATCAACATCTGTGGATTTGAAGGAGAGTATGCAAGACAGGTTTGGGAGTGAGGGATAATTGGAGACAGAGATAAAACTGGGAGGGGGAACTGGAAGAGGGAGTATTGAGGAAGGTAGAGACTGAAGGCAATGCTAATTACAAGAGAGGTATGGAGGAAGAGAAGGTACAAAGAGAAATAACATGAGACACACATAGCATTTAATATGTGCCTAAATTATTCTAAACACTTTACATATGTGAAGCCATTTAATCCTTACAACAGCCTTATGAAGTAGGCCCTATTATTCCTTTTTTTTTTTTTTTTTTTTTTAGGCCCTATTATTCCTAACTGACAAATGAGGAAACTAAATTCAGCAAAGGGAGATTAAGTAACACACCCAAGGTCCAGCTAGTGAGTGGTGGGGATGGATTCAGGCAGCCCAGCTCCACAGTCAGTGTTCCTAATCACTGGACCACAACTCCTTTCCAGAGAGATGTAGGGCCCCGAAGTTACAACAGAGATATGTTTGCTTTCCCCAGAGTGGTAGAGAGTTTAAATAGTCTTTTTTTTTTTTTTTTTAAGTTAAGTAAGCTTGAACTTACAGCCCAAGAGTTTGAATCCTGGCTCCACCATGATCTTAAGCCAGTCACTCAACTTCAGGTTCCTCCTCTGTGAAATGGGAATCATAATTCCTACTTCACAGGATTGATGTGAAGGTTAAATCAAGTGTTTAGTGTACTTGTGCTTAACGGTCCCTTCTCAGCTTAGGGGTCCTCTCTGCCAGGAGTCCTAAGACCTGAACTAGTTTACCCTTCCCTGGAGAATTTTTTTCCCTCAACCTGCGTGAGCTCCTGCCCTGCTTCCTACCTGTGGTAGAGGGTCCTGAGTCAGGGCAGTACAAACCTTAGAAGCGTGGAGGGAAAAGGCTCCAAGTGAGAGAGGGCCACGGGGCTTGGAACCTTCGGGTGATCCTTCTCTTATCCCTCCCTTTCCTCTCTTTCTCCCTAGGACTCTTGGAGACCCAGTGGGCAGGCCAGGAAGGGCGGGCACGGAGCCTCCCAGGCTGGGGCAGTGGGCATGGGCGGGGGCTGTGGCTGAAGACCTCCCCCGCCCACTGCAGACCCCAGGGAATTCAGCCTCCCTCACCGCAGCTGCCATGGCCACCAATAAGGAACGACTCTTTGCAGCTGGTGCCCTGGGGCCTGGATCTGGCTACCCAGGGGCTGGCTTCCCCTTTGCCTTCCCAGGGGCTCTCAGGGGGTCTCCACCTTTCGAGATGCTGAGTCCTAGCTTCCGGGGCCTGGGCCAGCCTGACCTTCCCAAGGAGATGGCCTCTCTGTGTGAGTCTCAGGGACCTTGGGGGATGAGGGCAGGGGGAAGCAGGAGGAAATTTTGAGGGTGGGTGCTAGAGAAAATTGGCACCCTAGTTAGCAAGGCGGGCAGGGTTGGGGGTTGGATCTAATGGAGTAGGGGGCAGGGGTTGTAGGAGGGGGTTTGGACGTGGAGCAAATGGCATTGTTTGCAATGACGACGCTCCTGCCCCAAATGCCTGGGATGTTGGGGTCCACAGTTGCCTCCTGAGTCAACTGGCAGGGGAGAACACTTTGTATGGGCAGCCAAGGGTGAGTCTGGTGAAGTCTGAGGCTTTTGCCTATATGCAGTGGTGAGTACGGGGGAAGCAGCCTGGGGAGTAGAGGGGTCCGCAAGGCCGATCAGCTGACTATGATCGAGAGGTGAAATTGGTGAGTCAGAGGCAGGCAGCACAGAAAGGAAATGAAATAGTGCCAGGGGCCCAAAGACGTGTGGGGTCAGGGAACGCTCCTGTCAGTGCTGGGGAGGGTGGAGACAGCTACAAAGAAGGTGGCTCTTGCACCCTAAGTAATCCGGGGAGGTGAGGGGGTGTTCCAGAAGCATCCTCTGCTCCAGCCATGTGAGTTCTGGACTCCTCCCCTCCCTCTGGGTCTGGCATGGTGCCCACAGGCTGTGCAGATCCCTACTTGTCCCTCAGGCCTGCCCTCTTTGGGTTAAGCCTTTGAGTGCTGACAGCAGACAAGTCTTAGGCCTCTGCTCTTCCCTCTGGATCCTCTTTCCTCCCACTTCGTAGTTGGTCTTCTTGACCAAGCCATTACAGGCGTGGGTGCCCAGGAGCTGGAGCGCTGGGCTGCTAGGTTCTGTGGGGTAAAGGGGCAGCGTGTGAGCAGGTGTAGAGAATCCTCTCCTGGAAAGAAGGGGAGGTGATGGAAGGAGAGGCACAGAGAAGGGCAGAAAACCAGAGGCATAGAGACAGAGAGGGGGAAAAGAAGACAGAAAGATTAAGACATCCTTTATAGCTCCATAAGCTCAGGGAGAGAGAGGTAGGAGAAGAGGGGCCCTGCCTTTAGGAGGGGCACCCGGAGGGTTGTGTGTATGTGTGAAGGGGTGACTAGATGGGCTGGCAGCTCTAGTGGAAAGAGTGTGCTCATCTGGAGAAGGCGTGCACGTGTGTGTGTGCGCGTGCGTGTGCACGTGCGTGTAGACCATATGCAGTTGCGTATGTACAGCATGTCCTTGAGACTCTCTGCTCATATGCAGAATTCCAGTGTGTGCAACGAAGAGTCAGTGTGAGGAGGCCATATTTAATACGGCTGCTGACGGTGTGTCTGGTGTTTGGTGAGACCTGCTGGTGGCCTGTCTTAGACCAACAGGGGATATTTGGGTGGCATGCAGGTGAACAAGAGAGCACAAAGCCCCCCTTTTTGGAAACCTCAGCTGGGCTTCCCCTACCTCAGTTATACCCCATGAATCTGTCCCAGGGCCTGAGGAGGGAGGAAGAAACCACCCTTCTCCGTGAATGTACTTCTTGCAGAGAACCATACAACTCAGTCCCTTGGGACTTAGTTTCCCCAGGTTCTATGAGTAAGGAGGGAGAGGAGAAAAAGAGTGATCGTGGGGGAATGCTGAGAGCCAGTGGCCAAGTCCCCAGGGAAGTTCTCCTGTGTCCTGGACACACTGAGATCAAGGTCAGGGATCAAAGTAAGGTCAAGGTAGGGGAAGGGGTCACACTGGGCTCTATCCTGCAGGGGGTGGGGGGGTGGGGAGGGGGGACTGAAAGGAGAAATCCAAGGGAGGAGCCAGAGCCAGGGCAGGTAGCTGGGGAGGGTGTGGCTGGCGGGGGGGCGGGGGGGGGGGACAGGCCTGGGCAGAGAGGTGCTGGTG
>NC_138373.1:104633274-104649321 GCF_054177405.1 Leptonychotes weddellii | reverse complement strand
CTTCCACAAGTCTGGCCCTCCTTCCCAGCCCTGCCCCCCGCCGCCCCCCGCGTCCCCGGCCACCACCCCGGCCCCTCCTCCGCGCCCGCCTTCCTTTCCCTGCCTACTCTGGCACCCCTTCCTGCTCTTTATTCTTCCAAACTGGCGCCCCACTCCTGCAGCACCCCTAGTGCGCCCCCCACCCGGTACAACAGATTCTTAGAAAAGCGCGCCCCGCCCTGGCCCAGCCACAGCCGCCAGGCGGGGGAAGGGGCCGGCCGGGCGCCGCTCCCGCTCCCCCGGCGCTCCCCGTGTGAGCGGCGCTGACAGAGCCGGCTGGGCCGGCCCGCCGGGCGGCCGGGCGGGCGGGCGGCGGGCGGGGCGCGGGGGAGGGGGCGGTTTCCGGGAGTCGCCGCCGCTGGCGCTGTCCTGGGGCCAGGGTCCCCGATTCGGCCGGGCGGCGAGGGCAAACTCTTGACGTGGCCAAACCCCCGCCCCCCTCACCCCCTTCTCCGCCGGGCGAGGGCGCTCAGTGCCCGGAAGGGGCTACCGAGGGGACAGCGAGGCGGCCCTCGGAGATCTGAAGGGCACTCAGTGTGGCACGGAAGGGGAGAAGGGCCAGTTATTGCCAATGGGGGGGGATATGTAATGGCTCTGAGAACAGTTGACGACCGGACCCGCAGTTACAGCCGAGAGGGGCCCTTGGCACTTTGGGGCAACTGGCACGGTAGAAAGTCTGGGGGAGGGGAGCTGGCACTCAGCAGGGCAACTTCATCGGAGGCGCGGTTGGCACCGTAGGGATAGTTTGGGGTGGGAGTTTTGTGCTCTGAAAGTGAAGTCAGGCTTGAGGAAGGGGCATCGAGAGGGGCAGTGGAGCGGCTGGGGAGCGTCAGTCGCGCGACGGGGCTAAGGGGACTTGGAGGGAGGCAGCCCGGGACGCGGCGAAGGGAGGACAGCTCGGGCTGGGAGGGGTGGACTCCCGGCTGCGCAGGAGGGGGCGGGGGACTCCGCGGCGGCGCTGGCGACGGCCTGGGCGGGGTGGGGCGGGGCCGGGTCAGGAGGAGGTGAGCGCGCCCGGCCACCCGCCCCGAGGGGGGTTCCCGGAGAGTTCACGGCGGGAGCGCGCTCCGGCCCTTCGACCGGGGGTGGGGAGAACGGGAAGGAAGGAGGAGGCCGCGCGCGCCGAGCCGTAGGAATGTATGGTTCGGCCCCGAAGCGCGCGCGCGGAGGGAGAGGGAGGAGCCAGGCCTGGGAATGAGGGGGTGGAGGTAGTGCAGGTCCCCGAGCTCCCGAGAACTGCCGCGCGCAGGGAACCTCCATGTTCCCCTTTCCCCCGTCTTCCTTGACACCCCTGCCTGTATCGACTTGTGTGCAAAGAGTGTTGGCGAGGGGAGGGGGGAAACTCAAAAGGAAATGCGTGTGCTTGGTTCCTCCACTCCTTCCCCCATTCCCGACCGGGGCACGCGCCGAAGTGCAAATGCGTGCAAAGCCTCGGGGCTGTGGAGACAGAATGCCTAACAGCATTCTCCCGAGCTAGATGTGCTTGCACAGGCGTTTGTGCATCTATGATTTTATGTGCGTGCAGATATATGAATGCGCACGATTGCATATTTGCAAATACGTGGTGCCTGCCTAGATAAACGCATGCACGGATATGTGTCTAAGCAAGCGCGCGCGCCGGGTGCGAGTGTGTGTAAGTGTGCGCTCCACTCCCAGCTCTGCTCGTCTTAGTGCCCGGCCCCCTTCGCTCTCCAAGCCCCACCCCCCACCCCTCCGGGCTTCGCTTTTACAAAAGGTCTCCCCAGTGTTAGCCGCCGAGGCGCCCAGAGTGAGCCGGACCGCGGCCGATGCGGCAGCCCCGGCTTTGCGCCCCGCCCAGTCCCTTTCCCCTGCTGGGGATCCCCCTCTTCCCCGCCCACCCCTTACCCCCCATGCAGCCTGGCGCCCTATGCTAGCCCTCCCCCCTCCCCCCCTCCAGGAGCGGGGCGCCGCCGGGGGAGGAGGGGGAATCGGCTGCGGGTCCTTGGTGTTCCTAGCACCCAGCTTCCCTCCAAGCCGGGTCGCGATGTACGACTGCATGGAAGCGTTTGCCCCGGGTCCGCGACGGCTGTACGGGGCGTCCGGGCCCGGGGCCGGCTTGCTGCGCAGAGCCACGGGCAGCTCCTGTTTCGCCGGATTTGAGTCTTTTGCCTGGCCTCAACCCGCCAGTCTGCAATGTAGGTACCAGAGCTCAGGGGTGGGGTGCGGGGCGCAGGAGAGGCAGCGGCTCACCCTTTCCGTGTGTAAAAGGTGGAACTGGGGTGCAAGCGGAGATTCTCACCCTCTCTATGTGAGGGGCGGCTGTGTGTAGGAAAGAGAGGTACTGGCCCTTTAAACGTGGGGACCTCAGCGACTCCTTTGGGTGTGTGCCGTAGTGTTTGGAGTGTGTGTGGTTTTTATGGTGGGTGTTTAGCTAGGAGCTGCGGTTGATGCCACTCCAGAATTTCTGGGGATAGGGAGAGACCGAGGTGTTATTGGTAGCTTGTGCCCGCAGGTCCGTGGCCCCGGAGGGATATGGCACCCAGGACCGTGGGTGGCGTTTATAGAGTCCATGTGGGGAGTTGGGAGCGTAAAAATTATTTGCAGAGCGTGTGAATCCCTGGAGGGTGCAGCGCCTTACGTAGGCGGTGTGGCTGTGAGTGTAGGGGGTCTCTCCACGCCGCGTCGCCCTCGGACAGTTGGCAGGTCCGCACGGCCCTTGTGTGGGGATGTTTGTGGCGTGAGGCCGGGAAGGCGTGTGCCCCAGCGTGGCTGCGGGGGCGGTTTTGGAAAGTGCGGTGTTTGAGCGTGCATCCTGTGTGTTCTTCGTGCGGGGTGGACGGGCTTGTGCACACAACAGGGAGAAGGCTGGGCTCTGGCGCCCCTCCCCCATCTTAAAAAGCAACGTTTGGAAATGTGTACAGGGTTGTATGCAGAGAGATGACTTTTTCCTATGGCTCCGACACACACAACTTCAGTAGGAAGCGAAAAGTTTACAGCAAAGTCTGTTTATGGTGGGGGGTGGCCTGGAGGAGGCAGCGGCGGGGAGAGTAGGGCTACTGGGTCCCCAAATATCCATCTTCCCCTCTCTGTGAAATGGGAGATGCCAGGCCTGGGGCCCTGGAACCCCTTTCCAGAGCGGTAATAAAAAGCTGGGGACTGAGAGGCAGTAAAAATGAAGTCCAGATGAGAAGCGGCTTTGAAGCCTGGGCCGAAGTGCCTGGCGGGGGTGGGGTGTGGGGAGGAGCCGGGAGGGGAGCCTCGAACACCCCCCGAATTTACCCGGGGCTGGGAGCGCGCTGGTAGCCCGGTGCGGACGCCCGGGCGAGGGCCTTGGGGGCAGCTGGGAAGGGGCGGGCGGCGGGCGGGGCCCAGGGCGCTGGGGGAGTGCGCGCGAGGGGTCACCGAGCCCCCGCCAACGCGCCTCGCTCCTTGGCACTCGGCAGCGCTGTTTACGAGAGTTCGGCTTTTTCTTTTTCTTTTTTCTTTACTGTTCTTTTTCCTTTTTTAGTTTTTCTTTTTTCTTTTTCTCTTTTCTTTTTTTCTTCTTTTTTTTTGGGGGGGGCGGTCTCTTGGTTCCAGGGCAATGCTGCTCAGATGGGAGGAGGGAGGTGGCAAACAGGAGACCATACTTTGGGGTGGAGTGGGGCAAGAATTAAAAGTGTGGCATTTATAGAGTGGAGAAAGCATGGAACTGTTATTACTTTGTACCAAATCCTGGTGAATTCTTAACCTTCCTTTCACTGCCCAATAGGAAGGGGCATCCGGGTATGTTGGGAGGGGTGCTGAGGTGGAGACTTTCCCAGGAGGAGTTTTTGTGGGGGCTGGGTCCTTTTTTGGGGGGCTTGGCAGTCTCAGGGACTTGACTGGCAGTATGTTTTTTGCATTTCAATTTGGACCAATAATTTTGGCCTCTAGGGTCTTGGTGGGCTTCAGGCCTGCTCCGCACACTTTCAGAGAGAAAGTAGTTTAGACCTGTGTCTACATCGGGGAAGGAAAGAGGTCCCTTTAGGAGAGGGCCACATGGTGTGTTTGTGGGTGTTTGCGGGTGTCCTGGTGCTGCGCTGGCAGGCCGGGGTGTGTGGTCGCTGAGCTGCTCTCTTGCAAATGTGAAGCTGGATGTTGTGTGGCAGCTTCATGACTCGTACGTCCACCTCTGCCCTGTGGCTGGAGTGGGTATGCTTTCAGGCCCGCCTGTGTGTTCTTCGGTGCCCGGGGCCGGTTGGGGTATAGGGGCCCATTGGTAGTATGTCCGCTTTTGTGCGCTGCGTGGTGTCGATGTGAGAGTGTCTCCAAAGAAGTGTGTGTCAGATTGTGAGTCTGGGCTTCTCGGCCCTGTGCCTCGCAGCTGGGAGCGTTTACAGCCGGTTATAAAGAGTTTGTTTGAAGCTCCGCTCAGCCTGGCCAGGAATTTCCTCAATTTCAGCAATTTGGGCTTTAAAAGGAGAAAAACCTAGAGCCCACCCCCCCCTCCCCAGCAGGGGCCCCTGCCTAGCCTGGGAGCAGTATCCCGATGCTGGTGTCTCGGCTCAGGGCTGAGAAGGGAATCTGAGCAGCCTTGAGCCAATTAGCCTTCTTGTGCCCTTCGCCCCCAGATTGTCCAGAGCCGTTGGGCTGCACTCTAGGGTTCAGGGGGCAGGCTTGTGCCAGAGGGGTGCCCAGAAGGGGTGACAGGAAAAGCTGTCCCCAGGCCTGTCTCCCTGCGGCCCCCAGTCCTGTAATTGCCTGGCACTGCCCCATGCCAGTCTGACCGCACCCAGGCCCTTTCGCAAGAGAGGAAATGAGGCAGCGTTCTGCGGGCAGGGAGGGCATCAGCACCCGAGTGAGTACCACCCCATGCACTGGCCTCTGGGCCGCACTTGTGCCCTCCTAGGACACCAGGAGGGGTCCTGAAAGGCATTCCAGCCCGCCCCACATCTCTCAGCACCAGCCCCTCCTGGAGGCTCCCGCCCCCGGTCCTGAATAGACGCGAGGCACCTTCTTTCCTCCCCTCTTCTCTGTCCTTTTCCATTGGGGAATCTCACTCCAGCAGGATTCTTATGCTAATGGTGTCTGTGTGTTGGGGGGTGGGGAGGGCTTCCCTCCTGTGGGGTGGGTGGAGCTAGCCCGGAACCCCAGCATCCTGGGCTTTCCTTCTGCCCTGCTGGCGGCATGGGGCAGACTTTTGACCAGGTGGGCTGCGGCGGGTTAGAAGCCAGAAGGTGCTCATGAGGTGGGTGCGTGGGACGAGGGTCTCAGTGTTTTCTTGCATTAACTTGGGCCCTTTAGGTTTGGGCAACAGGTCCTACAGGTTGAATAGTTTAGAGATTTTTCCAGCCTCTGAAGATCAACTACAGACCCCAAAACCCCGCAAAATCAAAAAAGGTCTATTGAGTAGCCTCCTGAACAGAGGGTGTCCTCCTGGCCACACGCACTCTGTGTGGCCTGGGCTGAGACCCCTTTGAGCTGCGATTGGGTATTTGTGCGGGAAGTTGAGGAGTGAAGACACAGGCTCAGAGAGGGTCCAGAGATAGCTCCCATCCCCCATGAGCCCTGTTTACCTACTGTCACCTGACTTTTCCTGCTTTGCTACACCCCCAACCGCTTCGGGACCTGAGAATCTGAGCAAATACCTCAGTCTCTCCTTCCCCTTCCCCAACTTCTCTTGAGTCCCTGCCAGGCCACGTAGATCTAGTCAGAGGACCTGCAGTCTTGGCTCCACCATCAACTGGTGGTGTGGCACTGGGTTGGCTACTTCCCTCTCTTGGCCTCAGTTCCTTCAGGTGTAAAATAAGGCTACTGCGTATCTTCTAACCTGTTTTCTTGACACCTATGTCCCATTTGCTCCACTGCCTCAGTGGTTTCTGCGGAAACAGAAACGGGCAGTTATTTGCCGGCGGCGGGTGTGGGGGGGGTCGGTATGAGAGGGAAAAGCGGGAGGATTATCCACCCTGGACTACTTGAGAGAAAATGGGGTCCTCTTTGACCTACTGAGTACCCCAGCAGGTCATTTAGCCAGGCGCTAGCCACAGGTGGTGGGCACTTGCCTCCTGGGCCCCAGACCTCTTGCCTCAGGAGGGGGAGGATGGTGGGAGGTAGACTACCTGACGCGGTGGACTGACGTGACAGACAGGGACTAAAGAGTGCAGAGCCACAGCCCATTACCCCTCCACCTGCCCACTTTATAGCTGGGGAAACTGAGGCCCAGGGAAGTTAACTTCCAGGATGGCCTTGGCCTGGAATTTGGGGAACTGAGCAGTGTCACGAGGGCTCGGGCTGGCACTGTGGTGCAGGGAGATGGCCAGACTGCAGGAGGTGCTCTCAGAGTGGTTTTCTGGAAGTGTGTGCTCTGGGGCTGTACATGGTCCTTGGGACTTTAAGTCACTGTGGCGAGGATGGTGGTGTCACCGCTGAGCTGGAGGGAGAAGTGGGAATGGGGCGTGCGTGTATAGTGAGGGTGCCTGGAGATCTGAGGGGCCCTGCTCCCCGACCCTCATGTCACTGCTTTCCCCCCAGCGGTGGAGACGCAGAGCACTAGCTCAGAGGAGATGGTGCCCAGCTCGCCCTCGCCCCCTCCACCGCCTCGGGTCTACAAGCCGTGCTTCGTGTGCAATGACAAGTCCTCTGGCTACCACTATGGGGTCAGCTCCTGTGAAGGCTGCAAGGTGTGTGAGTGGTGGGGGTGGGCGCGCTGAGTCCGGCTCCAGACCAGAGGGGCAGACACCGTGTGTTAGGGCTCTGGCTGTGGAGCGGGCGGGGCTGCTTTGCACAGACTTGGCTCAGAGACTGGCTCGGGCCTGGGCCCCCCCCGCAAGGCCCGCGAGAGGCTGGTACTCCCAGCATCCTGCTTCACTGCCCACCCCCACCCCCAACTCCAGGGCTTCTTCCGCCGCAGCATCCAGAAGAACATGGTGTACACGTGTCACCGCGACAAAAACTGTATCATCAACAAGGTGACCCGGAATCGCTGTCAGTACTGCCGGCTACAGAAGTGCTTCGAAGTGGGCATGTCCAAAGAAGGTATGGGCCCCTAGCCCTGGCCTGAGCAGGAGCCCTCCTGCCCTGCGCTGTCATTGCTACCCTCTTCCCACTCGCTGCCCTGCCGCCGCTTCCTTGACCTCTGAGACCTGGCCTGCCCTGGGGTGCTGCCTCCTCCCTGGCCAGTCCTATTTGATTAGTGCCCGTTCACCCAGGAGGGCCCACCCCTTGCCATTCTCCCCTCGAAGAGCTTAATCCTCCCTCTGAGTGAGTGAATGGGGGTTACTGGCTCACTTTGCCCTGTTTCATGGGGAAGTAGTTGGGGGGGTGCTTGCCAGTCCTCTCCCCTGCTCCCAAGACCGAGCCTGAGGTGGATCTGGGGTGCCCCCCCTCCCCTGCACCATTGTGCTGCCAAGGCTATAAGTGGATATCCTGCCGCCTGCATATCCTGCTCCCCCCCTTCAGCTCCTGCAGGGTGACAGGAAGGGCAGGATGGAGCCGAATGGCTTGGAGAGGGAGCAGGGGCTGCAGGCCCTGGGTGGGGCTGGAGAGAGCCAGCCTGGTAATGGGAGCTAGTGTAGGAGCTAGGGAAACTGAGGCAGCGATTAGGGTCCCAGGGAACAGATGTTCATGATAAGGACTGAGTACATGATAATTAGGGTGAGAGGGGATAGATACCCAGAGGGAGGTTCTGAGGGTCCTGATCCTCTCCGTATGCCTTCACCCCAAGCCGTGCGGAATGACCGGAATAAGAAGAAGAAAGAGGTGAAGGAAGAGGGGTCGCTTGACAGCTATGAGCTGAGCCCTCAGTTAGAAGAGCTCATCACCAAGGTCAGCAAAGCTCATCAGGAGACCTTCCCCTCACTCTGCCAGCTGGGCAAATATACCACGGTGAGTCTCCAGTGAGGGCAGGGGACCATTTGCTTTGGGGACTAGGTCAGGGTTGTATTGAGGTCACGGTCTGGTGCTGAGGACAAGGAAGGGCAACAGAATGCAGAGGGGAGAGCTTGGGGTTTTGGCCAAAAGAAGACAGCCCCCAGGGCGGGCCTTAGCTTGCATTCCCACCTGCCCTCCCTGTAGAACTCCAGTGCAGACCACCGGGTGCAGCTGGATCTGGGGCTCTGGGACAAGTTCAGTGAGCTGGCCACCAAGTGCATCATCAAGATCGTGGAGTTTGCCAAGCGGCTGCCTGGCTTTACAGGGCTCAGCATTGCTGACCAGATCACTCTGCTCAAGGCCGCCTGCCTGGACATCCTGGTGAGTTAAGCTCGGTGGCCTGTCTCTCCCCACAGTCTGACCCTCACGTGAGGCCAAGGAGTTGGTCCACACAAAGATCTCATTATCTTCCCCACCCCTCTCCAATCTGGGACTCCCCAGATCTCCTCTAAACCCAAGCTTTTTTGGTCTTACCCCTGCCCCAAGACCCGATCCTACACTTCTGGACGCCCTGCCTCCTTCTGACCTCTCTTCCCTCCCCAGCGTTAGATTCTTCACCTCTGCCTCCTTCCCCCTGCCTGCTGTAGGTTGCCCTCCTTCTGCATCTAACCCCCTCCTGTTCCGTGTGCACCTCATCGCCTTTTCTCCCCACCTGAGATGGGCTCCTCCCCAGACACAGCACTAAGCCGTCCCCTTGCCCACCTCCAGATGCTGCGGATCTGTACAAGGTACACCCCAGAGCAGGACACCATGACCTTCTCCGATGGGCTGACCCTGAACCGGACCCAGATGCACAACGCCGGCTTTGGGCCCCTCACAGACCTCGTCTTTGCCTTTGCTGGGCAGCTCCTGCCCCTGGAGATGGATGACACAGAGACAGGCCTGCTCAGTGCCATCTGCCTCATCTGCGGAGGTGCGGGGGCGCCCCCTGGCGTTTACTCGGACTCCTTTCCCACCGCACCCCATACCTGCTGTCTGACCAGGCAGGAGACCTTGGTCCTTCCCCTGGGGCATTGTTGCACCTGCCCCATGCACAGACTTCTCAGGTCCAGTACAGGCTCCGCAGCAGCCCTGGGGCACAGGACAGAAAGGAGAGCAGAGCCAGAGAGAGAGCTGAGGAGATCCCAGATAACTGGTGCTGAGATAGGGGTTGTGGGCAAGAATGATTTACCAGAGGGGAGAAGGTACGGGGCTCAGAGCAGGGCAGGTGGTCTGGGTAGGCTCAGGAACAATAGGCAAAGGGCTGATGCGACAGAGTGGGGGGGCCTGGGAGGCCGTAGGGCAGGGCCAGTTGGGGATGGGCCACCTGTCACTGTCTCTCCCATCTCTTCCTCTCTCACTGCGCTGTGCTTGTTCCTGTAGACCGCATGGACCTGGAGGAACCCGAGAAAGTAGACAAGCTGCAGGAGCCACTGCTGGAGGCCCTGAGGCTCTATGCCCGCCGGCGGCGGCCCAGCCAGCCCTACATGTTCCCAAGGATGCTCATGAAGATCACCGACCTCCGGGGCATCAGCACCAAGGGTCAGTCATGAGGGAACCTCTCCTGTCTCCTCCTGGACCTGCTGGTGTCTCGGGTCAGGCGGGCAGACAAGCAGAGACCAGAACAGAGAATCAGGCGGTCTACATTGGAATCCTAGCTCAGCTGCAGGCTGGTGGGGAGACTTCGGGCAAATTCCTTTACTTGCTGTACCTTGTTTTCCTGTTTGAAAGCCGGGCTATCCTTAGACTTACCCTATCAGTAATTGTGAGGACTAAGCGAGTTAACAGAGCAGGCTTAGAACTGCTCTGAATTAAAAATGCCAATTCCTCAGTGGCTGTAGCCCCATTTCAAGTGCCCAGGAGCTAGTGAGGACCGTACTGGGCGAAGCAGATAGTTCCATCATCACAGAAGATTCTGTTGGACGGTGATGATTCAGAAGGATGCGTGGCAGATAGGGGTTCAATAAGTATTAGCTATTATTATAAAGCTTGGTAAGAAACAGCCTAGGCACAGTTGGCTAGCTGTGGACCTGGGAAAGTGGAGTGCTTGGAGAATGGGACTGACAGTTGGGCTGGGTGTGATCTTTGAGCCTGAAGCATGGGATGAGTGGGCAGCAGACTCGGCAGAGAAGGCAGGTAGGAGCTGCAGGCAGAGGAGTGGCCTCCAGGAGCCCTGGAGTAGGGAGAGGGTGAGCTGGGACAGAGAGGTGGCGGGCTTGTGCTGGGAGCCCCCGGAGGGAAAGGTTAGGGAGGTGGTCTCAGGGGGCGTGGGCCTCTGCTCCCCTGAACCTCTTTGTCCCTCTGTTGCAGGAGCAGAAAGGGCCATTACCCTGAAGATGGAGATTCCAGGCCCGATGCCTCCCCTAATCCGAGAGATGCTGGAGAACCCCGAAATGTTTGAGGACGACTCCTCGCAGCCTGGTCCCCACCCCAAGGCTTCTAGCGAGGATGAGGTTCCCCGGGGCCAGAGCAAAGGGGGCTGCAGCTCCCAGCCTGACCAGGGCCCCTGACTTCCCCTGCTGTGGGGGTTGGGGCTCCAGGCAGCAGACTGACCATCTCCCAGACACTGCCAGTTACTGGGGGAGGACCTGCTCTGCCCTCTCTCCACCCCTTCCAATGAGCTCCTTGTTTTTGCCAAAGTTTCCAGGGGTGCCTCTGTGTTCATCCCCTTCCTGCTCTAACTGGCTCCCTCTCCGGTCTCGGGGCCCTGCCCTGTTCCCACCAGGAGAGAGGGCAGAGGGGTGAGCCTCAGTTTGGACTCTAAAATCTCAGCACTGCCCGTCAGACACCAGGGACCCAGGCTCCCCAGGGCAGGAGGAAGACCCTGCCAGCTGCACAGCCCCTTCCTCTTCCAGGTGCTTAGGCCTCTGGGAGCAAACAGGAACACTAGAGACCAAGAAGGGGGCATGGCGGGGAGGGCTGAGCCCACCCTCTTGCCCCTGCCCTTGGTGCCTCATGCTGCGTAACGCACCTGCCGGGTGCATGCTGCCCTCCGTCCCCCGGCCTCGTGCCAGGTCAGGTTGGGGCAGGCTGGGCCCTGCATTTCTGTGGGTGCCAGAGGGTGAAAGGGACAGATGCAGGTCCATTCGGCACCTCTTTGCTTGGGCCCAGAGTTGACCTTGTGCCCTCCGTTACAAGCCCCTCCCCTGGCCCCATCACGTGCCTTGGGCTTCCCCTGCCTCCCATCTCAGCCACCGGGGCAGGGACCCTCCTACACTACAGAGGGACCAGGGGATCCGTCTCCCCCTAGTGCCTTCCCCCTACCTTGATCTCCAGAGCAGCTTGGCCCAGGGGAGGGGGGGTGGGCGCTGCTTAGCTGATCCTTCCCTGACCCAGAGGAAACCTCTATTTATTTATTAGCTTTTGTTTACACCCTGGACTTGACCCCTTCCTCCAGGGGTCTTGGGAGGGGGAGCCCAGGGCCCCTGTGACCCCTCCCTTCTTCCTCCAATCCCCAGTTTGTATTTAGCTGCCAAATAAGATTCCCACTTGGCTCCCCTTTTTTTCTGGGGGGTCAGGGTGCTGTCCCCTCCCCTCTGTTTACATCTCCCCTCCACCCCGCTGTGTCGCATATTGCTGAGTTTTCTATTTTTGCAAAATAAAGTGATGGAAACTCATGGCATGTGGCTCCCTCTGGGAGGTGGTAGGGGAAATGACCAGCCGACCTGGAGAGGGGCTGGATGAGGAAGGTGAGCTCCTAATCTACTGGATTTTGCAGCTTTCTTAGGGAAACCAAGGGAATTGGATGAGATGCGCCTGGATGGGGGTGGTGGGAGGGTGGGAGAAAGGGAGCCCACAGGGGGCCTACCCTGGGTGTCTGGGCCTCCCACCGCCACCAGGTGTGGGTTCTTAGATTGGACCCTGTAGACCTCTGGGAAGGTGTGAATGGGCCCAGACATCTTTAAGCTGTCCCCACAGCCCCGGTTATGAATATGTGCATATCTGCCCTTCTCTGGGGAGGGCCTTCATTGAAGCTGCACTCAGGCTCTCATGAGGATTTCTGGCCCCAGAAGAAAAGAACCACAGTCTGCATCTAAGTTACAGTGTTTCTGTTTTACACCAACCCTCTCTTTACTTCATGAGCTCCCCCACTCTGTGACCCCACTATCACCTTAGAAATCACTCCCTCTGCCCCTTCTGACCCCACTTCACCTCATGACCCCACTGTTAATCTTCTGTCCTAATATCTCTCCTTGCCCCTACATGCCTTACCTCTGCAACACCCCCACCCTCAGCCCACTGCCTGTGGCCTCTACCACGGTGTCCTGTGCTCTTCCCCTCACCCTCTGTGACTCCCCCTCCACGCTCCGCCCAACACACACACACCGTGGCCCACCTTCCTTGCTGGACCAGCGCCCTGCCTACCTTATGCCTGGCTTTCTTCACGGATGACCTGTGCATATGGGAGAGAGGTTGGGGATGTGGGAGTCGGGGAGGAGAGAAGAGTGAGGAAAAGCAGAAGAAGAAAGTGAAAGAAGCTGTGGAGGAAACCACAGAGCCTGTGGGGAAGGAGGGGTCATCTCCATGGTAACCCCTGCTTGTGGGGGGAAGGGTACGAGGTTCAAGGTCCGGTAGGCTGAGGCCACCTGAAGAAGCACCCCCCCCCCCCCCCCCGGGAAGGAGCCCCTCTGCCCCAGGCGCTCCTCCCAGCAGCTGCACTCCTACCATCCACCTGCTGCTCACTGCACACCCACAGAGATCGACACTTGTCTAGGTGTGGTGACATGTCAGTCCCTGCCGCAGACCTGTGAACACAGATCTCCAGTCCAGCTCCTTCTCAAAGCTCCCTGCGGTCAGGTGTGGGCTGGGAGCGGGTATTCTCCACACCCCCTTCTCCGTCCCAAGCTTCATCCTCGCCCCGGCTCCAGCGGCCATGCCCCTACCCTCGGCTTCTCCCATTCGCCTCCTCTGCGCCTTTCCCAGCCTCCACCGCCACCTTCTTGGCACAGTGGGCCCCCCTCCAAGTCTCATTCTCTGAGCCTGGCCCTGTGTCTGTCTCCAACTTCCCAGCTGTCCAGACCTTGAATTTCTCAGCCTCTCCACTTCTCACCGAGCTCCTTCTCATCCACGGAGCCCATTATCAAGCCCTTAGGTTGTCCCGGGGTCTCTTGGAAGCCATTGATGTGAATTATCTCATTTAATTCTCGCAGCAATCCTCAGTTGCACGGGACCGGTGAGATGAGGCCACAGGAAGGCTAAGTAACTATGTAAGTTCCCACTGCTGTCATGAGAGAGCCAGGACTGGAGCTCGGGCAGCTTGGCCCCAGAGCCTATGGAGTTCAGCAGCCAGCATGATAGAGTGGGCACTGGGTTTTCAAAATTAGTGCCCATAGTCCCTAACATCCCCCTTCCCAGTACTTACTGCCTCCATATGTCTGCCTTTCCTGTCATGTTCTTGTATGAAGAAGTGGAGCGGCCACATCAATTTAGGAAGTGGGCAGCCCAGGATGGAAACCCCACCCAGCCAGTTGCTAGCTATGTGGTCTTGGGCAAAGATTTTCATTTCTTACCTCTGAGTCGCAACATCTACCTTTCCTCTTAGCCTCTGCATCTGTAAAATTTGGGGGCTGGGGGGATATTAACCTGTGACTATGTCAGGGGTTAATTATAATATCGTGGTACGCCCAGCATGTAATAGGTGCTCAGTAGCCAGACAAGCTTCCTTGCTTCCTTCCAGATCCCTGTATCATCACCCCCCTCAGCTCAGTTCCACCCCTAGGGGCTCCACCTTCTCCTAGGTCAGTTACCCCACCACCCCGAAATCTCCTCCACCCCACCCCAGGGCGTGTCACTTCCTCCTCTGCAGCCTCCCAGATCAGTACACAAAGGCAACAACGGCTGCTGGAGGAAGGGCTGCTCTTCACACACCCGTGAGTACCAGGGCACCAGCCCTCTGCCTCCTCTCCTTACCCGCCCAACCCCCCCAAGTCCCCCCCCTCCAGGGAAGAGGGTTTCAGCTTCTGACCTGAAGACACCCAGGATCCGGCTGAGACTGGGGAAAGGCTCTGAACTCCTTTCTGCATTCCTAAGATCCTCTTCCCAGTTCCCTCCTCCAGTTTCTCAAGCTCTGCCCCCCCCACCCCTACCCATCTCTCCTGCATGGGTTTCCCAAAAGTGGGGCTGGAGGGAGGCAAAGAAGGTAGGGGGTGTATGATTGCCATCATTTGAGTGCCCGCCATGTGCCAAGGATTATGTCAAGGTGGGGCTCTCCCAGTCTGAGTCCCCAGCTGCTATAGCCCTGCTCCCAGTTCCCGGTGCTCAGCTCAGCTCTGCCAGTGGCACCTTGGCTGTGGATACCACAGCCCTGGAAGACCGTGGCCCAGTGGCTCAGTTCTCTTCCCTCCTCGTGCCGCCGAATGGGCAGCAGAGGATTCCACTTGATTTGGGAGGTCTGGATGGGTTGGGAAAATGCTGTTTCTCAGGTGCTGAAGGGGGATGTTAGGGTGTGTATTGGAGGCAGAATCGAGTCCAGGAAAACGGGACAATTACAGAGGGAAAGAAGGGAAGACGGAAGAAGAGCCCTGCAAGGGAAGAGAAAGGGGATCAGGTGGAGCCCACTGGAGCTGGTTGGGAGAAGGCATAACTTTTGATGATGATGGTGCTGGGGTTGGAGGGGAGGAAAGTGGCAAACAAACCGAGCCTCACCTGTCTTAATCCCTATTCGCTGTGTGACTGTGGGCAAGTCACTTATCACTCTGGGATTCAGGTTTCCATTTGTAAAAAGAGGGGGATGAAGTAGACAACTCTGCTCCTCTATGGCTAGGATAAGAGGGAAAAGGAAGTAAAACAAAGACCTGTAAAGAAGTGGAGAAGAGAAAAGCAGCAGAAAGATGTCACCAAAGTTTTGAATAGCTGGGGGGAAGGGGGAGAGAGACATTAACAGAAACAAGTAGCAGGTCGTGTACTCCCAAGTTAGCAAGAAGAGGGAAAACTGGGAGAAGGGGGTTGGGAAGTCCTGTGCAGGGAATCCCAGGGGCTCCTTTTAGGGGAGATGAGTGGGTTTGAGGTCTCTGGTTCTGTCCAATCCTGGGGGCCCCACCTTGACGGATGAGTCAAAACGGGGCTTTGTGCTGCAGCATCATCTGCCTTCTCGACCACAGGCCCGCTGAGCAAGCAGGGTTGAGGTTACAGAGGCTGAGCCCTGGGCCGGCCTCGCACAGGAGGGGGCTCAGAGACATATACATACATACATATATATATATATATACACACTGCACCTGAGGGCCCAAGTGGTGGGGAGCGGGGAGCAGAACAGCTGAGGTCAACAACTTGGCACCCCACCCTTTCCCCACGCTGTACAGAGAGAGCACCAGTCTGAATCTAGACCCAGGCGGGGGAGGATGCAGATGCGTCAGGCCAAGGATTTAGTTGGCCTTTCTCATACACACACCACTGGTGGGAATATAAACCGACACAGTTGCTAAAGAGGTTATGTCAGTGATATGCGCCAACATTACAGATGATACCTATTTAGTGACCCCACAAATCCTCTTCCAGGGACTTTAAAAAAAATATTTATTTATTTGCCAGAGAGAGCGAGGGAGAGCACAAGCAGAGAGTGCAGCAGGCAGAGGGAGAAGCAGGCTCCCCGCTGAGCAGGGAGCCCGAAGTGGGGCAGGATCCCAGAACCCTGGGACCACAACCCGAGCCAAAGGCAGACGCCTAACCGACTGAGCCACCCAGGTGCCCCTAAAATTTATCATTTTAGCCATTTTTAAGTGTGCATTTCAGTGGCATTAAGTACTTTTACAATGTTGTACAACCATCACCACTATCTAGTTCTAGAAGTTTTTCTTCACTCCAAAAGGAAACTGCCCAACAAGCAGTTATTCCTCATTCTCCCCTCTTCCTCAACCCCTGGCAACCACCATCTATTTTCTGTTTCTGTGAATTTGTCTAGTCAGAAGAGTTCACATGAACGGAGTCATACAATGTGTGGTCTTTTGTGACTGGTTTTGTTCACTTAGCATTGCTTTTTTTTTTTTTTTAAAGATTTTATTTATTTATTTGACACAGAGAGAGACACAGCGAGAAAGAGAGCACAAGCAGGGGGAGTGGGAGAGGGAGAAGCAGGCTTCCCGTCGAGCAGGGAGCTGGATGTGGGACTCGACCCCAGGACCCCGGGGTCATGACCTGAGCCGAAGGCAGACGCTTAACGACTGAGCCACCCAGGCGCCC
>NC_138373.1:104611511-104632774 GCF_054177405.1 Leptonychotes weddellii | reverse complement strand
GGGGGGTGCCGGGCTGACCCACGCCCGCTCGCCCCCCAGGGGAGCCGCAGCGGCTCCGCGTGAGCTTCCTGCGGGCCGAGGGGTACCCGGTCGACCTGTACTACCTCATGGACCTGAGCTACTCCATGAAGGACGACCTGGAGCGCGTGCGCCAGCTCGGGCACGCCCTGCTGCTGCGGCTGCAGGAGGTCACGCACTCGGTGCGCATCGGTGAGCGCCGCGCCGCCCCGCGCCCCGCCGGCCCTCGGCCTCCCCCCTGCAGAAGCCCGGGGCCCTACCTGCCCTCTCCCAGTTTTTAACAGACCTGCCCAGGCCACACGTGTCGGCGTCTCTTCCCAAAGACGTTCATCTTCCAGGACGGCGCTGGAGGGGATTTAGGAGACTGTCCAGTAGGAGCACTCATTCTACAGGAGGGACATGACTGAGTCCCAGAGTCTGGCCAGACGGGGTTCAGACAGCTCCCAGGGGTCAGACAGTGCACCCTGGATCTACCAACCCAGATACTGCCCTGACGCCAGCGGCTCAGCCCTGTCTGGGTCTCTCGGACAAGGGCTAAAGGCCACTGTCCCTGGCTGCGCATTCTGCACTCGCATCTCCCTGGCTCAAGATGCCCTCCTTTGCCTCCCGCTACACCCTACACCCTCTCCTTCTTCCTCCGGAGACCCTGCCCGACCTCCACTGTGTCCTCCCCTTGATCCCCTCCTGCCCCCACTGCCCTGAGCCAGGGATCCAACCCCTTTGCCCCGGCCAGGTACTCGGTCCCTGCGCGCCAGGAGCACTGGCTCTCCTTATCTTCTCTACTCCTCTGTGACAGTCCCCTGACCGCGCCCCACTGCTTCCCATGGACCTCTGCCTTCTGAGTCCTCAGCAGCGGCCCTTCCACCCGGCTGCCGGCCAGTGACTTCTGGCACAGCCCTCATGATGCCCCCCTCCCAGGCTTTGGCTCCTTCGTGGACAAAACGGTGCTGCCCTTCGTGAGCACGGTGCCCTCCAAACTTCGCCACCCCTGCCCCACCCGGCTGGAGCGCTGCCAGCCCCCCTTCAGCTTTCACCATGTGCTGTCCCTGACCGGGGATGCGGAGGCCTTCGAGCGGGAGGTGGGGCGCCAGAGCGTGTCTGGCAACCTGGACTCCCCCGAAGGTGGCTTCGATGCCATTCTGCAGGCTGCACTCTGCCAGGTGAGGAGGCGGGGAGGGCTTCTGAGTCTGAGGCACTGTTTGGGGCCAAGACTGCCCCCTAGGGTCGTGCAGTGCCCAATTCTAGGGGTGCCCTTTGTACCATAGTTCCTGTAGTTTGCATATTCATTTTAAACAATTACCTGGTGGATTGGAGTCAAAAATGTTGAGGAAGAGGCATGGCTTTCTAATTCATAAGAAGGCCTCCGCTAGCAGCAACCCTGTTTGGGGGGATACTGGAGACAGGGGAATACTCAAACTGACTCAGAATGAGGCTGGCAAATCCGTGGCTCGTGGAGCCCGGGGGCACAGCCTACGTCCGACCCCCAACCCCAGGAGCGGATTGGCTGGAGAAATGTGTCCCGGCTGCTGGTGTTCACTTCAGATGACACATTCCACACGGCTGGGGATGGGAAGTTGGGTGGCATTTTCATGCCCAGCGACGGGCACTGCCACTTGGACAGCAATGGCCTCTATAGTCGCAGCCCAGAGTTTGTGAGTCCCCAGCCTTGCCCCACCCCTCCCTAGCTGAGCCCCCCCTTCCTCTACCTCCTTATCCTTACCAGTGACCGCCCTGCTCTCTTCCCCAGCAGCTCCTCTTCTCCATGTCCCCCCACTGCTCAGACGGAAACCTGTGTCACCCCACTCCGAGCCCCTCCCTCCTCCTTGCTGAGCCTCCGGGGTTCCTCTAGCTGGTAGAACCCCGGTTCCCGGATTTCCTGGGCGGAGGGCACCTTGGATAATGTGGGGGAGAGCGGCGGTGCTCACCTTGTCCCCGCTCCCCTGCCCAGGACTACCCCTCTGTGGGTCAGGTAGCCCAGGCCCTGTCTGCGGCAAACATCCAGCCCATCTTTGCTGTCACCAGTGCCACGCTGCCTGTCTACCAGGTGAGAACCGGCTGAATGCCAGACCTTCCCGCCACGAGCCCTTCTCAACTCCCTCAAAGACCCATTCTCTAACTTCCTGTACGCCCTCGCCCTCCTTCCAGACCCCCCAGAAGCCCACTTCCCTCTAACTGTGACCCACCATTTCTCTCGACTCCTCATAACCCAGGAGCTGAGTAAGCTGATTCCTAAGTCTGCAGTGGGGGAGTTGAGCGAGGATTCCAGCAACGTGGTGCAGCTCATCATGGACGCTTATAATGTGAGGGGCTGGGCCTGGGCAGCATGGCGAGGGCGGGCACCGGAAAGGGGCCTTCAGGGGAGGTGGCAGAACTAAGACAGACTGATCACTGTTTGGTGTAGCTCTCCACAGCTCCTACCTACAGTTTGCCTATGGCTGTCATTCATCGTTCACTCACCCAGTCTGACTTTTTTTTTTTTTTTTTAAGATTTTATTTATTTATTTGACAGAGACACAGTGAGAGAGGGAGCACAAGCAGGGGGAGTGGGAGTGGGAGAGATGCGGGGCTCAATCCCAGGACCCTGGGATCATGACCTGAGCTGAAGGCAGTCGCTTAACCATCTGAGCCACCCAGGCACCCCCAGTCTGACATTTGTAAATCTGGTGTCTGGCTTGTGCAGAGCACGGAGCCCTGCTCTGGGCAAGGAAGGAAAGGAACATTCATTGAGTTGGTATTTCGTGCCAAGCACTGTCCTAAGTGCACGTGCTGTTTGCCATCTCATTTACCCCACTAAACCCCTGTTTGCTAACGATTAGCATCCCCATTTTATAGATGGGGATACAGACACAGGAGGCTGAAAATAGATAATAGACAGAAGGGCTGGCATTCATGCCCCAGTCGATCCGTACATAAAGAAACATCTGGAGCCTACTTTCACTGAGCTTACAAATAATTCAGAGACATTCTTCACAGGAACCACAGAATTTTACAGGTAGAAGGAACCATAAAGATCCTTAAGTGTTTCTTGGGCTTAGCTCTGTAGCCATGCCGTAGACTTCTTATGACAGGGATCACATCCTAAAGCCACGGTGAGAAAAATCTGAGACAGTATCCAATTTCCCAGGGCAAATTCAATTGAAAGACTCTGCCCTTGAGCCCTTTACGCGCACAGGTTATATATCCTGATTTGGGGTTTGAGAAGCAGCCGCTGCACGTTGCAAGGGGCCCCACGGTGGGCCGAGGGCAGGGTTATGGCGGAATTTGAAATGGCTGGAGAGGGCACGAGGTGGGGTTGGAGTCCTGCCTTCACGTGGTTACTCACTGTCTCCCTTCCACAGAGCCTGTCATCCACGGTGACCCTCGAACACTCTCCACTCCCTCCGGGAGTCCACATCTCATATGAATCTCAGTGTGGGGATCCTGAGAAGAGGGAGAGTGAGGCTGGGGACCGGGGCCAGTGCAACCACGTCCGAACCAACCAGACGGTGAGAGCCAGCCGAGATAGGCAGAAGGAAGGAAGTGGGGGTGGGGGAGGGAAATTGAAGCAGGCAGGAAAAGATGGGGGGCAGACACAGAGAACAATGCAAAAGCATGGGGTAGTTCTCCATCCATCCTTTCTAAAAGGGTTTAATGAGTGTCTTCCTCCAGTGGGTGTCTAAGAGATGGGTGTTAGCATGATCCTATCCCTTAATTTCTTAAGGAATAGGTTCTGGAGGATCAATAGGTTTGGGGTGTGTGTGTGTGTGTGTGTGGACACAGGACCATAAGTCTGATTTCTGCCCACATTGTCCTCAGGTGAATTTTTTTGGTGTGTGTGTGTGTGTGTGTGAGTGTGTGTGTGTGTGGACACAGGACCTTAAGTCTGATTTCTGCCCACATTGTCCACAGGTGAATTTTTTGGTTACTCTCCAAGCTACCCGCTGCTTCTCAGAGCCCCATCTTCTGAAGCTGCGAGCCCTTGGCTTCTCAGAAGAGCTGATTGTGGAGTTGCACACGCTGTGTGATTGTAACTGCGGGGACACCCAGCCCCAAGCTCCCCACTGCAGTGATGGCCAGGGGCTCCTACAATGCGGGGTATGCAGGTGAGGCCTCCAGCTTCCTTTCACCCATGTGGCTCCCCACACATGACTGAGCCCGATGTTCTTCTTCTCCCTTCTATCCTCCCACTGGCGTCTCTAGACATCTTTTTCCAGCCATCCCAAGACTCCACCCCGATTTTCATCTGAAGCTTCCCAGATATGCCAAGACCCTCCCCTCCACCAGAACCCCCTCCACTCTTCTTCTTGGCGCTCAACCATACACCAGCATCCCTTCAGCCACTCATCTCTCTTCAACTCTTTTGAGAGCTTAGGTTTAGAGGATCCTGGGAAAGATAGGTCAAGGGATGGTCAAACCCTCTGACCCACCTTTCCGTTGCCTGGCTCTGCCTGACTCAGCCTCCACCTTCCCCTCCCAGCTGTGCCCCCGGCCGCCTGGGTCGACTCTGTGAATGCTCTGAGGCTGAGCTGTCCTCCCCGGATCTGGAATCTGGGTGCCGGGCCCCCAACGGGACAGGGCCCTTGTGCAGCGGGAAGGGACGGTGTCATTGTGGACGCTGCAGCTGCAGTGGACAGAGCTCCGGGCGTCTGTGCGAGTGTGACGACGCTAGCTGTGAGCGCCACGAGGGCGTCCTCTGTGGAGGTACCTGCAGACTTTGGGAGAAGGGTGGGGGCGCAGAGTGGCTCCCATGGGTATTTAGGCTCTGGGAACTTCATGGCCCTAAGGGCAGGTATCGAGGATTCTGGTGTAGGAGTTGCAGGTGCCTGGCCCACTTGGGAGGGAACTGGATGCACAGGAGCAGACCAGCTCTAGGCAGCCCGTGGTGGCACGTGATGCCGGTGTGTGAAGAGTATGGGTGTCAGCCCGTGCGTGGCTCTGCCCCAGGCTTTGGCCGCTGCCGATGTGGATTGTGTCACTGTTACGCCAACCACACGGGCAGAGCGTGCGAGTGCAGTGAGGACACGGACCGCTGTATCAGTCCCGACGGCAATCTCTGCAGTGGGCACGGACGCTGCAAGTGCAACCGCTGCCAGTGCTCGGACGGCCACTTCGGCGCCCTCTGTGAGCAGTGCCCAGGCTGCGAGACGTCCTGTGAGAGATACAGGTGAGGCCTCGGGCCCGGCAGCCTGGGAGCAGGGGCGCAGCGGGGCTTGCTGAGCCACTCCCGCCGGCCCGCTCCTTCCTGCCGGGTAGCGTGGGTGACAGCTGCCCAGCTGGTAACCTCTTGGTGTCCACCGGACAGGGACTGTGCGGAGTGTGGGGCCTTTGGGACTGGTCCCCTGGCCCTCAACTGCAGCAGGGCTTGTGCCTCTGCCAACGTGACTCTGACTTTGGCCCCTATCCTGGATGATGGCTGGTGCAAAGAGAGGACCCTGGACAACCAGCTGTTCTTCTTCCTGGTGGAGGAGGAAGCCGAAGACAAGGTCGTGCTGAGAGTGAGACCCCAAGAGAGTAAGTGGGCAGGGATGCCGTGGACATGCCGAAGGGAGCCCTGGAAGTTTGACGGGTAGGGCCTCAGAACTCTGGGGTTGGGGAGGTGGAGAGAATGGGAAGCCAGGCTAGGGGTTGAAGTAGAGCAGTGAGTCCAGGCAAAAGTGGAGGCGATGGGAGACTTAGAGGAGACTAAGGGGAGACTTAGAGGAGACTCGGCCACTGAGGATAACCTTGGCCACTGCCGGGTTCCCTTTGTTTTCAATGACAGGCAGGGACGGGGAGGCTGGACACACTGTGGGCAACTGTCCACCAACCCGCATGCCCCGCTGTGTTGTTTCTTGTCCATAGGAGTAGATCACACCCAGGCCATTGTGCTGGGCTGCATGGGGGGCATCGTGGCAGTGGGCCTGGGGATAGTCCTGGCTTACCGGCTTTCTGTGGAAATCTACGATCGCCGAGAATACAGGCGCTTTGAGAAGGAGCGGCAGCAGCTCAACTGGAAGCAGGTGGGGAGACTGCCTTGTACCCTACTGGGCTCTCCCTGGTTAGGACCTCTTTGCTCTCTGCTTCCCATACCACCCTCAGCCCTGACTCCTTCCACCTAGGCTATCCCCCTCACTTCTGTCTGTGCCTCCTCTGCCCCAACCCCCTGCTAACATCCATCAGCTCTTGGGGTGCTGCTCAAGCTTGAGGTTGGCCTCAGGGTTAGATAAAGGAGGAGATCTGGGACTTTTCCTCATCGTTTCCAAAACCCCCCCCCCAGGACAGCAATCCTCTCTACAGAAGTGCCATCACGACCACGGTCAACCCCCACTTTCAGGAGGGAAGGAGTCCCCTTCTCTGAAGCGGGGGGAGGAACACTCCTCCCAGGGCTCTTCTCTTTCTTCTCAGCAGCCTGGTAGGGGACTACTGAGGAATGGTCACCACCTACTTCATTCTGACACCCGAGGGCTGCCTACCCCCACAGCCTCACTTCCCTACCTCACGAGTGGCGGTCAGCCCCTGCGCCCCCGTATACAATAAAGACTCTTACCTCAGAGCATAGCGGTCATCTTGCTTTACCCACGGCCAGAGCAGGCTGTGCAGCCTGGGCCTCAGTCCTCCCCCCAGCACCTGAGGGTGGGGAGGCTGGCTCTAACCCGACGTGCAGGACACTCAGGAAGCGGCCGCTGGGGGTGGGCTGCTCAATCCCCAGGCTCTGCTGATGCAGAAGGGCTGCAGAGCCACACGCTGGTACCCTAACCTCATTCTGTTCTGGTGTGCGTGTTTTGTTTTGTTTTTCTTATTCAGAAGTGATATCCTGTTTTTACTTCCACTTGTTGCTCTTCTGTGGAGGGGAGTTTTAAACGGTGGTTTCCAGGATGCTGGACGTTTGGGGTGGTTATATTTGGGGGGAAAACGGAAAACCACTTTGGCCCCAAAGAAGCAGCTTTCCCAAAAAAAGAGATAGTATGTAGAAAAGCCCCATTTTCTTTTTATTTAAATATCCTAAATATATCACGAAGGAACATACACTGCACTTTAATGGTAAAAAGATACAAGTTTATAACATCTTATAAAAACTACCATTTAAAAGTGATCTTGTTCATTTGATATTCCCCTCCCCCAATAGCAAAATAAGTATATTAAAAAAAAAGAAAGAGAGAGAGAAAGGGAGGGAGAGGGCAGAGAGGAAGAGTTGGAAGGGATTAAGATAAAAGCCCCAGGACTGCAGCAGAGGCAAAGAGCGTCTGGGGAGAGGGTTAGAAGTTGTGGCGGGACCCCCCCACATCTCATTTAACCCTCCAATGTCAAGCCATAGGGCACAATCAGTAGCTATGTGATGAAAGAGGCTGTTGGGGGGGTGGACGGAGAAGAATTGGGGTGCAGGGAAGGGCAGGGCTGGTAGGGCCCCATACAAGGGCCCCCCCAGAACTGGTGCTCTTTCCCAGGTCCCCAAATTCCACGTCCTGGTCTCTGAGAGCCTGCCCTAGCTCCCTTTCCCTTCACTCCAAATGCACCTGAGGCATCTGTCCAGTGCTAGACCCCACCAGCTGAGGAGGGCTGGGGCGTTGGGCCCAGAAGCCTCTGCAGCGCTCTTTGTCTGTGGTTTCCCTAGGGTGTAAGTGGGGCTTCTGGGCCCTCTGGGAGGCTGAATCACTCCTTTCACCTCTTTGCTCCTCTCTCCTCACACATCCTTGGCCCCAGAACCTCAGCACCTGGACAACTGAACTAAGCACCTACCTGCTCCTGAGTTGCCTCCACACCCAATCCTTGGCAGGGGTGCTTCCGGTATGGCTCTTTCCACATCTGCTCACAAATTCCCTCTCCCTCCCACCCCGGCAGGAGGCTGAGGCTGTGGGGGGCCACGGCACACTGTGACCTAAGCACACATCCGCACACGTAGGGGCATAGGTCACTCAGGGGATTCTCGCCACACACACTCCGACCCTAAACAGATTAGCTGCAAGTGGCAGGGAATGAAGCCTCCTATTTTCAAAAGTGCTCGTGGGAGAGGTTTTCTAAATGTAGCTTCCTTCCAGGAATACATTCCCAGAAGTAAATGATAAATTCCAGCCCCAGCAGAGGTCTCTAACAGGCAAGGGGCTCACTCACACACGGGAAGATACCCGGCTTGTAGGGACCACAAGGGCAGCTTCAGGGACTGAGGTCTAGGCCCTGGACCATAGCAAATGCAGGTGCCAGCATAAAACTATAGGAGCACAGGCAGCAAACACTGCCCAGTGTCTCTGCCAAAGGACCTCAGGAGCCGTCAGAGCAAGTCTGAAGGGTGCCACACCTTTCTTTCCCCGAAATCCTCACATTTCAGAGGTACACAGCCCCCCACCCCCCTCCCGCACACCTGACAGCCAGGAGCTTTCTGCTGCTGTTCCTACATCTAGGAAATGAAGTTACACTGCCTGGAGCTGCCATCTTAGATCCCCACTGACAGCGTGGTCAGGTTCACCAAGCCTCCATGATTATTCCATGACTACTCCCCTCTACAGGTCAGGGCAGGCCACAGTGGGGACCAAACCCCAGAACCTTCCACAGCAGGCAGAGGGTTTTTTATTTCACTTTAGAAAATTCATGTTTACAAGCTTTGGCTTGAGTTAAACACCCTAACCAGCCTGCTGAATCAACCCCCAAAAAACCTCTCCAAAACAAAGCCCTTCACTCCCCTAAATCACGTTCCTCAGCTGGGACCTCAAGCACCCTCAGATTTGGTGGTGGTGGTGGTGGGGGCTGTTTCATGCTCATCCTCCCCTGAGTTGAGGGCCAGAGAAGGGTTTGGCTCAATAATGTGCCATCTCCAAGCATACAAACACAAGCACACATTTCAATGAACACACTCAAGCGCACGTGCGCGCGCGCACACACACACACACACACACCCCTGATCACTTTTTTGGGGGTGGATAGGGTGGTGGTGTTGGGGCAGAGAGGAGCAAAGAATATGATTAAGAATAAAACCTACAATAGGTTTCTTCCTCAGTCCTTTCTCTGCAGCACCCCCCCCCCCAATTCTTTGTTGGGTAGGGATGGCCATTAAGAAGGAAGCGAAGATCTTATTCTTTGGGACCAAAGGCCACACCCCTATCTCCTACCTGAATACAGTGATAGGACTTGGGCAGGGAGAGCAGCTCACACTGCTCAACAGTCATGTCAGGGGACACCAAACTCCTTTGTTTCTTGAACAGTTGTTGCTCAACTTGGGACTAGTCTCGGGTTGTTCCTAAGAGGGCACAAGGAGAGAGAACCCCCTTTGGTATCCATGACTACCTGCTCAAAACCTCTGTCTGGCTCAGGAGTCAACGGCAGCGAGGTAGCCACACGCTATCTCCAAGATGGAGTGCCCAAAGAGGGCATGGAAGGGCTCCGTGGGCCGCTCTCACCCAAGTTCCCTCCACAAGGCACTTGAGCTGACCCCATCAGGTACCAGGGTGGCCTGGGCCGTTGCAACAGCCGTGGGCACAGCTCTCGCTCTTCCCTGGAGGAAGGAAGAGGTACCTGCCCACTCTAGTTGTACCCAGCCCTTGTCTGCTCCTCCCGCCATTCTTCCTTCTGTCCCTACAGTGTATAAGGAGACCAAGGTAAACTCAGCTGCCATCCCTGATCCTCCTCTCCTTCAAACAGAAGGTGAGGTGCAGGGCTGTGGAACACTGAGGATCAACTGCAACTAAAAACTCAATTCTGGGGAGGGCTGGGCCAGCCATTGTCCCTGCTTTAACCAGGGCTCTATGCCTCCATATTACCTGTATCCACAGTGTAGCTGCTAAAATTGCTTTTGAATAAACAAAAACAAGAACAGAACAAACAAACAAATCCCTCTCCCCAATCCTTTCCATTTCAGCTGCCAGCTGGAGTCCAAGGTTGTGGGAGCCACACCAGTCTTGGTCCTGTACCTTCAGTCCCCACCTATAACCTCAGCCAAGGGTCCAGGGACTAGCTTCCCTACCCAGGAATGCTGTAGGAACTTCCCCGAGATACTCATAGTCTCAGATTATTTACAGAGCTGAGGCTCTGAGGCCGCTGTCCCCTGATGCACTCTTCTGGTCTCCTGGGTCCACTCCTCCAGGAGGGGGACAGGTACAGACGGGGTGGTGGTGGGACCATCAGACCAGAGGGGGTGCGCTCTTCGGTAAATTCTTCTGATCACTCCCACCACCCAGGGCCCCTTGCGCCTATAGAGAAAACTGCCCGTCGGAAGTCTTGGACTGGCACCCTTGGCACATCCGTTTGTGTCTGAGTAATCGATCTGTCCGAGAGAAACACTGAGAAGAAAGGAAGGATTAAGTGTTGAGAGGAGAACCTCAGCTACCTGTTGGCTAGCTCTGCCTTCCCCACACGGGAGGCACGCATCCCGTTCCACATGCCCTCAGCAAGTGCACAGATGGCAGGAGCACACAGTGGTTAAGAGCGCAGGCTCCGGGGCGCCTGGGTGGCTCAGTTGTTAGGCGTCTGCCTTCGGCTCAGGTCATGATCCCAGGGTCCTGGGATCGAGCCCCGCATCGGGCTCCCTGCTCCGCGGGAAGCCTGCTTCTCCCTCTCCCACTCCCCCTGCTTGTGTTCCCTCTCTCGCTGTATCTCTCTCTGTGTCAAATAAATAAATAAAATCTTTAAGAAAAAAAAAAAAAGAGTGTAGGCTCTGAAGTCGGGAGTCCTGGCTCTAGCACTCAGTGGCTGTGCAACCTTGGACACGGTATCTGACAGCACTTCAATCTGTACACTCATCTGTAACGGGGCTAAAAGTACCTACTCACAGAAGGGCTGTGTCATTCATCCAATATTTATTGAGTGTCTGTCTCAAGGCAGGTACAGTTCTTGGGGCTGAGGATAGAGTGGAGAACCAGAGGGGCAAAATCTCTGCCTCATGGAGCTTTCATTCTAGTGTTTTGAGATTCAGTGTAAGCGGGTGGAACAAAGCATCCAGGAAATGTTAGTTGTTATCATTTCTCGTCTTTTGTTCTTGTCTTGTTTTGGTCTAGCTCTTATATTCTCATCAAGTCAGACACTGACCCCCCGGGCAGAGATTGTCTTTCTTCTTCCAGGTGCACCAGCTCTGAGTTAGACTGAATCCTGCCTCTGCCCTCCATCTGCTGTGTCCTTAGGACACTTAACCTCTTTGAATCTCAATTTCCCCAAATGTGAAATGACAACACAGCTCTTTACGGAATTAACATGAGAATTAAAAAGATAATCTATGTTAAATATGCTCTCACAGTGCCTGGCACAGAATAAGTACACAAGAAATGCTACTGTTATTACAATTATTCTCATGGCCCCTCCCATAAACAGCTGCATAAGGCCAGAGAGAAACACCTCACCCTGAGGCACTAACTCTACCATGGCCAGGAATTCGATGTGGCCCCTTGTTGGGAAGGGGATGGGGGCTGGCCCTGGTTCTTGGTGAAGGAAAAGTTTGTTGTGTGGGGTAGACGGGTGACATGTGAGCTTACCTGATGACACCGTTCACACTGGTAGGGCTTTTCGCCACTGTGCACACGCTTGTGACGCTCCAGGTGGTACTTCTGGATGAAGCGCATATCACATATATCACACTCAAATGGCTTCTCACCTGGCCCAAGTGGAGAGAGAAGTTAGTATCAGGAGGTACACAAGGTAGGGACTTCATTCCAGGTATTTTCCCAGAAATTTTTAATTTTTAGCAATGTACGGACACCTAATGAGGAAAGGTCCCCAAAGCTGTCGGTCTCTGACACGAGATACAGAGCCACAAAATCTTTCTAGCTAATTCACTTATCTTCTTCCTCTATTTCTGATACTCGGCCCCTAAAACAAACCCAATAAGAGCTACACACACGCACACACACACAACTACAGACTACTGAATATGAGCAAGAGACTTACCAGTATGAATAAGGATGTGCCTCTTGAGGTGGTAACTGCTCCTAAAGGCTCCAAAGCAGTGTTCACAAATAAAATTTTTGGGAATCTTTACTTGAAAAGAACCATTTTGTTCCACCACCACCACCTAGGGGCAACAATCAGGCATGTCATAAGGCTATCCCTCAGCCGCCTTTTTGTCCCCATTCTACTCTGGGTCAATTTCCAGTTGCTGGACAAAGTAATCTTTCTGATGTTGTCATCTCCCCCATTCCCTAGAGTTAAGAGACCCTCTGAGGAAGGAGGTGGGCATGGGTAAACTGTCTGCCCCATCAAACCCAACACCTCTGAATGTGACCTGAGGTCTGCCTGCCCCTTTGCCACAGGATCCCATGCTTCCCTGGCCCTCCTTCCTTTACCAAGGATGTTCTGGAGAGGGCAGAGATCAAAGACCAAAGTGGCCTATGGAGGAAATAAGAGTGACACACTCATTAGCTATGAGTGACCAAAACATCTAGGGAAAACTCCAGGTTGAGCCACAGACGAAAGAAAAGGAATTACCCCATTACCAAACGGTACCAGTTTGGGGATTACCCCATTACCTGCCTTTTTAACAGTCTTCTTTGAATGAGAGGCCTCAGCCAAGCTGTCATCATCTTTGCGACTCCGGGACTTATCGCTGTCTTTTCGGTGGCCCTTTAAAAATAAATCAAAGCTAAACTCACAGTCTATCTCCCCACACAAGACAGGAAACCAAATGCTGTGCTGCAGACAACTTCTAAATGACAGTAACCACCTGCCCCAAAGGTTTAGAGAAGGTACTCATCCATTTCCTCTCCAAGTACTATGGTGTTAAGGGGTTACAGGTAAAGTCCTTCCTTAGCTCTCTAAAATACCCACATTCATTCATTCCCCAGCTGGATCCCTTTTTCCCACTTCCCTAAACAGAAGCACTGAGGAATCAAAGCTTGGCATCTCCTGGCAGAGAGCTTGGGCCACCCGACCCCCAGGTGCCACAATGGACTCAAACGCTGTACCTGACTTGAGCACCTCAGCACATCAGGGCTACCTGCCCGCTCTCCATTCTCGGCCTGCTTGCTGGCAATCTGGCTCAGCATCATCTTCTTGCTGGCTGCAGTGGGAACCAAACTCACACCTGCTAGGCCTTCACAAGCCAGGAGACTTGCCTAAGTTGAAAGGAGATGAGGTGTCAGGTCACCTGGCAGGGCAGGGCAAAAACAGGCTGCCATCTTCTATAGAACTACCTTTCACACCCAGCCACAAACAAACTGCTTCTCTAGGGAGTGTCCCTCTCTACTGCAAAACTCTGCTTCCTTCAAGAGTCCTCCCTAACTCACCTCACCAGGAACAAGTTACTTGTTATACATCAGCATTTAAATACAAATCAAGTGAATAACCAAGTATTATTGACACTTTTGTCATTAGCAATGTGCTAGGACCTGTTACCAGGTACTTGGCCTTGTGAATGGGCAGGAGGGTCTGCCCTGCTAATCCACTGAAATGGGAGATTTCTAGCAGAATTTCCTCCTTCCTCTCTCACCAGCAGGTTCAGAGGCCACTTATGATTGGCAGACATCACTGGTGCCAAATATATATTCTATCAGGTCCCAAAAGCATGTTTATCAGCAAAACTAAGTTATTTCTCCCTTTATATTTTAAATTCCCTAGGTGTTGTCAATTTTAACAGATATAAAAATTAAGTCACTTGGAAGGATTTTAGGGTTGAGTATCACTTTCTCTTGACCTCCAAGGCCATTTATTTGTGTGCAAATCCATATATTTTCACATTCTCTACTCTATGCATAGTTTAAAAAAATTACTTAAACAAGGAATGATTAAAAAAATTTCCTCTTTTCATGGCTACATTCTTCAAACTGACTTTGTTTAGCCAGCACTAGAGAATATACTTTTCTTACTGAAAAAACTTTTTTTTTTTGAAGAAACACTTTAAAGAAATAGTTGATCAGCAAACTTCCACAAGTGATTTACTAAAAAAATTCCTTTTAAAAATACTCTTAAAAAAAGAAATTCCTTTTAGTATATCCTGGGACTCCTTCTTTTCTTTCTCCTTCAAGGACTTTGGACAGAAAGGTCTAGAGGTGGAAAGCTTAGCTCTGCTGTTTGTACTGTATAATCCTGGGCAAATTACTCCACCTCTTCAGGCCTCAGTTTCCTTATATGCAAAATGTTTATGAGAGTATCTACTCTCACAGGGTTGATGAGAATAAAACTAAGATACAAATGCCTAGCAGTGCCCAGTACAAAGTTAGTGATTAGTGAGAGGCAGTTTCTCAGAACAAGAGTGAACATGATGCCGTGAAGTGGGTTGCAAACAAAGGAAGAAGAAACCGAGGGCTCCTAATCTGCAAGGAAAGAAGGAAGCCATGCATGCAGCTGGAAGAAAGCCAATTAAACTCTAATCAGGCTGCCATCCTGGTGAGACTGGTACAGGAGGGTCCCTGCAAGAAAGCTGGGAGAAGCTCTGGGGATGCCCGCACATGGCTTTGCTATCCACACTTACAGCAACCTAACAGATCATCCTGTCTCTCCAATCCATCCTCTCCCCTCACAATGACAATTACCTTCTAAATACACTGATCTGATGTCACTCTGCTGCTTAACATTCTTCAGAGAGTTCCCATTCATTCAGAATAAAGTCTAATTCCTTAGCAAGGCATAAAAGGCCCTTGGGTTATACTCTTAACTTCTCCAGGAAACAACTCCCTCACCCTAAACTTTTCCCTCTATCACTACCTACCCTATCCCCCTAATCCATTTAAGCCCCTTCCTCCTTAACTAGCAAACTGTCTGCAGCACTCCTAACCTCATCACATTCTCCCATGCCTCTAAGCCTCTGCCCATGCAGTTCTTCTCCTTGTCTGAATGTCCTGTTCTGCTTGTTTATCTAGCAAAATCCTATGCATTCTTCAAGCTTCACCTGCTTTCTTCCATCCAGGCAGAGGTACCCTTCTCTCTCCTCTGCAGTGTACATACCTCTATTATTGCATGTTCCTTCAATCAACAGATTCATTGAGTCTCTGCTGCTAATCAACCACTATGCAAGGTATTGTGAATATAAAGGTAAATAATAGACTGTCTCTCCATTTCCCCCCACCCCAACCCAACTATCCTGGAAGCTTGCTGGGGATGGGGACAATCTTACTCATCTTTGTATCCCCAGCATAATGCCTTGCATGAAACAGGAGCTCAATTAATTCCTGTTGAAAAAAAAAATGAAGCATTCACCAGACTGTTCACTCCCTCATGCCCCTCAGCACTTAACGTACCAAGTGTAAACTGAGTAATTGTTTCACAAATGTCCCATCAGTGCCTGTGATGCAGAATAGCCTACCTCCTTCATTTGACTGGAAGCTCCCTGAAGGCAGGGGCTGTGGCCTGTCTCCTTTCCTTCCTCTAGATCTCCCCCTGGTGCTTAATACAGAGCTTGGCTCACTGGGTTGGTCAATATGTTGACTAAGGCAGCATTCAAGAGTGAAACTGCAAACACGTTTCCCAGTGATCTTGAAGGAGGAGGATTCTATAGCATTTTACCTGAGCCATGCTGATTTCTCACTTAATGCAACCCAAAAGTTCAGGAGTTTCTTGATCCACCTTTCCTAAGACACTGTTGTTTGAAGAACTGTCACCAAATCACTGTAACAACTCTTTTGTGTCCCTTCCGTCCTGCTGCCATATTGAACTGCCTTTGTCTTCAAATAGATCTTAGTGTCCTCCAAAGGGAAGATAGATGTTCCAAGAATCCCTGGACTCTGCCTGGCTCCTGTCTATGATCTGAAGAAAAAGTCTGCTGGTGTTCGTTTTCCAACCGAATCCTCTCGTTGAAGTTCACGATCTGTTTCAGAAACCTGAAACCAGGAAAGGAGATGGGGCTGTTAGGTGCAACATTCTCAGGCCATTCGACCTGCAGTAGGCTGAACTTTTTTTTTTTTTTGGTGGGCGCTCTCTGTGAACCTCAGGAAGAGGGCATTAGTTAAGCAGAGTTTTCTTTCTAGGTCAGAAGAAACTGGTCTCCAGGGCAAAGAGGAGCTGCCAACGGGAGTAAAAGTAACTGGGGCCTCTCATGGAAGAACTGCAACAGGCCAACTGCTCGGATTTGCCATCTTACGAATAGAAGAAGGGGGCGGAGGCCCTCCCGGGCTTTTGTGCCGAGTGGGCCGGGCCGCGAAGCTAGCACTCTATTAAGGAGGCCAGAACTGGGGTGGAGAAAAGCTCAGAGGCTATCGCTGGACGCCTGAGTAGCAAGTCAGCAACCGGACTGGCAGTGTGCGCTGGGCCGGCCCACACGTGCGCGTTCTCCGAGTCCGCCCGAAGGTACGGAAACTCGCTGCGGAGGAAGGCAGGCAGGCGGGGGCCGGCGCTCCGCGTTCCCTCCTCCCTCCTCCTCTTCCAGCCAGCCAGCCAGCCAGCCAGCCGCAGCGCCCCGCCGCACGGAGCCGGAGGAGAGCACCGAGGAGCGCGCGAGGTGCGTGCTCGCGCCCGCGTCCCCGCCAAACAAGCCCCCGTCCGCCCGACCGCTAACGCGGCCGGACTGGCGGGCGGGGGGCGGTGCGCGCGCGCGGCCCCTTCCCCTCCCCGGCGAGCCCCCTCCCTTCGCCACGCGCCCCTCCTCCCTTCCCCTCCCCCTTCCCGCGCGGCGCCCCACGGCCTGCGAGCAGCTGAAGCGCTGCCGCCTGCCCGGAGGACGCTGCGTTCCCTGAGGCGTGCTCCTACCTGCCAGGCGCGGCCTCCCGCTGTCTCCCCCACCGCGCGGCGCCTCCTCCAGGCCCCAGCACACCGTGCCAACCCCGTGGCCGCCGCTGCCCGGCCGGGACCGAGGCAAGTTTACAAACACCAACCCGGGGCCCGTTTCCCCGGAAGCACTTCCCCCTCCCCTCGTCCTCTCAGCCGAGCAGCAATATCCACTTCCGGGCTCGGAGCCTGGACCGGCGAGAGCAGCCAGAAAGGGGGTGAGGCTGAGGACGCTGGGAGGGGGTGCAGCTGGTGAGTGGGCGGTGCCGGCGCGCGGAAGGACGGGAAGGGGGCGGACCGGCGGTACGACGCGTGCGCCGTGGTACAGGCGCGCCCCGGCGGCCATCTTGACTGAGGGCAGGAACGAAGACCCTGAAGTGACGTGCGCTGGGTGCTAGGTTTTGCTAGGTGGGCTGGTTGAGGCTCCTTGAAAAAACGCCATCAGTTTCCCTTCGCGGACGTTCTCCCTGTCGCATCTGAGCCTGCAGCCCCAAGTAGAGCCTGAATAGTTCGTACCCAGCCTTTTCACGTAACTCAGCCGAGGTCCTCTTTATCTGAAAGTTTTCTATCAGGCCCAGCTCTGCAGATTCTGGGGCCGCCCAGTCAGCTGGGAGAGAAGTTAACTTTCTTTAAACGCTTCTTCCGTGTACACTCAATCCGGGCGCGTCCCGAGGTCGGTCTGGTTAACTTGCAGCGCTTACCCCTTCATTCCAGACTTTCCAGCGTCTGACATTGGCCTTCTCGCCTGGAAAAAGCCATAGGACTCCCTTCGGTAGAAGACTAGTTTCATTAGCGATGTAGGGTGGCCCCCGGGTCCAGCGTTAAAAAATGGAAACTTGAACTTTTCTTTAGAATCTCCCAATCTGAGCTATTAGGAGAGGTTCCGCTAAAGATGGATTATGCCAAGTGTTCTTAATGGAAGGAAATGTCAGTCCATTTATGTCTCAGCTTCTGCTGTAGGTGCTGTCAGGTTGTGAGTTTAGGAGGATTGAGATGCCAAAAGAAAAAAATACTTATTTATGGAAAAGAGGAATTCCCAACTACTCTTTGTACACGGGTTTCATTTCCCTGAGCACTTTATGTTTTGAGCCATTGACAGCAAATCTTTGTGCTCTTAGACTCATGATAAAATTGAGATAAAAATAGAGAAACGTTATTAGAAATAAGTCTTTAATTAAAAAAAATTATCTCATACTTATTTTGACAAGTCCGCACATACATAAGAATAAAAGGTAAAAGTGTTAAGTTTCCTTTTTCTACTATCCAATGCTCCTGGAGATAGTCACTTTTATCAGTTTGGCAAATACACTTCCAGACTTTTTTCTATGTTCATACAATTTTTTTTTTCATCCAGAGTATATTTATTGAGCAACTACAGTGCTGGACACTAGTGTTACATTGTAGATATCTAAGTTCTTTAACATTTTAACAATTGTTACATAATATTCTAACTTATATTTGTACTTTGATTTGTCTAGACTCATCCTGATGAACATTTAGGTTAGTTCCATTATTTTTTTAAATAAACAATGCCATAAGGAACATCTTCCTCTAGTCATCCTTTTGCATTTATAGATTATTTATAGATAGAATATGTGCATTAAAAATTTTTTTTTAAGATTTTATTTATTTATTTGACAGAGAGAGACACAGCGAGAGAGGGAACACAAGCAGGGGGAGTGGGAGAGGGAGAAGCAGGCCTCCTGCCGAGCAGGGAGCCAGATGCAGGGCTTGATCCCAGGACCCTAGGATCATGACCTGAGCCGAAGGCAGACGCCTAACAACTGAGCCACCCAGGCGCCCCTAAAAATTTTTTTTTAAATTTATTTATTATGAAAGTCAGAGAGGGAGAGAGGCAGAGGCAGAGGGAGAGAAGCAGGCTCCCCGCCTAGCAGGGAGCCCGATGCGGGACTCGATCCCAGGACCCTGGGATCACGACCTGAGCCGAAGGCATCTGAGCCACCCAGGCGCCACCCTAAAAATTTTTTTTAAAAGATTTTCTCTATTTATTTGAGAGAGAGAGAGCACAAGCAGGGGGAGTGGCAAAGGGAGAGGGAGAAGCAGGCTCCCAACTGAGCAGGGAGCCCAATGTGGGGCTTGATCCCAGGACCCTGGGAAATTGACCTGAGTGAAGGCCAACTTTCAATGGACTGAGCCACCTAGGCGCCCCTGTGCATTTTAAATTTTAATCAATTCTGTGAAATTGAATTTCAGTTTGTAACAATTTACATGCTCACTCAGAACCATGTGTCAATGTCCCCATTTCCTATAACATAGCGATACTGGATACTATGAATTTTTAGTGCAGTTGCCAATTTGATAGACGAAAAATAGTAATTTCATTGTTTAAATTTGCATGTCACTGGTAGTAGAGTTGAGCAACTTCTGTTGCGTCTTCTCTAAGTTATATTAACTTTTTATTTGTCATATGCATTTAAAGTACTTTCTCTTAGCTTTTCGTTTATCTTACAGCCTTTTTTGGGGGGGCAATTTATGCTTTACAGGAAATTATTTGAAACATTCCTATCAAAAATAGGAATAAGGGGCGCCTGGGTGGCTCAGGCTGTTAAGCGTCTGCCTTTGGCTCAGGTCATGATCTCAGGGTCCTGGGATTGAGCCCTGCATCGGGCTCCTTGCTCAGTAGAGAGCCTGCTTCTCCCTCTCCCTCTGCTTCCCTGCTGCTCCCCCTGCTTGTGTTCTCTCTCTCTCTCACTATCTCTCTCTCTGTGCCAAATAAATAAATAAAATCTTTAAAAAAATAGGAATAAGACAGGAATGTTTACCATCAAAGCTAACATTGTACTGGAGCTCCTGGCCATTGAAAAGTCTCACTATTTTCATATGATACATTCATCAAGAAAGAATTGACTGACAAAATACTAAAACTAGTGAGTTCAGCAGTATGGCCAGATGGGAGATTAACAAACAAAAATTGTATACATAAAATATAAGAACCACCAACCATAAAAATGTGATGAAATAAATAATCTCACAATAAGAATATTATACTTCTTGAAATAAATTTGACAGGAAACTGCAAGTCATATATTAAGAAAATCAGACTATTTTAGTGAAAGACAAAAAGGTCTTGGTTAAATGGGGAGTTTTAGCAAGTCCATGAATAGAAAGACTTAATTTTGTAGAGACATGAGTTTTTGCTATCGATTAAGGTAAGTTCTAATTAAAACGGGACTTTGCATGGAACTTAACCTGATTTTAAAATTTTCATGGAAAAGGGTGCTTGTGTGGCTCAGTGAGTTAAGCGTCTGCCTTCGGCTTAGGTCATGATCCCAGGGTCCTTGGATCGAGTCCCTCGGAGTCCCATGGTTGGTCTGGTCAGGTTCCTTGCTCACCGGGGAGTCTGCTTCTCCCTCCGCTCTTCCTCCCCGCATGTGCTCTCTCTCAAATAAATAAATAAATAATCTTTAAAAATTTAGAATAAAATAAAATTTTTACGGAAAAGAATAATTGCAAGGAGAGCAAAAATCACTGTGGAAAACACAGAGTGGGTAAAATAATAAGGGGTGGGGTAAAGCCATGAGTTATCTTTAACCACTTTAATGGTGTCTTTCTTTACACAGAATTTTATTTTATTTTATTTTATTTATTTATTTATTTTTTAAAGATTTTATTTATTTATTTGAGAGAGAGAGAGCATGAGAAGGGGGAGGGGTCAGAGGGAGAAGCAGACTCCCTGCCGAGCAGGGAGCCCGATGTGGGACTCGATCCCGGGACTCCAGGATCATGACCTGAGCCGAAGGCAGTCGCTTAACCAACTGAGCCACCCAGGCACCCTTTACACAGAATTTTAAAAGTTTTATGTAGTCAAGTCTGCCTGTGGCTTTTGGGTTTTTGTGACGCTACCTCAAGATTATAAAAATATTTCCCTGTAGTTCCTTTTTTTTTTTTTTTTAAGATTTTATTTATTTATTTGACAGAGAGACAGGGAGAGAGGGAATACAAACAGGGGGAGTGGGAGAGGAAGAAGCAGACTCCCGACTGAGCAGGGAACCCGATATGGGGCTCGATCCCAGGACCTTAGGATCATGACCTGAGCCAAAGGCAGACGCTTAAGGACTGAGCACCCAGGCGCCCCCCTGTAGTTCCTTTTGACATTCTTATAGTTGTATATTTTCTGGTTATGTCTTTATCTTAGCTGCAGTTTATTTTTGTGTATGGTGAGAGGTAGTGAGAAATGCCAGACTTAAAAGTAACCAATAGCGTAGTGGGAGAGGAACTAGCCTAGAATTCAGAAAATCAGAGATCTAGGCTTGTTCTCATGTCACCTGTGTAATCTTGGACAAATTAACTCTGGACTGAGAGTCCTCATCTTGAAAACCAGGGTGAATAAATAAATACCTTTCAGGCTAATTTCCAGCACAATGTGAGGATCAAATGAGGTCATAGATGAGAAGGTTTTGAGAAAGAAAAAACCCTTTGCAAGTCTTCTAAGATATCATTAATACAGATTTTTGGTCTATGCAATCAAATGTAAGTGGAATGCAGCATTATTTTTCAGTCCTGGAAATAGTTGGTCGATTCACCCAGATGTTCATTGAGTGCCTTTGTGCAAGACCTTGGGGGAAGGGAGAGGAGAGTGGGGAGGATGAAAACTAACATTTTTTTGAGTACCTCTTTTGTATTTAGTGCTTTTCTTAAAGATAAGATTTTTTTTT
>NC_138373.1:104595068-104611011 GCF_054177405.1 Leptonychotes weddellii | reverse complement strand
TCATCTGTCGATGGACATCTTGGCTCTTTCCACAGTTTGGCTATTGTGGACATTGCTGCTATAAACATCGGGGTGCACGTACCCCTTCGGATCCCTACTTTTGTATTAAAGATAAGATTTTAACCCGCAGGAATTTACAATCAGAAAGGGGAGAAAACACTGTACACATAAGGAGAATTGGTGCCTTTATGGATGTGGGTATTGAGTCTGTGGGATTTGTGACCATGTAGATAGTACGGAGGTCAGTGTTGTCATTTTCTAACAATAAGCCTGGCCAAAAGTGCTTTAAAGAAGCAACTGCCTTGGGGCGCCTGGGTGGCTCAGTCATTAAGCGTCTGCCTTCGGCTCAAGTCATGATCCCAGGGTCCTGGGATCGAGTCCCACATCAGGCTCCCTGCTCCGCGGGAAGCCTGCTTCTCCCTCTCCCGCTCCCCCCGCTTGTGTTCCCTCTCTCGCTGTGTCTCTCTCTGTCAAATAAATAAAATCTTTAAAAAAAAAGCGACTGCCCTGATCGTTTTTTGTCTACAGGCAGGCCTCCTCCTGTGTGACCTTCCCTAACTTCTTTGGCACAGCCCTTCCCTCAGGCCCACCCTATCAGTTATTCAAATAGTATTGTAATGATTACTGATGAGTCTTTTCCTGTACCAGCTCTCTATCGCTTAAGTCCTGAATGTTGTCTCTTTGAAGGCTGCCCTGAGCCAACTGAGCAGAATTAACCAGCCCTGCCTTTCCTTGTGAGCATCCCACTCTTTTGTGGCAAGTGCGTCTGCCCACGTCCCTACTGGCCCGTTAGCTGGAGCGCACAGGGCAGACATCCTCCCCCCCCGCCCCCCCGGGTAGTGCCAGTGCCAGGGATAGATACTGAGTCAGTGTTTGCTGAACTAGCTGAACCTGTACCTCTCTCTGAGGGCCATTTGGGCAGCATAATAGGAAGAGCAGTATATGGCTCCCTTTGTCACCAGTGAGACCTTTTTGATGATAGTGGATTGAAGAGTTGGGAAACCACGTGATGTATTAGGGCCATTCTTGAGCCTTGGAGATTTGTATATTTTGGAGTTCTTATTGCTCCTTAACCTCCTTAGTTTTTCTTGTTGGTTAAAAATAACCTTTAATTATATGAGTAATATGAAGTTATCATATAAAATTATAAAAGTATAGGTGTATAAATAAGAAAATGAAAATAATTTATAATTTCGGCAGCCAGGAATACCCATAAATAATACTTTGAAAGCTTTTTCCATCTTTTTCAGTCTTTTAAAAAATGCATGGGTAGCAACTGCTAATAGGTATCTCTTTGGGGTGATGAAAATGTTCTGGAATTAAATAGTGTGAACGATGCACAACTTTGTGAGTATCCTAAAAAAACCCCACTGAATTGTACAATCTAAAAGGGTGAACTTTATGGTATGTGAATCATATCTCAATAAAGCTGTTATTCTTCTAAAAATGCCTGTAAATACATACAGTGTTGTCTTTTTCTGAACTGAGAGAAAGTTGCAGATATCATACTCCTTTTCTGCTAAATGTTTCCGTATGTTTTCTCAGAATAAGAACATTCTCTTACATAACCACAGTGCAATGACCAAATTAAGGAAATTTAACTCTGATAGAATACTAATATTTATGATGCCGTGCATAGTCAGCTTCCACCAGTTGTTCCAATAATGTTCTTCATAGCAGGTTTTTTTTTTTTTCCTCATCCAGGAGCTGATTTAAGTTCACACATTCCTTTTGATTGTGATGTCTCTGTTTCTGGAATAGTTCTTCAGTCTTTCTTTGAGTTTTATGACATTTACATTTTTGAAAAGTAACAGGTTAGTTGTTTTGTAGAATGACCCTCAATTTAGATATATCTGTTCCCTCACAATTAAATTTGGGTTATGCATTTTTGGCAGAAATGTGACAGGAGTGATGTTGAGTGCTTCTCAATGCCTCACATTAGGAGGGCCATATGTCAGTCTGTCCCATTATTGGTGATGTTGCCTTGATCACTTGGGTAAGGTGGTGTCCCCCAGGTTTCTTCACTATAAAGTTACCATTTTTCCCTTTAAAGTGGTTTTTTTTTTTTTTTAAGATTTTATTTATTTATTTGACAGAGAGAGAGACAGCTAGAGAGGGAACACAAGCAGGGGGAGTGGGAGAGGGAGAAGCAGGCTTCCCGCTGAGCAAGGAGCCCGATGCAGGACTCGATCCCAGGACCCTGGGATCATGACCCGAGCCGAAGGCAGATGCTTAATGACTGAGCCACCCAGGTGCCTCTTAAAGTGTTTTTAAGGAAAAGAATTTTACAACAGAGCCCTAAGGGGAAAAAAGTGAAGCTTTATTCAGGTTTTGCTGTTGTGCTGATGTTTTTGAATGAGAGAAAGAGAGAAAGATGTAACTATATTTGAAGATTAAATGAAAAGGAAAAAAAAAATCAGTCAAGGATGAGGAGGCAAGAAATCAGTCAGAATCTAAGTTTGAGTAAACAGTAGAAGATGATGGCATTCATCAAACCAGGGAACCTAAGAAGAAGAGCAGATTTGAGAGGGCTGATATTGAGTTTAATTTTGGACCTACTGAGTATGAAGTGCCCATGAGTCTTCTAAATTAGGAAGGTGGCTTCATGGACCTGGACTCAGGAGAGAGGTTTGGAATGGAGGAACTACCGGCAGGTAGCCCTAGGAACAGATCAGTTGCCCAGGGAGTGGTGCAGAATACAACAGATAAAAGACGCACTGGGATAAGGCCCGAGGGACTCTAGCATTTCAGGGAGGGCCAGAGGAAGGTGAAAATGCAAAGGGAGGGGCGCCTGGGTGGCTCAGTTGATTAAGCGACTGCCTTCGGCTCAGGTCATGATCCTGGAGTCCCAGGATCGAGTCCTGCATCGGGCTCCCTGCTCGGCAGGGAGTCTGCTTCTCCCTCTGACCCTCCTCCCTCTCATGCTCTCTGTCTCTCATCCTCTCTCTCTCAAATAAATAAATAAAATCTTAAAAAAAAAATGCAAAGGGAACTAAGAAAGGGCTGGTGGTAATCCAATGGAAGCCAGGGAAATAAAATGTTTCTAGGATAAAGGTGATGTGTGTCCATGGGATTTGGAAGTTCTTGGTGACTTGGTGGGCTGAGGAAAGTGTGAGAGGAGGGAAAGCAAAGATGGAGTGGAGATGACTCTTTTAAGAAGGTTGGTGGTGATGAGGAGGTGGCTAGAGTGGGAACATGTGAGAGGTTTAAACAATTTAAAATGCTGTGAGAAAGAGGTAGTAGGAAGGAGAGTTGAAGAAATGAGGGGATAATCAGGAGGAGATCCCTGAGGGAAAAGGACAGTGGTTACACCAGTGGTTAGGCCAGTGGTTCCAACTCAGATAGCTACGGGGCCAGGCAGGTAATGCAAATGAGTGAGGTGGGCTGGTGTGGACTGAGGCGAAACAGAATGCAAAAACATTTTTTTAAAAGATTTCATTTATTTGACAGAGAGAGACAGAGAGAGAGAGAACAAGGGCAGGGGCAGCGGCAGGGAGAGGGAGAAACAGACTCCCCACCAAGCAGGGAGCCCAATGCGGGGCTCGATCCCCGGACCCTGGGATCATGACCTGAGCCAAAGGCAGATGCTTAACCAACTGAGACTCTCAGGTGCCCCCAGAATGCAAACTTTTAAGGGCTTATGTCCAATGACCTTGTGATGAGAGTTTACATCTTCACCCATTGCCATTAATTTTTTCAGCGCCTGCCTGTGGGAGGAATATACATCCTCACCCCACTGCCCTGGGGTTTGCCATGGTCAGCAGGGTATGAGCAGATGTGCCCTGTGCCAGATACAAGCAGAGGTTTTAAGAGTCATTGCATGGTTTTCTCTGCCTTTTACTCCTTTCCTCCTGCCAGGAGAACATTGTGTCTCAGATAGGGGCTATTCCTTCAGCCTGGGTCTTGGAATAAAGGCACATGAATCAGAGCTGTAGCCAACCACACCACCAGTGTAAACCAGGAAAGAGAGATAAACTTCTGTTGTTGCAAGCCAGTGGGATTTTGAAGCCATTAGTTCCCACAGCAAAACTGACTGATGCAGGTGTTCTACCAAAAATAAAACCATACTAAGATACCATTTCTTAGTCCTCAAACTAAAAAGATTCAGAAGTTTGACAGCATACTCTGCTACTGAGTCTAAGAACGCAAGCACTTTCATTTGCTGGTACAATCTCTGGATATTGGCAATCCTTCTCAAAATCACAAATGCAGGTGGCTGTAATAAAAAAGATAATAAGTCTGGCAAGGATGTGGAGAAATTAGAACGCTCATACATTACTGACGGGAATATAAAATGGTACTGGCACTTTGGAAAACAGTTTGGCTGTTCCTCAAAATTGAAACACAGAGTTACTGTATGACCCAGCGATTCCACTATCAGATATGTACCCAGGAGACTTGAAAACATGTACCCACACAAAAACTTGTACATTAATGTTCATAGCAGCGCTGTTCACAGTAGCCAAAACATAGACAGAACCCAAATGTCCATTGGTTGGTGAATGGTTAAATAGAATGCAGTGTATCCATATTATGGAATATTATTTGGCTATAAAAGGGAATGAAGTGCTGATATATGCTACTACATGGATGAACCTTGAAAACATTATGTTCAGTAAAAGAAGCCATATATTCAAAAGAAGATCATATATTCTATGTTTCTGTTGATATGAAATGTCCAGAATAGGCAAATCTATAGGGGCAGAAAATAGGGTAGTGGTGGCTGGAAGGATGGGAAATGGCGAATGAGGAGTGACCACTAATGACTTTCTTTTGGGGGTGATTAAAATGTCCTGGAATTACTGATGATTGTTGTGCAATTCTGTTACTATCCAAAAAACCACTGAAAATGTACAATTTAAAGGGTTATGTTTTATGGTATGTAAATTACATCTCAATAAAGCTGTTTGATTAAAAAAAAGAATATAGAAATTCTATATGTACTGGTAAAGGATCACCTATATATTAACTGAAAGAAAGCAAGGTTCAAATCAGTGATTTTATGCTATCATTTGTGTGAAAAGAGAAAATAAGAATACATATCCACATTTGTTAGTATTTGCATTAAAAACTCTGAAAAGTTACCCAAGAAACTATTAAAAATGGTTACCTGTGGGGCGCCTGGGTGGCTCAGGTGGTTAAGCGACTGCCTTCGGCTCAGGTCATAATCCTGGAGTCCCGGGATCGAGTCCCGCATCGGGCTCCCTGCTCAGCAGGGGGTCCGCTTCTCCCTCTGCCCTCTGCCCTCTTCCCTCTCGTGCTCTCTGTCTCTCATTCTCTCTCTCTCGAATAAATAAATAAAATCTTAAAAAAAAAAAAAAAGGTTACCTGTGGGGGTGGAGGTGGGAATGGGGCACATGGAATGGGGTGGGAATTAGACTTTCACCATTAATATTTTTATATATTTTGATTTTTGAGCTACCTGAATGTATTGCTTACTCAAGAATAAAAAAATTGGATGGGGCGGCTGGGTGGCTCAGTCGTTAAGCGTCTGCCTTCAGCTCACGTCATGATCCTGGGGTCCTGGGATTGAGCCCCGCATCGGGCTCCCTGCTCGGCGGGAAGCCTGCTTCTCCCTCTCCCACTCCCCATGCTTGTGTTCCTACTCTCACTATCTCTCTATCTGTCAAATAAATAAATAAAATCTTTAAAAAAAAAGAACAAAAAAATTGGAAAGAAAGCATAACGAATGCAAAACTACAATAATAATAAAGGGGCAACTACAGGCAATTGTTGCTAATTAGTAATTTAGGCCTACTGTTGCTAGGCCTTCTGTTTTGTTTTGTTTTTTTTTCATAAGAAGCTGGAAGTTTCAGTATTGACAATTATTTTTATTTTTTATTTATTTATTTTAAAAAAGATTTTATTTATTTATTTGACAGAGAGAGACACAGCGAGAGAGGGACCACAAGCAGGGGGAGTGGGAGAGGGAGAAGCAGGCTTCCCGCGGAGCATGGAGCCTGATGCAGGGCTCGATCCCAGGACCCTGGGATCATGACCTGAGCCGAAGGCAGACGCCCAACGACTGAGCCACCCAGGCGCTCCGACAATTATTTTTAAAGCTTTAAAACAGGGGTGCCTGGCTGGCTCAGTTGATAGAGCACGTGACTCTTGATCATGAGTTTGAGCCCCACATTGGGCATAGAGATTACTTAAAAACAACAACATAACTATGCAAACCAAACAAAACTACCTCTGTGCGTGAGAGTTGGCTCACCGGTGAGTTTGCTTAGACTGTGAGCTTCATGAGGACAGGGCTTTGGCCTTTTCTTCCTCTTTTTTTTTTTTTTTTTTAATTTTTATTTTATTAAGTAAGCACTGTGCCCAACAATGGGACTTGAACTTGCTGACTGAGCCAGCCAGGCACCCCAGGGTCTATGTCTTTTGCTCTCCATTGTATCTCTAGTGGCCACCAAAGTGCTTGGCAAATACTAGATACTGAACAAATAGAAAGAGGGAAGGGAGGAAGAGAAGGGGGCGGTCCAGAAGGCAGATAACAAAAAGTTGAGTGCTGTTATCCTCTGAATATTGTTACTACCTTCATTACAGCCCTTTGGATTCCTTTCACCTCTCTCCTGTGTTGGAGGTGTTCGATTTGGTCTGATTCTCTGTCTTTTGTCTATGACCCAGTTTTGGTTTATTTGTTTTGTTTTATCTCTGGAAGTCTTTGGATCCTCCACTGTTCTAAGACAATATTATAATCTATCTTTGTATTGGTCATTCAGTGGATCCTTTTAATCTATCCTTCTGTTCTATAAAGCTTTCTTTGATTTCTTTCCCCTTTTTTCCTTCCTTTTCTGAAATTTCTATTACTTGACTATTGGGCCTTTTGGATTGATCTAAAGTTCTTTTCTTTGTCCATCTCTTTATATTTTTATCTTTCTGTGTGATTTTCTTGGCACCTTTTTATTTCTAATTTTTCATTTCAGTTGTCATATTTTTAAAATCCTAGAGTTTCTTGCTGTTCTCTGAGTATTCCTTTTTGAGGGCGACCTATTTTTTAATGAATGCAATATCTTCTGGAAATTTTGAGGCTTTCTTCTCCCTGCATTTCTTTTCTTCAACCAAATGCCTTTTTTCAGTTTGCCTGTTTTTACCTCTGTGGTTCAGGTTAGGGGCTTTCCTGTAGTGTCTGGTAATCTCTGGCTGGCTGGTTGCTCACATTGAAGAGGAAGGCATGAAGGCATATTGGAAGGCCGAAGTGCATGGATAGGCCATATTGACTTGTGGGCAGCACTGACCAGGAGATCAGGTGAGGACTGAAATAAGAGCATCAGGAGGTCTTTTCTCCAGGGCTATCGAGGTCAATTTCTCCGGAGAGGAATCCTCTAGTCTGCTGGCCCTGGAGGGTTTACCCCTGGCCACTGGTTCTGAATGTTGGTTAGGAGAAAGAAGTTGATTTGATAGTAACTTCCTCCTAATCCTCCTGTATTTGGGGCAGTGCCTCATGCTCACCTGCTGTGCCTCAAGTCTCTAAGTCCTGGCCTCCCTAAGTCCCACCCTACCTGTTTCAGTTGCTCTAGAAAACAGATCTCTTGCTTCTTTGGAAGCAGGGGGAAAGGAGGGTTGTTGCCTGACTGAATAGATAGGGGGAGGAGAGTGAGGGTCTAATTGTTCCTTATACACACTTCTACAAATCCTTCCTGCCTTCCAAGATGGCTAATGTTTCCAATTCCTGAGCCTTTCTGGGCTTCTGCCCCAAGAACCAGCTTGTTTCCCATTGGCATAGCCTTACAAGGACATACTGGTTTTGGCTTTCTGCCATGTGCTAAACCAGTTACCACTTCTCATCTGCTTTCTATCTTCTGCGATTATTGACATCTCTCATCTCTCCTCATTTGCTTTATTCTTCTGAATTTATTTTTTATTTTTATTTTTTTTAAAGATTTTATTTATTTATTTGACACAGAGAGAGGGAACACAAGCAGAGGGAGCGGGAGAGGGAGAAGCAGGCTCCCGGCAGAACAGGGAGCCCGATGTGGGGCTCGATCCCAGGACCCTGAGATCACGACCCGAGCCAAAGGCAGATGCTTAACAACTGAGCCACCCAGGCGCCCCTATTCTTCTGAATTTAAAATTCCACTGATGTAATTTTAGTTGGGTTTCAGGAAGGAATAGTGGTAAATGTGGGTGTTTAATCTGCTGTGTTTAATTGGAATGAGCACAGAGACCATGAATGTATAGCAATATCAATTTGAATGGTTGAGTGGCTTTTACTAGCAGAATCCAGCAGTCCTGGTGGATTTGGTAAGAGAAGGATTGGCCAGTTGGATTGGAGTTTCCCCAGGTGGGTTTGGTGGAAGGACCAAAGGGCTGAGGAGTTGAGGATTTTGCACAAAGAGTGGTTGAAACAACAAAACATACAATCTAGGTTGCATAAGCGAAGGAAAGAAAGATATGAGGGAGTTGATGGTTAGAGGAGTTGATGGACTAGAGATCCCATGAAGTCTGAAGAAACGTGAATTTTTTAACAAACCCTACTTGGTCCTACCAGCATCTTCTCAGCCTGGGGCTGAAGCCCTGTTCCTAACTCCATTCAGGTTTCTTTGCTTTATCATTCTATTTTGCAGGTTAACATCATTCTCCTTTTTAAAAAAAAAAAAAACTCTGGGTGCCTGGGTGGCTCAGTCGGTTAAGTGTCTGCCTTCGGCTCAGGTCATGATCCCAGGGTCCTGGGATCGAGCCCTACATCGGGCTCCTTGCTCAACAGGGAGCCTACTTCTCCCTCTGCCTGCTGCTCCTTCTGCTTGCGCTCTCTCTCTCTCTGTGTCAAATAAATAAAATCTTTAAAAAATTTTTAAATAAATAAAAGGAAAAGAAAAACTCTTGGGGTGGTTCAGTTGGTTGAGCATCAACTCTTGGTTTCGGCTCAGGTCATGGTCTCATGGGTTGTGGGATTGATCCCTGAGTCAAGCCCTGAGTCAGGCTCTGTGCTCAGTGGGGAGTCTGCTTGAAGATTCTCTCTTTCCCCCTCTGCCCCTCCTTCCACTCCCACGCTCGCGCATGCGAGCTCTCTCTCTCTCAAATAAATAAATTTAAAAAAAAGGAAAAGAAAAACTCTTTGCAGGCAGGGGCTCTTCCCTCTCTCAGGTACCCAGGGCAGGATTCTGTATGTGGAACAAGGATGGTGATGTCTCACTTCTCTGTTTATCCCTGGAAGAAACTGGGAGTGTTCAGAGTCCTCCAGATTTCATTTCTGAGCTGTGACTGAGGTGGAAAGGATAAAGAAGGTCCTGGGAGGGGAGGATGGAGTCTCCCCTAGAGACCCATTCTTTGGAGCTTGGGGAAAAGCGTTCCTCCTGCTAGGAGACTCCCTTTGTTAACCAGTTGTTCCCTCCTTACAAACCTCTTGCAACCTGTTTTCTACCCCCCTACTCAGAAAATTCTCCCTTGGCCTGCTTGTCATATCTCCTGGCCTGAGTTCCTGTGAACGCCAGCAGATGCCTTGGAGGGTCTCTCTTGAAAACTTATTTTATAGAAACGGAGGCCCTGAGGTGTCCTCACTCCTGGCCCAGTGGTCTTTGCAGCACAGCAAACTCAGGGCCTGAGAGAGCCTCGAGAGAGGCAATCAAGCATGATGGTTAGGGGCAGGGGCTTCAGAGCCCACCACGCCTGGGTTCAGACCCAGCATGGCCAGGTGCTGGCTGTGTGATCTGAACCAGTTACATACATGGCATCTCTGGAATCTCAGTTTAAATGTGGGCAATAAACTTACCTGAACAATTGTAAAGATGATAATACATATTAAATACAGAGTGTGGCATGTGGTAAGTGCTTCGTTGGTACCTATCTTTCTTTGCTTCTCCCCCTCAAGCCTCTCCACCCAAACGCCCCCCTGCTGCCACCTGTCAGGAGAGCTAAAGTGACACGGATAAAGGATTGGCTCTTTCATTTCAGGGTTTGGGCCAGCTCCCCTCTGTCCCCCAAACCCAATCTACTGAGGAAAAGTTTAAGGGTTGGACCGCTAGGGTTCCTTGAACCTGTGTTTTCAACTAGTGTGGGGTCCAGTGGCTGCTGACAGTGGATTAAATCAGAGCAACCCACTTTGAGGAAGTTTCTTCTTCATATTCCCTTGACCCTCTCGCCCACTCATTTGGGGGGTTCCTAGGCCTTAGTGTTTTCCCCTCCTCCTGGCCATCTCTCCGAACATTTTCTCTCATGGGGAATGGAGCCCGTCACAAGGCTTCAGCTGTACCCTGACTCTCAAATCTGCTTTCTGTTCTAACAGCTCATCAGAGCTTTGGGCCGACCTCCTCATTCCTCTGTCCTTTCCTACCCACACCACCCTTATTCAGATGTGGATCACTTCTTGCCTGGTTTACAGCAACACCCTGTGAATTCTACATCCTGTGCTGTATACTGGTCTGAGCATCAGTTTCATCACATTATTCCTTGCCACCAAGTCTTTCGTCTTTCAGTGAGTTCCTATTTTCTTTTTAGATTTTATTTATTTGAGAGAGAGAGAGAGAGCTTGAGCATGAGTGGGAGGGGGAGGGGTAGAAGCAGACTCCCCGCTGAGCAGGAAGCCCCACATGGGGCTCAATCCCAGGACCCCGAGATCATGACCTGAGCTGAAGGCAGACACTTAACTGACGGAGCCACCCAGGTGCCCCAGTGAGTTCCTGTTTTCTGCAGGATAAAATCTAGATCCCTGGGCCTGGCTGGGGCTCAGGGCTCCCCATAATCTGATACAACTCTGCCCACCCCGCCTTTGCTCCAGTATCATCCTTGCAGACCTCCCTCCAGCCAGCCAGGCGCCCTTCATTGACCTTCCCTCAAGCCATACTTCTTCCCCATGTCAGCTCATGGCATCACCCTACCCCCAAATGTTCTCTTTCTCCCTTTTGCTAATCTCATTTCTCCTGCCTTCTTTCAAGATTCAGCTCCAGCCCCGCTGCAGATCTTCCCCAGCCTTCAGCTGCCATCCTCCATCCATCTGTCTTCCTCAGTAGCACGTGGGGTCAGCGTCCAGCCTAGCCCAGGCTGGGACTGCTGCACGTGCATCTGTGCCCTCCCAGCAGACAGGGAGACTTTCTCAGTCCCAAGCACCCTGTCCTGAACACAGTTGGTGCTCACTTCAGACAACCGCTTTCTGTGTATTGAGCACTCTCAGGCTGCAAAACCCAGGATTACACTTGTTTAACAAAATCCTTCCCCAACATACCCCCTTTCCTTCCTGCTCTAGGAGAGGGCTTTAGAAATCAGGCTGGTTCTTTGGGGGTGGGGGTGCAAAGAGATAAAGCATTTCACCTCCACCTATCTCAGGCTCCCTCCCCTTCTGTCTCCAGGGTCAGGGGCAGCAGCTTCCTGCCAAACATTCTCCACTAAGTCCCCTCTCCAGCCCTCCACTTCACAGTGATTCTTCCTGGCTGCTCGCTCAACCCTGGTGTTAATGCTTCTGCCTTTCATTGCATTTCCCCCTTCTTCGTGTCAGCTAATGATTATTCAGGGACTTATCTCAACCGGTGTCCCTATCCCAAATCTCTAAGTTCTCTTCAGGGCAAGGGTCATGAGAGTGATCTCATGGTCACGTGAGCGCTGCCTGTACCTCACCCCCTCCGCTGTCCTGGTCCTAATACTCTCAAAAGCTAGTCGCGCGCCCTGCCTCCAGCGCACCTGAACCGAGACCTGAGTGGAAAGGGAAGCCTGTCGTTTTTGCCTGAGGCAGGCAGTGACCGCAAGTTTCCACCTGCTCAGCACTCACTGCCTTCTTCTTCCCCACCTGTTGCTGCTGATGTTCTCCCTGGGCGCTTGCTTGCCCTTGTCTGTACAGTGAAGGCTGGGACTCAGCTGCAGGACAGGGGCCGGAGGCCTGCTCTGCGGTTGCGGTTCTTGCTGGTTAGGTCCAGGTGGGATGCACTGGGCTGACTAGGGAGTAACTCCTGCTTTGCTCACAGGTTTTATCCTGATGGCTGACTCTAAACCACTCTTCTCCCTTGATGGGGACCCCATGGCTGCAGAAGCCTTGCTCCGGGATGTGTTTGGCATTGTTGTGGATGAGGTCATTCGGAAAGGGACCAGTGCCTCCGAGAAGGTGGGTCCTTTCCCTCTCCTCCTGCCCATCATTCCTGGCTCAGAACTTTCCTCCTCCCACAAGGCTTCAGCCCAGAATTCATCAGTCTTGCTGAATGCATCAGGGATTATATGCTGGGTCATACTGTGTATATTTACCCTTGTTCATGAGTTGCTTTGGAAATATTCCTAACTCGTTTTATGTGCAAGCTGAGAGGTGGTTTGGGCAGCCAACTAATGGGGGTGTCCATGGGCCCCCAGAACCTCCTGCTTCTCCCGCCAGGTCTGCGAGTGGAAGGAGCCCGAGGAGCTGAAGCAGCTGCTGGACCTGGAGCTGCGCAGCCAGGGCGAGGCGTCGGAGCAGATCCTGGCACGGTGCCGGGAGGTGATCCGCTATAGTGTGAAGACCTGTGGGTCCTGGGCTGTGGCGGGAGGAGGGTCTGGAGTTGTCCGTTTGTCTGTCCGCAGCTGCACTCTGAGCTCCCTGCCCCCCCGCCTTCTCCAGGTCACCCGCACTTCTTCAACCAGCTCTTCTCAGGGTTGGATCCCCATGCTCTGGCAGGGCGCATTGTCACTGAGAGCCTCAACACCAGCCAGTGAGTCAACCCGAGGCCCCTTGCCCCCACCTCACAAAGGCTTGGATTTGCTGGAGACATACCCCAGGGGTAGGGAGGAGAATGGTTTTGCACCCCCCCCCCCCGTTTCCTGGCATCTCTGCCGACTGTCTTTCTCCTTGTACCCTTTGGGCTCCCTTTCTCCCAGCTTTCTCATGCCTCCTGACCCCCAGTTCTTCCTCATTCTTGCTTCCCTGGCTCTTGGTCACCAGGTCATTCCTCCCTTTGGACCTTTCCTTCCTCATTGTCCCCACCTCCTTTCCCTACTCCTCTGAGAGTCGGACCTGGCTAGCCTGCCTTCCTCTTTTCCCTTCTCATCCCCCCCCTCTCCTGGCAGGTACACTTATGAAATCGCCCCCGTGTTTGTGCTCATGGAAGAAGAGGTGTTGAAGAAACTCCGGGCCCTGGTGGGCTGGAGCTCTGGGGATGGGGTCTTCTGCCCTGGTATGTGAGAAGGAGGGGGGGGCTCTCTTTGGTCTTTTTGAGGGTTCCTCCTCCCCCACGATTTTCTTGCTCTATGCTGGCAGGGAGGGATTCCTCTTTGTTTCCTCTCCAGCTGGGCTGGGGCCAAACCTGAGAGAAGCTGCCCAGTCCCCTGTGTCCTCATGTTTGCCAAACAGTCCCTGGGATCAGCACTCCAGTGCCTGCTCTGGGGAGGGGAGGCCCTGTCCTGGGTCAGCCCAGGATATGGAGGGGAGTAGTCCGGGGGAATCTGCGAATCCTGGGGCTGTTTGGGGTTATCAGCAGGCCCTTCGGAGATCCCTGGGAGCCTACCACTCATGCTTCTTTGATCAGCTCTCCTGGGTGGAGAGGTCGGGGGGAGGAAGCTCCAGTTTTGACCCACGGCTCCTCCCTCTTACCACCTTCCCTGCGACAGGTGGCTCCATCTCCAACATGTATGCCGTGAACCTGGCCCGCTATCAGCGCTACCCGGATTGCAAGCAGAGGGGCCTCCGGGCGCTCCCACCCCTGGCACTCTTCACATCAAAGGAGGTGGGAAGAGGCATAGACCTACCCTGGGCTCCTGATGCTAATGTCCAGCCAGCTGAGTCTGCCTGCCCAGACCCATCTCCAGGGCCAGCCTGCCTCCAGGCAGAAGTGCTTCCTTCCAGTCAAGGGGCCGAGTAAACGCTCCCGTTCACCTTGCCTTCTGAGTGGAGGTAGCAAAGGGACAATGAGTGCCGCAGACATAGTCCACGCCCTTTCTACTCAGAGTGTGGTCTGTGGACCAGTAGCAGCAGAGTATCACCTGGGCGCTTGTCAGAAATGCCGACTCGCAGGCCCCACCCCAGACACGCTGAATATGAATCTGCTCTTGAACCAGACATCCTAGTGATTTGGAGGCACACGAACATTCGAACATTCGAGAAGCCTTGGTCTTCAGGGTCTTATCTGTTGCAGCTCACACATTTGCCAGTGTCTCTCTCCTCCCTATCCTCCCTGCCCTCTGCCTTTCTCCATAGTGTCATTACTCCATCAAGAAGGGAGCTGCTTTTCTGGGACTTGGCACCAACAGTGTCCGAGTAGTCAAGACAGATGAGAGGTAAAGGTCCTTCTGTTCACATGGCTCAGACCCAGCCTGGCACAGCATGCCCTCCTGCTGTTAGAAGCTCTGGCCTCAGGCCCATGCCCCAAGTGGGCTTTTCTCCCTCTCTGTTCCTCCACAGTTGCCCCTTCTGTCTGTCAATGCCTGCTGGAGTCTCTCGCCCTGTCCCCTGAGGTCCGCTTACCCCTCTTAGGAAAAAATCAACATTATGGCCTCTGTGTAGCTAACCCCACATTACCCTGCTCTCAACAGTTCTGCCTCCTAGCTGAGAAAACCAATTACTTCTTTACCCAATCAGTTTTCTTTTCCAGAGGGAAAATGGTTCCTGAGGATCTGGAGAGGCAGATCAGTCTGGCCGAGGCTGAGGTGAGTGAGTGAGGGGCGCTGAGCCAGTGGAGCAGAACCCCTTGGTCTTTTCTTGGAGGCTTCCCTGGGCTCTCCCCACTCAAGGTGCTGCTCAATCCCTCTTCTTCTTCTTTTCTTTTTTTTTTTTTTAAAGATATTATTTATTTATTTGACACAGAGAGAGACACAGTGAGAGCAGGAAACACAAGCAGGGGGTGTGGGAGAGGGAGAAGCAGGCTTCCCGCAGAGCAGGAAGCCGGATGTGGGGCTCGATCCCAGGACCCTGGGATCATGACCCGAGCCGAAGGCAGACGCTTAACGACTGAGCCACCCAGGCGCCCTCAATCCCTCTTCTTGACCTCTGTGCCCGTCTCCCCTGTGGGCTGAAGTAATCAGTGGGAAGCCTGAGGAATGAGGACACTCTCTGCTGCTCTTGGGGACTTTGCCGAGACCCATGGGCAGGACCAGACCCCAAGAGTCAGGAGCAAGCCTGAGTCACTGAGCATAATATAGAACTTATCACATAGGGTTGTTGCAAACATTACATGAGTTAGTATAAATGCACTTGGAACAGTGAAGGACTATATAAATACTACTGCCCATTATTGTTTTTATTGTTATTATTGGAGTACTGCATAGCCATTTAAAAGAATAAGGTGGGTATATGTATACCAACATGAAAATACCTGCACTATATATTTAAGTAAACCTATATAAAGTATATATAGCATGTTACAGTACAGAATAAACACTTTGAACCTATGGTTATTTATTTTTACTTTTTAAAAATTTTTAAAAAGATTTTATTTATTTGAGAGGGAGAGAGAGAGCGTGCACAGGGGTTGGGAGGGGCAGAGGGAGAGGGAGAAGCAGGCTCCCCACTGAGCAGGGAGCCCTATGCGGGCTCGATCCCAGGACCCTGGGATCATGACCTGAGCCGAAGGCAGATATGAGCCACCCAGGCGCCCCAGAACCTATGGTTATTTAGAATAATGTATACTTATTGATATATTGATGTTTCCTCTGAGTAGCAGTGTGAGCAGCAACTAGAATAGTGGAGTACCACTTTTATTGTACAAATAAATCCTTTTTTTTTTTTTTTTTTGGTAATCGCTGTATTGAGATATCGTTCACATGCCGTACAATTCACCCACTTATAGTGTCCAATTCAGTTGTTTTTAACAGAGTTGTGTAACCATCGCTACAATAAATATTAGAACATTTTGGGGTGCCTGGGTGGCTCAGTCGTTCAGCATCTGCCTTTGGCTCAGGTCATGATCCCAGGGTCCTGGGATCGAGCCCCACATCGGGCTCCCTGCTCCGGGGGAAGCCTGCTTCTTCCTCTCCCACTCCCCCTGCTTGTGTTCCCTCTCTCGCTGTGTCTCTCTCTGTCAAATAAATAAATAAAATCTTTTAAAAAAAAAAA
>NC_138373.1:104586094-104594568 GCF_054177405.1 Leptonychotes weddellii | reverse complement strand
GGTGCCTGGGTGGCTCAGTCGTTCAGCATCTGCCTTTGGCTCAGGTCATGATCCCAGGGTCCTGGGATCGAGCCCCACATCGGGCTCCCTGCTCCGGGGGAAGCCTGCTTCTTCCTCTCCCACTCCCCCTGCTTGTGTTCCCTCTCTCGCTGTGTCTCTCTCTGTCAAATAAATAAATAAAATCTTTTAAAAAAAAAAAGAACATTTTCATCACCCCCAAAAAGAAACCACACACCCTTTAGCCATCAATCCCCAATTTTCCCCAAACCTCCTACTAGGCAACACTCAGCAAGTTTGTGTCTCGATGGATCTGCCTATTGTAGATTTTTCATATAAATGGACTTACACTATGCATGGTCTTTTGTGATGAACTTCTTTTACTTAGCATACTGTCTTCGAGGTTCATCCTTGTAGAGTCTCTCAGCGCTTCCTTCCTTTCATTGCTGGATAATATTCCATTGTATTGGATCTACCACATTTCATTTATCTGCTCATCAGTTGATGGACATTTGGGTTTCCACTTTTTAGCAATTCTGAGTAACGCCCCTCTGACCATTTGTGTACAAGTGTGTGTGAACGTATGTTTTTCATTTCTCTTGGTTATATACCTGGGGACAGAATTGCTGACTCATCTGGTAATTCTGTATTTAACTTTTGAGGAGCTGCCAGCCTGTTTTTTCAAAGTGGCTGTACCAGTTTCCAGCCCTACCAGCAGCAGATGAGGGTTCCAGTTTCTCCACATTCTCACCAACACTTGTTATTTCTTTTTTTCCTAGTCTGTTTGTTTGTTTCAATTGAAGTATGATTAATATAAAGTGTGAAGTTAGTTTCAGGTGTACCACCTATTGATTCAACAGTTCTGTTTATACAGTACTCAGTGCTCATCACGATAAGTGTACTCATTATCTGTCACCATGCATTATTACAATATTATTGACTAGACTCCCTATGCTGTGTTTTCATCCCCATGACTTGTTTATTTTATAACTGAAAGTTTGTACCTCCTAATCCACTCTATCTATTTCACCCGTCTCCCCCAACCTCCCCTCTGCAACCACCAGTTTGTTTTTTGTGTTTGAGTCTGTTTCTTTCCTTCTCTGTGCATTTGTTTTGTTTTTTAGATTCCACATATAAGTGAAATGATATGGTTTTTGTCTTTCTCTGTCTGACTTATTTCACTTAGTATTATACTCTCTAGGTGCATCCATGTTGTTGCAAATGGCAAGATCTCATTCTTTTTATGGCTGAGTAATATTCCATGCATGCACACACACACACACACACACACACGTATACTACATCTTCTTTATTCATCTATTGATGGGCACTTAGGTTGCTTTCATATCTTGGCTACTGTAAATAATGCTGCAATAAACATAGGGGTACATATATCTTTTCAAATTAGTGTTCTCATTTTCTTTGGGTAAATACTCAGTAGTGGAATTATGGATCATACGGTAATTCTATTTTTAAGTTTTTGAGGAACAGTGTCTGCACCAGTTTACATTCCTACCAACGGCACAGGGGCTCCCTTTTCTCCACATTGTTGCCGACACTTGTTTCTTGTCTTTTCAATTCTAGCCATTCTGCCAGGTGTGAGGTAATATCTCATTGTGGTTTTGATTTGCATTTCCCTGATGATGAGTCATGTTGAGCATCTTTTCATGTGTCTGTTGGTCATCTGTATGTCTTCTTTGAAAAAATGTCCATTCAGGTCCTCTGTATTTATTTATTTGTTTGTTTATGATTGTTTTAATTTTTATTTTTTTAAAAGATTTTATTTATTTATTTGACAGAGAGAGACTCAGCGAAAGAGGAAACAGAAGCAGGGAGAGTGGGAGAGGGAGAAGCAGGCTCCAGGCCGAGCAGGGAGCCCGATGTGGGGCTTGATCCCGGGACCCTGGGATCATGACCTGAGCCGAAGGCAGACACTTAACGACTGAGCCACCCAGGCGCCCCTGTTTGTTTATGATTTTTAAGTAATCTCTACACCCAATGTGGGGCTTCTGCTTTTCCTTTCCAATCTGGATGCCCCTTATTTTATTTTCTTACCTAATTGCCCTGCTAGAACTTTAGTATAATGTTGAATAGAAGTGGGGAGAGTGGGCATCCTTGTCATGTTCCTGATCTTAGGGGGAAGGCTTTCAGTCTTTCAGCTTTGAGTACGATATTAGCTGTGGGTTTTTTGTAGTTGCCCTTTATTAGGTTGAGAATGTTCCCTTCAACTCTTAGTTTGTTGAGTATTTTCATCAAGAAGGAGTGTTGGATTTTGTCAAATGTTTTTCTGTGTCTATTGAGATGTGTTTTTTTCCCCTTTATTCTGTTGATAAGAGTGTATTACATTGGGGCACCTGGGTGGCTCAGTCGTTAAGCGTCTGCCTTCGGCTCAGGTCATGATCCTGGGGTCTTGGGATTGAGCCCTGCATCAGGCTCCCTGGTTGGCGGGAAGCCTGCTTCTCCCTCTCCCACTCCCCTTGCTTGTGTTCCCTCTTTCACTGTCTCTCTTTCTGTCAAATAAATTTAAAAAATCTTTAAAAAAAAAAGTGTATTACATTAATTGATTTTTGGATGCTAAACTGAGCTTGTGCTCCTGGGACAAATTATTTTGTCATAACATACAATTTTTTTATATGTTGCTGATTTCGGTTTGCTAGTGTTTTGTAGATTTTTATATCTATGTTCAAAGAGATATTGTCTCAGGTTTTCTTGTGATATTTCATCTAGTTTTGGTATCAGGGTAATACTTCCTCATAGGATGAGTTCAGAAGTGTTCCTCTTCTGTTTTTTAGAATATTTGCGAAGAACTGGTATCAGTTCTTTTTTAAATTATTATAGAATTCATCAGCAAAGCCATATGGGCCTGGGCTTTTCCTTGTGGTCGTTTTTAAAAATAAAAATTCAAGTTCTTCATGAACTTTTGTACCATTAGAATTTTTTAAATAGCATTTTGATCTTCAAGACACTAAAAGTTTTTGGAAGTGTGTGAGCTTTGGAAATAGACCAGCAGACAGACCTAGGATTGAATTCCATCTCCGGAGCTTAGCTTGGGGGTGAATTTCTTAACACCTCTGAACCTGAGTGTCCTCACCTGCGAACTAAGGGGGACGGTAGCATGTTGTAAGGTTGAAAGGGCCCAGGCCAGGCCTGCAGTAAGAGTTAGAGATGGCTCGGCCCTAGAACCTGGGTGGCTTTTTAGATCCCTTCACAGTCTCTGTCTCCTCCTGCGTTGTTGCCACAGGGTGCCGTGCCGTTCCTGGTCAGTGCGACGTCTGGCACAACCGTGCTGGGGGCCTTTGACCCCTTGAACGCGATTGCTGACGTGTGCCAGCGTCTCGGGCTGTGGCTGCATGTGGATGTGAGTGAGCCTTGGGCCTGGGGGTGGGGGTGGACTGAGCCAAGGCCAAGGCCCACGTTATTCCTTTTGCTCCACAGGCCGCCTGGGGTGGGAGCGTCCTGTTGTCACAGACACATAGACATCTCCTGGATGGGATCCAGAGGTGTATACGGCCACCTACTTCCTGAATCCCACCCTTCAATTCCTTGACCCAGAGAATAGTCCTGGACTAGGGCTCTTCCGATGGGAAGGAGGGAAGGAGGTTGGTGGGAGGGGCGCTGGAGAGATGGTGGACTGGGGCTGGGAAGTCAGACATCAGACGTGGGAATTCTTCCTGACTGCTGGGCCAGGGTGAGACTCAAGCCCCTTCACTGAAGATATGGTAAAGGAGGGGGGCTCTGGTTGAGGAGCAGCCAGTTGATCCAGCTTTGCTCTGCCCCCCCCCCCACCCCTACCCCTGCAGGGCTGACTCGGTGGCCTGGAATCCTCACAAGCTTCTGACAGCAGGCCTGCAGTGCTCAGCTCTTCTTCTCCGGGATACCTCGGTGGGTCGGCCCTGCCCTCTCCTCACTCCACCTCCCACCCTGGATCTCTGTTTTTTTCTCTGGCCCACCTTCGAGAGGGTCCTGGCCTTATTATGTCCTCCTCACCATCCCGTCTGAAGCCCAGTATCCGTGACCAGCCTCATCCCCTGTACTGCCCCCACCCCCTCCCCCACCATGGCCTGTCTTCAAGCAAAGGAAGAGGTTTCCAGCTTGCAGTTGTAATTGAAGGGATCCTAGGCTGAATCTGGGAAGAATTCTGGGTATTGGGAGAAAACCCAGAGAAAGGGGCCTAGTGGCAGGGAAAGAATGGGTGGTCTGAGCTAAGAAATCCCCGTGTGCAGCTCTGGAGGAGGCCTCGGTATGTGTGTGGGGGGTCTGACAGTCTTCCCCACACTCCCCCCCCACCCCAACCAACAGAACCTGCTTAGGCGCTGCCACGGGTCCCAGGCCAGCTACCTCTTCCAGCAAGACAAGTTCTATGACGTGGCTCTGGACACTGGAGATAAGGTGGTGCAGTGTGGCCGCCGCGTGGACTGTCTGAAGCTGTGGCTCATGTGGAAGGCACAGGGCGGGCAAGGGCTGGAGCGGCGCGTCGACCAGGCCTTTGCCCTTGCCTGGTAGGAGTGGGGGCGCTCCTACGTCCTCTCCCCTGGCGTTCCGTCTGGTCCGTCCTGCCCCCACCCACTGCTCCGCTCCTCCCATTTTTCTTGTTCTTGGGGTTTCTGGGTTCATTCTCTGCGTCTCTTCTGCTTCTGTGTCTCTGCTTTTCCTCCTCCATGTGTGATTTCTTTCTCTCTCTCTCTCTGTGTTCGCAGGTACCTGGTGGAGGAATTGAAGAAGCGAGAAGGATTTGAGTTGGTTATGGAGGTATGCATCCTCCTCCCCACCCCAGGCTATCCCACACAGCAAAGCCCTGATGGGGGAAGAGGGGCAGTAAGGGGGGATCATCCCCCTTCCACAGCTCACCCCTTCTCCTCCCTCATTCCTCCCAGCCGGAGTTTGTCAATGTGTGTTTCTGGTTTGTGCCCCCCAGCCTGCGGGGGAAGCAGGAGAGCCCGGATTACAGTGAAAGGCTGGCTAAGGTAGGCTCTCTCTTCTGGTCTCTGGTTATAGCCCACTTTAGGGAACTGTGATGCTTCTGGTGTGTTTCTGCCCCCTGCTGGCTGTGAGTGGCATGGCAGGTCCCTTTGCTAGTCTTGCTCCTGAGGTGGGGGTGTGAACTGGAAGACAACCCCAACTGGTCCTCATTTCTGTGGGGGTGGGGATGGGAAATAAGGTATGTTTCTGGAAAATGAAAAGAAGACAGAGAGGGATGTTACAGGAGAAGTCACCAGTGTGTAGTACGTAGTCCATGGGAGTTCTGCTGGGAGCTCGGGCCCAGGACAGCCGTATGAAGCCTTATTCCCTGATGCTGGGGGCAGAATAACTGTATAAGGCCGGTCCAGACATGCCTTCTAGAGGCAAGGAGATAAGTCCTGTCCCTAAGGATAGATTGGTGCTAGGTGCTGCAGATGATCTGAAAGGACAAGAATGTTCTTGCCCTTAAGGGGTTATTTAGAAAACTAGAGTTACCTATCTGAAACCAATATGTTCAAGGCAATCTTGTAAATTACATGTTAGATTACAGGGTACAGATCACAGATATTCCAGGAATTCAGAGAGGGGAGAAGAAGGTGTTAAGGATGACAAAGGCTAGATGTTAGAGTAGAGCAGTGCTGGGAGTCAGGGAACAGTCAGGATTTGGCAGAAAATGGCCCGTGTGACAACTTGGAGATATAGGTAAGATAGGAAATAATGCAGAAGCTGGAGAAGGGGGCGCCTGAGTGGCTCAGTCGTTAAGCGTCTGCCTTCGGCTCAGGTCATGATCCCAGGGTCCTGGGATGGAGCCCCGCATCGGGCTTCCTGCTCAGCGGGGAGCCTGCTTCTCCCTCTCCCATTCCCCCTGCTTGTGTTCCTGCTGTCACTATCTCTGTCTCTGTCAAATAAATAAATAAAATCTTAAAAAAAAAAAAAGAAGCTGGAGAAGGCCAAGCAGGCAGGATGTAGTGGGAAAGGTGACCTAGGGCCAGGGTCAGGAGCTGAGCGATGAGTGCTCCCTCAGAAAGGTACCTGAGCGAGAGGGAAGTGCACCTAGGGGAGCGTGCACTGAGGCTGCAGCTGGAAGTTCTCTCCAACCCTTCCACAGGTGGCCCCAGTACTCAAGGAGCGCATGGTGAAGGAGGGCTCCATGATGATCAGCTACCAGCCCCATGGGACCCGGGGCAACTTTTTCCGCATGGTTGTGGCCAACCCTGCGCTGACCCGGGCTGATATGGACTTCCTTCTCAACGAGCTGGAAAGGCTAGGCCGGGACCTCTGAGCCTCCTCCTCCTCCTCCTTGCTGCTGGCCCTGAGCGCCCCCCCCCCCCCCGCCGCCCCGTCTCTGTGCATTCCCTTCCTGTGTTTTCAAGAACAGACTGACCTTAACAACCTTTCTGTGCCTTGATCCACTAACTCTCTAATTAAATATTTGCTACTAGGAGAATATTTAAATAAACTACAGTATATCCAGATGATGGAATGGTACTCTGCCATTAGAATTATGTTTACAAACAAGATTTTTATTGATATGAGAAAAGATAATTTTAATATAATGCTATATTGAAAAAGCTGGATACAAGACTTTGTATATAGTAATATCTGAGTGGTGTTCATACATAGAAGACTGATAAAATGAAATATGTCAAATATTAATAATTTTCCCTGGGATGGGATTATAGGCAATTTAAAATTAATTTTTTATACATTTTGTGCTCTTCCCTTTTATTACATAATTAATATGCATTACTTTTATAATGGGGAAATAATAAAGTTAAACCTTCAACTATATTATTTTGGAATGTTTTGAAGTTTACCTTTTATCAAATAATAGAGAATGTGAAATTTTTTTTTAAAGGGGCGCCTGGGTGGTTCAGTTGTTAAGCGTCTGCCTTCGGCTCGGGTCATGATCCCAGGGTCCTGGGATCGAGCCCCGCATCGGGCTCCCTGCTTAGCGGGAAGCCTGCTTCTCCCTCTCCCACTCTCCCTGCTTGTGTTCCCTCTCTCACTGTGTCTCTCTCTGTCAAATAAATAAATAAAATCTTTAAAAAACAATTTTTTTAAAAAGGGAGGTGTAAGAGAGGCTAAAAATAAGAAATTTTTTTCTTAAGAAATCTATAGCAGGAGAGGAAAGACCAAAAGTGGAGTTCTAAATTAACTGTACTTTAGTGACATTGAAAACAAAATGGGTACTGATTATATGTTGAAACCAGAGCCTTGTCCACTTATCCCTCATGAAAAATCCTCACACACAAGGAGGAATTTGCCTTCTGTAGGGTGCCTGCCTGCCTCAGTAGTAGAGCATATGACTCTTGATCTTGGGGTTGTGAGTTCTAGCCCCATGTTGGGTGTAGAGATTTCTTACTTACTTATATACATACATATATAAATTTAAAAAAACAGATTTTCCTTCTGTAATTTAAACAATAGAAACCAAGTTTAAAAAAAAAGAAGGAGCGCCTGGGTGGCTCACTTGGTTAAGCGTCTGCCTTTGGCTTAGGTCATGATCCCGGAGTCCCGAGATGGAGCTCAGCTTCTCCCTCTGCCCCTCACCCAGTTCGTTCTCTCTCTCTCTTTCAAATAAATAAATAAAACCTTAAAAAAAAAAAAAAAAGCCCAGCAACCAAACATCCATTTTACACTTATATCTTGGGCTGGTGTTGCTTTTCAGTCATTTTTGGGAAAGAGGCAATTAGCTACACAAGTTATTTGCTTTGTTTTTTGTTGTTGTTGTTGTCGTCCAAGGTTTATTGATGATATTACAGCAGAAAGATTCAAATGGCTCCACGAGGTGTTTTGAAATTCATCCCAACTCTAGGCTGAGTGACCTGCAGTTTGGGCAAACTGCCAAAGTCCAAGACCTTCAACATTTCCTTAGGGTCAGGATCCACTTCCATGATCTCCTGCCCCCAGGCTGAGACCTCAGGAATGGAATTCTCCCTCCTTTCTCTCCTCCTCCTGCAGCTTGGTGGAAACCCCTCTCACTGGGCCTCTCTGAATCCGCTCCATCTGACGTGTGACAGGCTGTTCTCTTGTTGCAGAGTTTCTTGGCGGGAATAATGGCGTCTCCTCGCACACAGGCTTGTTGGTGTGGAAGAGGTTGCCCAGGCGCGTGTAGTACTTCTTTTTTTTTTTTTAAAGATTTTATTTATTTATTTGACAGAGAGAGACACAGCGAGAGAGGGAACACAAGCAGGGGGGTGGGAGAGGGAGAAGCAGGCTTCCTGCCAAGCAGAGAGCCTGATGTGGGGCTCAATCCCAGGACCCTGGGATCATGACCTGAGCCGAAGGCAGACGCTTAACGACTGAGCCACCCAGGCGCCCCACTAAGCCCTATTCTTAAAGAGTTCTATGTATCTGCAAAATGTCTTAAACTTAGTGAAAAAGACAAATTTAAAAAAATCCTTATTTTCAACTCAAAACAAAGCTAGAAAGCAAAAATAAAACCAAAATCTTCAGGATACCTGGGTGGCTCAGTTGGTTAAACGACTGCCTTCAGCTCAGGTCATGATCCTGGA
>NC_138373.1:104553904-104585994 GCF_054177405.1 Leptonychotes weddellii | reverse complement strand
AACGACTGCCTTCAGCTCAGGTCATGATCCTGGAGTCCCAGGATTGAGTCCTCCCCACTGAGCAGGGAGCCTGCTTCTCCCTCTCCCACTCCCCCTGCTTGTGCTCTCTCTCTCTCTGACAAATAAATAAATAAATTAATTAATTAATAAAATCTTTTTAAAAAATCTTCAAAATTCTTAAATCATCTCCATTTGAGAAATATTTTTAAGAGGTCAGAAAGACAAGACCTAGTATCAGTTAATCACCAGCTTTTCTCCAGCTTTATAAGCTAATGCTTCTACTCTTCTTTTTTTTTTTTTAAGTAAGCTCTACATACAGCGTGGGGCTTGAACTCACAACCCTGAGATCAGGAGTCACATGCTCTACTGACTAAGCCAGCCAGGTGCTCCTACTCTCCTAGTCTCAAAATTCAACCTTTCAATCTCTAGATACAATATGACAGTCTCCCTCCTGCTTCCTCTCTTCCATCAGCATTTATGGAGCTCCTAATATGTGTAATTCCTTTCCCTGCCTTCGAAGAGTTTAAGAATTAAACAGTCATCCCTCATCCGAGGCATAACCCTGCTCCAGGGCCTTGGCACCTGCTGTCCCCTTTTGCCTCAGAGTTCATCTATCTACATGGTTTGTTCCCTCATTGACTTTAGATTTCTGTTCAGATGTCACCTCCTTAGTGAAACTTTCCTTGAATATTCTACTTAAAATTACATTTTTAAAAAAGATTTTATTTATTTATTTGACAGAGAGAGGCACAGTGAGAGAGGGAACACAAGCAGGAGGGGTGGGAGAGGGAGAAGCAGGCTTCTAGCGGAGCAGGGAGCTTGACGCGGGGCACGATCCTAGGACCCATGGATCATGACCTGAGCCGAAGGCAGATGCTTAACCGACTGAGCCACCCAGGTGCCCCTAAAATTACATTTTCACCTTTGGTTCTTGCCCTTGCTATTCTATTGTCTGCCCTGTTTTTCTCCATGGCACGTGTAAGTATCTGGCATAGTCTATATTTCAGTCTCTTATCATCTATCTATCTATCTATCATCTATCAATATATTTATTTAATTTTTTTTCTGTTTCACCCAACTAGAATGTAAGTTCTGGGAGCAGAGATTTTGTATCACTGCTTCCTAAAATGGAATGTGGTACTTACTGGCTGGATAATGTTGAGTGAATTGTTAATGAGCTCCAGGTAGTAGTTGACTGGCTCTCAGTCACATAACTCGGTGGAGTCAAAGCCAAATTTCAGCCATCTTCCTCTGGCTCTTAACCACAGACGTAGCCTGCTTCTGTTGTCACACATACATAATTCATAGGTGTGTGAGTGTTAGGGCCGTTTTATGATCTGTATGCTCTGGATCTACTGCTTGCAGGAAGGGTGAAGCCATGCGTAGGTTCGGATACCCATCTTGCCCTTGACCTGGGGAAATCATGTTTTCATCAAACAGGAAACGAGGATATTGGGAATACCTACCTGGGTAGGTTGCAGTGTTGGAACAGGTTTTGTTTTGTTTTGGTTTTGGTTTTTGGTTTAGAGCGGTCAGTGTATTCAAGTGGCCAGATTCCACGGGACTGGGGAAGGAAAATGGTACCATCACAGGTAGGCCATGGGCTGAGGAGCTAAAAGCTGGGTGGGGCACCTATGATATGGCAGCTCTTGAGGTTGATGGTAAGAGCCTTTTTAGGAAAGTAGATGAAAGGGAGCAAGCTACAGGAAGGTCAGAATTTGCCTAAACACTTGGAATTTTTCTTATGCACCTTAGGTCCTCATTTGGCTAGTTCTCTTCTGTTTATGTACCTTAAAAATATTTTCCTTATTTCAAAATAATAATAATATAATAGTTACAGAGAACTTCCATATACTCTTTACCTAAATTTGTCGATTTTTCACACTTTGACAAATTTTCTTTATCATTCTTTTATATATGTACTATAACATGTTTTTTTCTGAACCGTTTGAGAGTTGGTTTCATACAATATGCCCCTTTATCTCTCATACTCTCGTGCATATTTCCTAAGAAGAAGAATATTTTTTTTTAAAGATTTTATTTATTTATTTGAGAGAGAGAGAACACATGAGAGGGGATAGGGTCAGAGGACGAAGCAGACTCCCCGCCGAGCAGGGAGCCCCATGCGGGACTCGATCCCGGGACTCCAGGATCATGACCTGAGCCGAAGGCAGTCGCTCAACCAACTGAGCCACCCAGGCGCCCAAGAAGAATATTTTTTTTAATTTAAATTCAATTAGCCAACATAAGAAGAATGTTATCTTAAATATAACCATGGCACAATTATCAAATTCAGGAAGTTTAAAATTGACACTATACTTTAAAGTCCGTTATTCCAAAATTGTCAATTTTCCCAATAGTGCCCATTATGGCATTTTCCCTCTCATACGAGATCCCAGGCCAGGATCATGTATCACATTTTGTTGTCATATTTCTGTTTCCTTAAACTAAAGTAAACTAAACTTAACTGAAATAGTTCTTCAGCCTTCTTTGTCATTAAGGACATTAACATTTTTAAAGAATACAGGCCAGTCATTCTATAGAATGTTCATCTATTTGTTTTTCCTGATGTTTCCTCTTGACTGGATTCAGGTTCTGCATTCTGAGCTGGAATATGATGTAAATCATGTGTGTTCTTTTCAGGGAAGTCAACCCCAAGGTCCACAATGTCCATCTGCTTCTTATTGGTGATGTAATTTGATCAAGGTCAAAATTGATCAAGGGGTTGTCTGGTTTCCCCACAGTATAGTTACTATTTTCCCCTTTGCAACTAATAAACAATCTATGAGGAGACATTCTGAGAATACACATATATCCTGCTCCGCTTTATTCCCCGCCTAGACTTAGTATCCCCTCGTGCGTGATCCTTGCCCAAACCAACTTTCACCATAAAGGTTGCAAAATGGTGATTTTCTAACTCTATCAATCCCTCCACGTTTATCACTTGGCATTTAACTGCAAAGGAGAACCCTCCTTTCTCCTCATTCATTCATCTATTTACTATCAATATGGGCCTTTGTTTTATCCAGTAAGTTATAATCCATTTCTATCCTTATTTTAATACTCAAATTGTACCATTTTTGACCATAAGAAACCCCTTTAATCTGGCTCCCGGGTCCTTTCACCCTGACTTTTTTTTTCTCTTAGCACTGCCTCTGTTCCTGGCACAACAAAAATGTTCCAGGCTTATCTTATGCTTCCTCTGCTCCACTTGGAATCAGCCATGTCTTCAAGGAAACCTGATTCCTTTTTGTGGAGAATGGCATTTAGAGACTGCCATCTTGGGGCGCCTGGGTGGTTCAGTCAGTTAAGCGTCCGACTCTTGATTTTGGCTCAGGTCATGATCTCAGGGTTGTGGGATCAAGTGCTATGTGCTCAGTACAGAGTCTGCTTATCCCTCTTCCTCTGCTCCTCCCCACCCCCACACGCACACTCATTCTCTCTCTCTCTCTCAAATAAATAAATAAGTAAAAATCTTAAAAAAAGAAAAAAAAGAAACCATGATCTAGGCACCAGGTATGTTCATAGCTACTGGATAGATTTATGGACTTCTGAATTTTAAACTAACATCCTTTTGGATCTCCCAATCCATCTTAATTGTGCTAAGGGAAACAAAGGGCCAGAGCTTTAAAGGGGGGAAGTGATGTTCTCCTGGGAGATATCACAGGGGCCGTAGAGAAAATGGATTAATAACCCAGGATGGTAGGTGGGGGGTGAGGTAGTGAGTTGGGGTGCTTGATTCTTCTCTTTTTTTTAAGAGAGGTTTTTAAATTTTTTTTTTTTTTTTTAAAGATTTTATTTATTTGACAGAGAGAGACACAGCGAGAGAGGGAACACAAGCAGGGGGAGTGGGAGAAGGAGAAACAGGCCTCCCGCTGAGCAGGGAGCCCGATGCGGGGCTCGATCCCAGGACCCCGGGATCATGACCTGAGCCGAAGGCAGACACCCAACGACTGAGCCACCCAGGCACCCCGAGGTTTTTAAATGTTAAATGAAGTACCTTGAAGGTCGGGCTTTGTATAAAGAAGGCAACATTCTCTCAACCCCTGGTTTAGTGTTGGCATTATAAGTTTCCTAGAATAATAGGTCATGGAGTCGAAAGGCCTGCCAAGTACTCACTTGATACGACCTTAGCCTTTAGGCAGATTTTTTAACCTGTATTTTACAAATAAGGCAGCTGAGGCTGGGCAAAGCTAAGGTTCTTACAAAGTCACAAAAGTGTCTCTTAAGCAGAAGATGTAGTTTATTCTAAAGAGGAATACCATTTGTTTGTACAAGACACCATCTCTTCAACTTTATCCCCGCAAACGCAACAATTCTGTGCTTTCTTTTCTAGACTATTTTGTCACTTCTTGAGATCCAGTTTCCACATGTTAGAAGAATCCAGTAGTCTGATGACCTAGTTTTGAAAAATTCCTGAAGTTCATTTTTAGCAAATTCTCTGGTGCCAACATAATTAGCTTGCACATTTCCTTAGTTTGTAGCATGTGATTTTTAGTTTTTTTTTCTTATAACCACATACATTTTAAAGTTGGATGAGAGGTTTAAGTGTTTTTAATGTCAACTGGAGGTATTTTGCTGCTGTTCCCTTCTGCCAAGGAAGATAGACTGGAGGGTTATATATATCAGGTACTGATACTGGGATTTCTTTGGGGGAAGATTTTAAACTACACATTCAATTTCTTTAACAGATGAGGGCTGTTGAGGGCTGTTTCTTCTTGAGTAAGGTTTGGTAATTTTTGCCTTTCAAAAAAATAGTTTATTTTCCTCTAAGTTTCAGGATTTATTGATATAAACTTGTTTCCTTATTACCTCTTTAATATCTGTAGAATCTGTAGTATTGTTACCTGTTTCTCATTCCTGATACTGATGACTTGTGTCTTCTCTCTTTTTTTTCTGTTCAGTTTAGTTAGAGGTTTCTTGTTTATTGATCTTCTCAAAGAACCAGCTTTGGTATTGCTGAGTTTCTTAATTGTTTTTCTTACTTGATTTCTGCTCTTCACTTTATCCAAGTGAATTTTCCAGATTGGCAATATTCAGTGCATCCTGTCACACAGTGATGCTGAAAGAGTAACATGTCCTGAGGAAAATGGAAGCTTTGCTTACTACAAAACTGTAGTAATCAACATAATGTGGTCTACAATATAGACATGCAGACCAAAGAAATAGATTGAGAATCCAGAAATAAGCCATCACATTTACAACCAATTGATTTTTGGGAAAAGAATAGTCTTTTCAACAAATGGTGTTGGGACAACTGGATATCCATATGCAGAAGAATGAAGTTGAACCCCTTTATCACATCATACACAAAAATTAACTCATATGAATTATAGAACTAAACCTAAGAGCTAAAAACTATAAAGCTCTTGGAAGAAAATAGAGGAATATATCTTAGTGAGCTTGGGTTAGGCTAAGTCTTCTTACATATGACACCAAAAGCACAAGCAACCAAAGAAAAAACAGATTAATTGGACCTCATCAAAATTTAAAACTTGTGGGGCACCTGGGTGGCTCAGTCGTTAAGCGTCTGTCTTCGGCTCAGGTCATGATCCCAGGGTCCTGGGATCGAGCATTGGGCTCCCTGCTCTGCGGGAAGCCTGCTTCTCCCTCTCCCACTCCCCCTGCTTGTGTTCCCTCTCTCGCTGTGTCTCCCTCTGTCAAATAAATACATTAAAAAAAAAAAATTAAAAAAAAATTTAAAACTTGTGCTTCAAAGGACACCATCAAGAATGTGCAAAGACAATGTGTAGAATGGAAGAAGATATTTGCAAATTATATATCTGATAAAGGACTTATATCTGGAATAGTTGAAGCCCTCTTACAACTTAATAATAAAAGACAAATTATCCAAATCAAAAATGGACAAGGGATCTGAGTAGACATTTCCCCAGAGAAGATATACATATGGCCAAAAAGCACATGACAAGATGCCCAACATCATTAGTCATCAGGGAAATGCAAATCAAAACCACAATGAGATACCACTTCATACCCACTAAGATAGTTATAACAAAAAAAAAGAGAAATAGCACATGTTGGTAAGGATGTAAAGAAATTGGAACCCTCATACACTGCTGGTGGAATTGTAAACTTGTGCAGCCACGGGTGCCTGGGTGGCTCAGTTGGTTGAGCGACTGCCTTCGGCTCAGGTCATGGTCCTGGAGTCCTGGGATCGAGTCCCGCGTCGGGCTCCCTGCTCGGCGGGGGGTCTGCTTCTCCCTCTGGCCCTCCCCCCCCTCATGCTGTTTCTCTCTCTCTCTCAAATAAATAAATGGATAAATAAAATCTTAAAAAAAAAAAACAAAACTTGTGCAGCCACTTTGGAAAACAGTCTGGCAGTTCCTCAAAGGTTAAATATAGAGTCATCATATGACCCAGGAATTCCATTCCCAGGTATATACCTAAGAGAAATGAAAACATACATCTGCACAAAAACATGTGTGCAAATGTTCATGGCAGCATTATTCATAATAGCGCCAAAGCGGAAACAATCCGAATGTTCATTGTATTGATCAGGGTTCTCCAGAGAAACAGAACCAAGAGGGCATATATAGATATATATAAGAGGAGCTTTATTATAGTAATTGGTTCACCTGGTTATGAAGGTTGCCATCTGCAAGCTGGAGGGCCAGGGAAGCCCTGGTATAACTCATTCTGAGTCCAAAGGCCTGAGAACCGGGGAGCCGCTGGTATAACTCCTAGCAAGAGGTCAAAGGCCCAAGAACCAGGAGCTCTGATGTCTGAGGACAGGAAAAGACATATTCCAGCTCAAGAAGGGAATTTGCCCTTCCCTTGCCTTTCTGTTCCATTTGGGCCCTTAAAAGATTGGTTGATGCCTGCCCACATTGCTGAGAGAGGATCTCTCTACTCAGCCTACCAAATCAAATGCTAATCTCTTCTAGAACACTCTCACAGACACACCCAGAAATAATGTTCTACCCCCTATCTGGGTATCCCTTAGCCTAGTCAGATTGGAACATAAAATGAACCATCATATTCATCAACTGATGAATGAGTAAATAGAATGTGGGATATCCATACAATGGAATGTTCTTGACCACACAAACGGATGATGAACTGCTATATGCTACAAAATGGTTTAACTTTGAAAACTGTATGCTAAAAAAAAGAAGCCAATCTCAGAAGACCATATATGGTATGTTTCCATTTATTTGAAATATCCAGATTAGAAAGTAGATTTGTGGCTGCCCAAAGCAGGAGGTTTAGAGGGGAATGGAAAGTGATTTCTAATGGGTACAAGGTTTTGGGGGGCAGTGATGAAAATGTACTAAAATGAATTGTGGTAATGGTTACACAAATCTGTGAACATATTAAGACCATTGACTTGTACCCTTTAAGTGGGTGAATGGAACGGTATATGAATTATATTTGAATAATCCTGAAGTATATATCTTTGAATAAAGCTGATAAACTATGTATGTATACATCTGTCCTTCTAAGATCAGGAACAAGACAGAGAGGTCCATACTCACTCCTTCTGATTAACACTGTACTTGAAGTTCTAGCTAGGTAATAAGGCAAGGAAAAAAAGACCTAAAAATTAGAAAGGAAAAAGTAAAATTGTTTTTATTTGCAGGTGAAATGATCATCTATGTAGCAAATTCTAATGAGCCTACGAAAATGCTACTAGAACTAGTTTAGCAAGGTTGCAAGATACAAGATCAATATACAAAAATTAATTTTATTTCTGTACACCAGCAACAAACTATTGGAAGTGGAAATTAAAAGACAATATCATTTACAGTATCATCAAAAAAGAAGAGAATTATGTAAGGACAACTCTGATGAAAGATGTGCAAATCCCATACACTGAAAACTAAAAAATATTGGTAAGAGAAATTAAATAAGACTTAAATGGAGAGATATACAATGTTTATTGCTGAAAGGCCTAGTATTGCTGAGACGTTAATTCTTCCCAAACTTATTTATAGATTCAGTGTAATCTCAATAGAAATCCCAGCATGGTTTTTGTAGAAATTACAGTTGATTCTAAAATGCATGTGGAAATGCAAGTGATCTGGGATAGCCAAAACAAACTTTATTTTTTTAAAAAGATTTTATTAATCCACTTGAGAGAGAGAGCGCGCTCGAGAGAGAGCAAGCACAAATAGGGGAGGGGTAGAAGGAGAGGGAGGAGGCTCCGTGCTGAACAGGGAGCCCTATGCAGGCCTCAATTCCAGGACCCTGGGATCACAACCTGAGCCGAAGGCAGACGCTTAACTGACTGAGCCACCCAGGCCCCCCCAAAAACAACTTTAAAAAAGAAAAAATGTGGGGGCACCTGGGTGGCTCGGTCAGTTAAGCATCTGACTCTTGATTTCTGCTCAGGTCATGATCTCAGAGTTGTGGGATCAAGTCCCAGGTCTAGCCCTATGAGGGGCTCCGCACTCAGTGGGGAGTCTGCTTGAAGATTCTCTCCCTCTGCCCCTCCCCCCACTCACACACGGGTGTGTGCTCTCTCTATCTCTCTAAAATAAATAAATATTTTTTTAAAAAAAGATTTTATTTATTCATTTATTTGAGAGAGAGAGAGATGAGTGGGCGGGAGGGGCGGAGGGAGAAGGAGAAGCAGGCTTCCCACTGAGCAGGGAGCCCGATGCGGGACTGGATCCCAGGACCCTGGGATCATGACCCTAGCCAAAGGCAAACACCTAACCAACTGAGCCACCCAGGTGCCCCTAAAATAAATAAATCTTAAAAAAAAAAAAAAAGTGTGTGCTACACAGGTATCAGCATAAATTTACATATTTAAATGTTGCATCATTTACATATCTTAAAACAGTGATGAATAAAATAGAATGAGAATTATAGCATAAATTACATGATATAAATTAAAAAGATAAAGTCCAACACTGTATTTTTCAAGAATACATATAGATTTGTCATGTACTAGAGTGGATCCCTAGGTGAAAAAGAAGACGACAGGAAGGCATGAGCACTGGTAACCCATACTAAACTATGAAGAGACACCTTTGTAGACACATGATTAACACAAAAGTGAAAGGAGGTGACAAAACAGCCACAGTGAGTGGACACTTTTTCCAGGAGTTTGGCTACGACAGGAAGCTGAGAAGTGGGACAGCTTGATGAGAATGTGGGGTGGAGAGGGGAAAGTTAGAGATGGGACTCGTGCTAATGGGAACATCTGGGAGAGAGGAGAAAGGAGGGGGCGGAGCCTGGAACTCATAAAAGGATTGTTTGTGTTTGGTAGTGTTTGAGGTGGTGAGACAGGAGAGAATTGCCCATGATGCGAGGAAGGCCTATGTCTGCAGCTAGTGGGATGGACTTGGAGTGGGGGAAATCTAGAGTGTGTGTTTTGGGTGGATCTATAGAGTTGGAGATGGATGGTGGGAAAAGAGAGAAGAAATGAAGTTTTTCAGGACATGTGGGTGGCTCTGTCTGTTAAGCGTCTCCTTTCAGCTCAGATCACCATCCCAGGGCGCTGGGATTGAGTCCCTCATTGGGGGAGCAAGGAGCCTGCTTCTCCCTCTGCTTGTCCCTTCCCCTGCTTGTGTGTGTGCGCGCACTCTCTCTCTCTCTTTCTGACAAATAAATAAATAAAATCTTAAAAAAAGAAATGAAGTTGTTCTTTTGGAGAGTGGGAAGGGAGTCCTCCAGATGAATAGGATCATTGGACATTGCTGAAATGTCCATTTGAGTTCTGTGTTTCAGAAGTGTGGAGTGTGTGTTATAGGAGGGGTGCTCCAAACAGCAGCGCAAGGGGGGACTAACATGGGAGGGAGAAACTCCAACTAGTGGGGTATGAGATGTTATGAGGGCTGCAGACCACTGGGCCAGCACAGATTAGGAAGGGGACCACAGAAGAGGGGAGTGGGTGTTATATGGGGATCCCAGGACAAGCAAGGAGATTTGGAGAAAAGACCAGACAAATCAAAGGGGTGAAGGGAAGGTGTTTGAGGCAGAGGATGGGCACAGAGTTTGAGGGGCACAGGTAGGGCAGCAGCGAAGAGACCCCAGACAGGAAGACAAGGTGGTTCCTAGCCCAGGAGGAGAGCCGTGCTGGGTGGGACAATGGCCCAGAGTCCTCCCTGCCTCACCTGCAGACCCCCACTCCAGGTGCTACGTCCCCACTGACGTCCTGGAGGGAGAGCTGGTGGGGCCCTGCTGCCACCCTCTGGGTACCAGGGGAAAACAAGGTACCACGAAGGGTCCTGAGCCTGTGCAAAGGAGAGGCTTTCTGGTCTGACCCACCTCTACTCCACTTCGGTTCAGCCCGAAGGTGTTCTGCTCTGGGCACGTTTGGCCTTCGGCCACTGCCCGCTTCTCAGACCAGGGGTCAGGGCAGTGAAGCACCTGAGAGGGCTTTGGTGGACGAGGAGGCCTGGATGGAGCCTCAAGACTATGAGTAAGTTGAAGAACCCAAGGCAAAATGAGGAGATAATACCTCCCTGACATTGGATTAATTTCCTTACCGTAAAAAAGCTATAATTTTGAGGAAGAAGAAGGACAACTAATGCAGTGGTTGCTAGACCAGCAGCATCAGCGTTTCTTGGGAATTCTCAGGCCACGCCCTAGAGGTAATGAATCAGAAACTCCGGGGTGGGGCTCAACTGCTCCTAGCAAGCCCTGGAGGTGATTCTAGTGCGTGCTCAAGTTTGACAGTCACTGTTCTAAGGGAATTTCCACTCCCAACACTTGCCTCTCCTTAACCATAGTGCTGCTGGAGCCAGGGGCTGGGTGTGCAAGTGAGGGCTTGAACTTGGAGTTAGTAAGGGGAAGGCCTAATGAGGAGACCTGATGAGGAGCTTCCTCATTCTCACCATGTAGGAGTTTGGAGACCAGCTTTGGAGAGCCCCTGGGCAGAGGTCAGGACCATGGGGGATCCTGAAAAAACATGACTCAGATGACCCTGGCTTTACAGGGATGAGGTCATTATAGCTGTTTTTCCTGCATACCAGACAGCAATAGGAACCACTGAAGAGTTATAAGACAACTTAAGAAAATATTAGGAGCACTTAAAGAGATTCAAGTGGTGTACCAAAAAATACTTCCTGGAACTAAAGAAACGTTATTTCAACAACAACAACAACAAATTAGTATATGCATCGAAAGAGAAAAGTCTGGTCGCTGCTGAGACTGAAATTAGTGGCTTGGAAGAACAAGTGGAAAACATATTTCAAAGCATGGAGCAAAGAATACAAAGAGATGGAAACAACGAGGCAAATATGAGACTTGGAGAATAGATCCAGTAGTCCTAACATTTAAATGTATTAGCTCCAAAAGAACGAAAAGGCATAGATGGAAGAGAGGTAATAATTTAAAAATAGAAGAATACTTCAGTGACTTGAAAGAAAGATCTCAGCTTGCCGACTGAAAGGGCACAGGAAGACACAAAAAAAGGAAAGAAAAGAAAAGGCAGACATCTCAGCATGAAACTCTGAATTTCAAGATTAAAGAAAAACATTTTCAAGTTTCTAGACAGAAAGAGCAAGTTCTTTTTTTTTTTTTAAGATTTTATTTATTTATTTGAGAGAGAGAGAATGAGAGAGAGCACATGAGATGGGGGAGGGTCAGAGGGAGAAGCAGACTCCCCGCCGAGCAGGGAGCCCGATGCGGGACTCGATCCCGGGACTCCAGGATCATGACCTGAGCCGGAGGCAGTCGCTTAACCAACTGAGCCACCCAGGCGCCCCAAGAGCAAGTTCTGTACAAAGGGAAAGGCACCAAATTGACCCAGGACTCTTCATCTGCGGCACCGGCAGCTAAACGTGGGGACAGTGAAAGAAAGGGACCAGCTGCCCAGGGACCTCATCCCCAGCTGGGAAAGCTTTCACCTGTCAGAGCAAAAGAAAGGTATTTAGAGCTATAAAGAGTATCTCAAGCTCCTATCTTACCTGAGGAAAATACTCAAGAGAAAACTCGGCTAGGGAATAGAGAAGTCAAGGTAGAGGAAGACAAGGGGGAGGAAAAACCTGCAGTGAGCGGGACACTTGGCCAAATATCAAGCTGTTAAATGCTCATGGAGCTGGACAGACACTTAATTATATCTAGGACCCTAAGTACTGTGCTCTCTCAGCCACACCCAGGGATGGGACGCAGAGTAGGAGAGATCAAAGTATTCTGAAGGTCTCTCTTACCGGGGTAGAAGTGGCAGTAAAATAAAACATCTTAATGGAAGAAATAATTGGTATATTTATTTTTTATTTTTTTTAAAGATTTTATTTATTTATTTGAGAGAAGGAGAATGAGAGAGAGAGAGAGCGTGAGGGGGGCAGGGTCAGAGGGAGAAGCAGACTCCCCGCAGAGCAGGGAGCCCGATGCGGGACTCGATCCCGGAACTCCAGGATCATGACCTGAGCCAACGGCAGTCGCCTAACCAACTGAGCCACCCAGGCGCCTGGTATATTTTTTTTTTTTAAGTTTTTATTTATTTGAGAGACAGAGGGAGAGCAGGAGCAGGGGGAGCAGCAGAGGGAGAAGCAGACTCCCCACCGAGCAGGGAGCCCGATGATCAAGGACCTGAGCTGAAAGCAGATGCTTAACCAACTGAGCCACCCAGGCGCCCCATAATTGGTTTTTAAAAAAATGATGGTAAAGAAGTAGGTATTGGATTATCAATAATCCAATAGGAAGGAAGGTAGGTAACTATCAAGGGATTGGAAGAGTGTATTGAACTTCCAAAACAACAAGGGAGTAGGGGAAATGGAGAATAGCAGCAACTTGCTCTGGGATGATGAAAGCACATACGATACAATGTAAGATACAACACATAACACAGTGAAACCAAATGTGCCATTCATTCCATTTTGGGAATCATAAGTAATTCAAAAGAAGACAAAATCAGTTGATTCGCATATACAAAAATCAGTTGATTTCAAAGTGTTAGCAATGAACAATCAGAAATTGAAATTAAGAAAACAATAGCATTAAAACATGAAATACTGAGAGACAAATCTGACAAAAGATGTGCAAATTCTGCGTGCTTAAAACTATGAAATGTTGCTGTGATAAACTAGAGAAGACCTAAATAAGGGGAGAGACTTACAGGCTAACGGGTGCCAAGACTCCATTTTAAGATGTCAGTTCAATACAAATCGATGTACAGATTCAAGGTGCAATCCCCAATCAAAATCCCAGCGGACTTCTCTCTCTCTCTCTCTTTTTTTTTTTTAAATTCACAAGCTGGTTCTGAAATTTATATGGCAGTTCAAAAGAACTAATAGCGAAAACAACTTTGAAAAAGAGTAAGGTTGGAAGACTGAAACTACATGTTTCAAGACTTATTATAAAGTTGCTGTAATCAAGACAGTATGGTGTTGGTATAAAGAAAGACCAAAACAAAAAATCAGCGGAGCAGAAAGAAAGTTCAGAAATAGATCTACAGTTGCAAAGACAATTCAGTGGAGAAAAGGTAGCCTTTTCAACAAATGGTACAAGAACAATTGGATACACACACACACAAATGAAACTTAACCTATACTTCACATTATATACAAAACTTAGCTCAAAATAAATCACATAGCTGAATATAAAACAAAAATCTATAAAACTTCTAGAATAAAACATAGAAGAACATCTTTGTGACCTCAAGTTAGGCAAAGATTTTTTAGATACCACACCGAAACTATGAAAAGGAAAAAAAAAACCTGATCAATTGGATTTAATTAAAATTAAAATCTTCTGCTCTGTGAAAGAAACTGTTAAGGATACAAAAAGGACAAGCCACAGACTGGGAGAAAATATTTGTAGATCAATCACCTATCTGTTAAAGGACTTGTATCCAGAATACATAAAGAACTCTCAAAATGCAGTAATAAAAACCCAACAACCCAATTTAAAAAGGAGCAAAATGTTTGAATAGACACTTTGCCAAAGAATATATACTGGTGATAAATAAGCACATGAAAAGACACTTAGCCTCATTAGTCATTATAGAAACAGAAAGGAAAACCAAAGTGAGATACTACTATGGCTAAAATGCAAAAGACTGACCATAGCAAGTGTTGACAAGGATGAGGAACAACTGGAACTTTCATAAACCACTGGTAGGAATGTATAATGGTGCAACCACCTTGAAAAGTTAGATACACCTACCATGTGATTCAGACATTCTACTCCTAGGTATTTACCCCCCCAAAATGAAAGCCCATATTCACACAGACTTTTACCTAAGTGTTCCAGCAGCTTCATTGTAATGGCTTCATTTGAAAACAACACAAATGTTCCTGGACAAGTAAATAGATAAACTAATTGTGTTACAACAGACTACTCTTCAGTAATAAAAAGCAATAAATATAATAACATGAATGAATCTAAAAGTAACTATGCTGAATGAAAGAAGCTGGAGAGAAAAGAATACATACCATATATTCCGCTTGTGTAAAATTCTAGAAACTCAAACTAATCTAACATGACAAAAAGTAGATCAGTGATGGCCTGGGGATGGTTGGATGGGGGTGGGGACGGACACAGGGGAGAGATTATGAATGGACATGAGGAAACTTTTAGAGGTGATTGATATATTCATTATATTGATTGTGGTGATGGTTTTACATGTGTATATCTATTCAAATCTTATCAAAATATACACTTTAAATATGTGCAGTTTATATATTTCAATTATATATCAATAAAACTATGAAATTTATTATTCAATAACTAGGTTATATATAAACTTATATTGTCAGGTCCATTTTCTTGTTTTTTGAGATTTATTTATTTATTTTAGGGAGGGAGAGAGAGAGAGCACGAGTGGGAGGGGTAAAAGGAAAGGGAGAGAGAGAATCCAAAGCAGACCCCCAGCTGAGCGCAGAGCCCAACTCGGGGCTGGATCCCACAACCCTTAGATCATGACATGAGCTGAAACCAAGAGTCAGATGCTTAACTGACTGCACCATTCAGGCACCCCTGTCAAGTCCATTTTCTAAAGGAATGATCACAGTTATTTCTATGATCTTGCAAATAATCAATATGCACCCTTGTTACATGACAAGCATCAATCCTGAGGTCTAAGTTATCCAAACTCTTTAAGCTTGTTGATATAAACATCAGCGATCACCTGCTCTTTTATTCTCTCAAGGCCACAAGGAAGAGGCCAACAGCTATTAAAAAATAAAAAAAGGATCAAGGCTCTTAAACTTCATATGAAGAACATATGCCCAAGAATAGCAAAGAAAAAATATGAAAAAGAAAATTAGCAAAGGGGGATTCACCAAAACCAGTTATCGAACATCCTCTAAAGCAACTGTAACTAAACATTATGGTACTGATCAGTGGATCTAATATAGAATCCTTTAATAGATGTCAATATATATATATATATTTTTAAAGATTTTATTTATTTATTCATGAGAGATAGAGAGAGAGAGAGGCAGAGGCAGAGGGAGAAGCAGGCTCCCCGCGGAGCAGGGAGCCCGATGCGGGACTCGATCCCAGGACCCTGGGATCATGACCTGAGCCGAAGGCAGACGCTTAACCGACTGAGCCACCCAGGCGTCCCTAGATGTCAATATATTTGAGAATATTTTTAGGTAAAGAACTTCTATAATGGTGGATACATGTCATTACAAATTTGTCCAAATCCATTGAGGGCTTTATGATAAATGAAATTAATCAGATAGAGAAAGATACTGAATGTTTTCACTTATATATGGAATCCAAAAAAGCCAAATCATAGAAGTAGAGAGTAGATTGGTGATTGCCAGGGGCTGAGGGGGAGGGAAATGGGAAGATGTTGGTCGAGGGGTATAAACTCCCAGCTACAAGAGGAATGTGTTCTAGGGGTCTAATGTACAGCATGTGACTATACTTAATACTGTGTTATATATTTGAAAGTTAAGAGAGAAAATCTTAAATGTTATCAACACACACACACACACACACACACACATAATTCTGTTAGAGGATGGAGGTATTCACCAACTTTTTGTGGTAATTATTTTGCAACATATACATATATCAACTCATCATATGGTATGCCTTAAACTACATATTTTAATAATATCTTAATAAAGCTAGAAAAAACTAGAAAAACAAAAATAATAAGTTTGTCCAAATCCATAGAATGTACAACACCAAGAGGGAATACTAAACTACCGACTGTGGCTGATAATGACGTGTCAGTGTAGGTTCATCAATTGTAACAATTATACCACTCTGGCGGGGGATGCTGAGAATGGGAGAGGCTATGCATGTGTGGGGGCAGGAGGTATATGGAGAATCTCTGTATCTTTGATCATTTTTGCTGTGAACCTAAAACTGGTCTTAAAAATAAACAAACAAAAATTGTTGGTACATATAGGAAAATATATTCAAGTTTTAAAGCAGTGATCATAATGCAAAATGAAGACAATAGACATAATTTTCTGCTTATCAGATTAGCAAAAATAAATAAGTTGACAAAACCCCGTATGGGCAAGGGGGTTGGGAAATGGGCGATATCATACAATTTAAATTCACTTAAACCTTCCAGAGGGAAGTTTGGCGATGTATACAAAATTTAGAGTAACACCTCCCAATGTTCCAGTAATTCTGCTTCTAGAAAATTCCTACAGGAAAATGCACAAAGATGTGTATATATACACGAGGAAGTTCATCATAGAATTGTTTATAAGAACAAAATACTGGAAACAATTGAAATGTATGTAATTAGTTAAATAAATTCTAGTATATACATGCAATGTAATACCATGCAGTAATTAAAAGTGATGAAATAGATCTATACTATTGACATGAAAAGATACCCATACATACTGTTAACATGTAAAAAAAAAAAATTACTGGGTGCTTGGATTGCTCAGTTGGTTGAGCGTCTGCCTTTGGCTCAGGTCGTGATCCCAGGGTCCTGGGATTGAGTCCTGCATCATCCCAGTTCACCGGGGAGCCTGCTTCTCCCTCTGCCCCTCCCCCTGTTGTGCACGTGCTCTCTCTCTCAAAAATAAATAAACAAAATAATTTTTAAAAAGATTCTTATAAAAAAAAGAAGCACCTATCCCTTTCTTAGGGACGCTGGTTTGTTTGGTCCTCTGTCCCCCGGGGCTAAGTTCCCTAAAAGTTTACTGATCTAGATGTCTTCCCAGCACCAGGTGAGGTGGGGACCTGTGTAAGGAGGACAGAAACAATCCTCTCCTTAGAGTGACACACAGTCTGGTTTCTGGAATGGGGCTGAACACGAATATTTTGACCTTCTGAACCTGTACAATCAGGACACTCTTCATTTTAAGGTCCGCTTTATAGCAGTGGAAACTGAGGCTCAGGAAGTTAAGATAATTGCTTCAGGTCTGTACAAGCATTTCCTCTCCTGGGTCTGTGGAGGGAGAGGAGGCTTGCTTTGGGCCCTCCCCAAATGTGCCAGGGGTTGCTGGGAGCAGAAGGATTAAGGGGTGTGGAAATGTGAGCTGAAGAAGGAATAGAGGTGGAAGGGAAGGTGAGGTTGGGTTTTGGGGAGGGGATGGCATCAAAAAGGCAATGGATGTCATCCAAGACCCTCAGCCCCTCCCACCACACAGTCTCGCCTCTGCGGACACAGATCTTTAGGCCTGCCTGTCAAAAGTGGGCATTCAACACATAATGAATGAAGGAATAAACAAATGAATGAATAAAAAGAGACACAGTTTATTATTGTATTGGAAGCAGTACAAAGAGCGAGCCAAACCCTTCTCAGACCTTGGCAGCCTCAGCTTCTCTAGGTCACCCTGCATTACCAGATCTATGAGATCCTTCAAGTCTTCCCAAGTCTGGACAGTCATGAGGTAGGAGGGGGCTCTGTGCCCAATCTAGGGGGTTGGTGGCTCAAGAGCCACCACCATTCTGAGTCTGTGCTCAGCTGCCCTCCAGGTCCATAGATCGCAGTCCCTGGAGTTCCCTGGTGGGGTCATGCCTGCCAGGCCCCCTTGACTTGGAGCTAGATCTGGGAGTGCAGGGAGAGGCACCCCGGTCCCGGGCTTGGCAGGCAGAGAAGAACTTGGTGGTATCATCTGGGCAGTGAGGGTGCTCTGATCTCTAGGTGTGGCAGGACCAAGATCGAGGTGTCACCAGCCCCCAGAAGGTTGTCTGTGCCAGAGAGAGGTGAACTGTGCATGAGTTCCCTCCTGTGCCCACCCTACACATCCAAGACATGGAAGCCCCCAAACCAGGCCCTGGCCCCTGACCAAACGGCTGTTGAATTGGACAACAAAAGAGGACTGGCTGTTGGGGGGGGGGTGTGTCCTTCTGGACGGGGAGCTGAGTGAGGGTCACGGTCCCTTACCTGGGGTAGGGGGCAGTGTCGCCGGGCATACCATTCCTGGCAGTACAGGCTGACCTGGATGCCTTGGCCCAGAAAGAGCATGGTCCACATTAGCACATTCCAGGCTGGGCCTGTGTGCCGGTCATGCATCATGAAGTTCATCAGCCCTGATGCAGGAGGAAAGGTTGTTACTCCAATTCCAGATACCTCGTCTCCCTGGCTGCCCTCCCATCCCACGGCACTGGGGAGAGATGGAACAGGAAGGCACCACTGGGCAAGATCTTGAACCCAGCTCCAGCAACCGTAGAGGTCTCAAGGGGCTCATGTGAAAGCAGGATTCCTCAGTTTATACATCAATATCCTGGATCTTATACTAAACCTTCCAGCCTCATGCCACTTCTCCCTTTTGTCTCCCTCTATGTGTGCCCTGCTCAGATGCTCCTCTCCAGCCAGAAATCTTCTAGATCTCCCAAGAAACCCCCTGCTTCCTCCCTCCCTGTTCCCAAGTTCCTTCCCACCCCAACTTTCATGCCTCCCCCCAGAAGGGTGTGTGGCCTCCCCTGTCAGTCTGGAGTCTCCAGGAGCAGGACTCCAGGCCTCCTCCCTCTGGATGGTTCCCCCTCCTGTGGCACACGGAGGCCCAGCTCACCTCCAATTACAAAGAAGAGTATCAGCATGACAGGGTAGAAGAATCCCAGGACAAAGCAGAAGATGTACTCATGGACCACAGCAGAAACCAGGAACACACCCAGCATGGCGGCCCCTCGGGCCCGGCCACCAAGGAGCTGGCAAGGGTGGGGGGAGGAGGGTGGAATGAGTCTCTCCAAGACTCCTCCACGAAGAGCCCCCTCCTTAAGGAAGCCAGGAGAGTGTATGGTACAATGGAAAGAATATGGGATTTGGGGTCTGAAGGGCTGATACATCTTATTTAAGAGCATTTTATTAGCTCTTACATGCAATCTTTAAAAGGGGATATAATAATACTTACTTCTCAGGGTTACTGTGCAGGTTATGTATGTGAAAAGTCTTGGTAACTGAGAGTTGCTATATGCATACTCCTTAGAAGGCTAAGGAGGGGAGAAATGCTCTGTGGCAGGGTGGAGTTAAGGATAAGGAAGGAAGGGGGCGCCTGGGTGGCTCAGTTGGTTAAGCGACTGCCTCCGGCTCAGGTCATGATCCTGGAGTCCCGGGATCGAGTCCCGCATCGGGCTCCCTGCTCGGCGGGGAGTCTGCTTCTCCCTCTGACCCTCCCCCGTCTCATGTGCTCTCTCTCTCTCATTCTCTGTCTCAAATAAAGAAATAAAATCTTTAAAAAAAAAAAAAGGATAAGGAAGGAAGGAACTTAGATCCTAAGGAGGATTTTCTGCCCAATGGGTTGGGTAGAAGGGGGTAGATGGAAGTCAAGGGGGCCCCTAGGTCTGGAAAAGGTGGATGGTGCAGACGGAGGGAAGGAGAATGTCCTGGAGAGGCTCCATTAACTGTGGGAGCTGAGGGTCTGCCAAGCCCGTACCCACAGCCCATCTTGATAGACGTAACTGTACAGCCAGTCGTGGACAACCACGTTCCAAGTGCGGTAGTAGTTGGAGAAGGACGTCGAGTTCCACCAGTCCTGGGAAAGAGTGGGGTCAGGGTTGGGGGAAGGAGGTGAGCATCTCCCAGCTGCTCCTCCCTGCTTCCTGCACCCTGGCCCAGTGGTCCACAGGGGGCTGGCCCCTGGCCGAAGAAAGACAGCAGGCGCTCTCCCAGCTGCCTCTTCAGGACCTGGCGCCCTGCCCTCCCTCCTTCGCCCCCTCTCAGGAGGAGATGATTCCAAAGTACCATGCCCACGAAAGCAGGTAGCCCTGGCTAGTCAGGAGGTGGAGGGGTGGCATTAGAACGGCACCCAGTGGAGCATGTTTCTCATGTGGGAGACTGACAGCACAGAGGAGGTGACACCCCATGGAGCCACCATCCTCCCCAGATCACTCCCCAGCCCTCCCTGCATCCAGCTCCCAAGTGCCCAGGTCCAGGCCCCACCCGGTAGAACATTCTGTCTCCAAATCGGAGCATCTCTGCGAAGGCGTTGAGCCAGCAGTGGAGGAAGGCAAAGAAGATGAGCAGCAGCATGAAGATGCCTGGTGAGTGGGGACAAGGGTTTCAGGTCAGACTGGCCCACCTGGATTCCCTGGGAAGCTCTAAGGGGCCCTCATCAGCAACCAGGGCCCCAACTCCTACCAACCATTTACTAGTCATTCACTAACTCATGCATTCATTAACCCATCCATCTGCTCATGAACCCCATGCCAGATGTTGGGGATGCACAGATGAATCTCAAAGCTCCTGACCATCAGGAGTTCACAGAGAAGAGAGAGACAGACAGAGGCAGAGATAGGGACAGAGACATGTCCAACCATGCATCAAGGTCAAATGTGCTGGGAGCTAAGCATGATGGCCATTGATGTGCTTGGGAGTGCAGAGCAAGGGGTGAGTCATGGTGACTGATGGCTAAAACTGAAAGGCTTCCTAGAGGAGGAGGCATATCAGTCATAGGCCTCTAAAAAGGGACAGAATTTCACAGCTGGAAAATGGGGAAAGGGCAGTCCAAGCTGAGGGACCAGTATGAGCAAAGGCCCGGAGGCATGAAAGTGCCATGTCTTTCAAGGGACAGGCGGAGCTTGTGGCAGGATGAGAAGATGGGAGGGGCTGCCTGGGAAGGGACCTTGAATGCCAGTCCAAGGGGTCAAATCGTATCTGGAGAGGCCAGCAATGCAGAGTCTCTGGAGTTTTTTTGTTTTTTGTTTTAAAGATTTTATTTATTTATTTGACACAGAGAGAGACACTGCGAGAGCAGGAACAGAAGCAGGGGGGTGGGAGAGGGAGAAGGAGGCCTCTCGCCGAGCAGGCAGCCCGATGTGGGGCTTGATCCCAGGACCCTGGGATCATGACCTGAGCCGAAGGCAGATGCTTAACGACTGAGCCACCCAGGCGCCCGTCACTGGAGTTTTTTTTTTTTTTTTTTAAAGATTTTATTTATTTATTTGAGAGAGAGAGAGCACATGAGAGGGGGGAGGGTCAGAGGGAGAAGCAGGCTCCCTGCCGAGCAGGGAGCCCGATGCGGGACTCGATCCAGGGACTCCAGGATCATGACCTGAGCTGAAGGCAGTCGCTTAACCAACTGAGCCACCCGGGCGCCCCCGTCACTGGAGTTTTTGAAGCAGGATGGGGAATGATTAACCTGGAGCAGGGACGTTCGTCTGGGCAGCAGTGTCAGGGGCAGGCAGGAGAGGAAAGATTGAAGGGGTAAGGAGACAGGTGAGGAGGCCAATGTGGAAAGAGAGAGTGGAGTGGTCATCTGAAGTGAGCAATGATGGGAGGGGCCGCATGTGGGAGAGGTTCCGGAGCAGGAGGTGTTGAACCTGACTGAAGGGAAAGAGTGAGGGGAGGCAGGAGTCCCCTACTAGGAAACCTTCCCCCGGGTGCAGCCCCCTCCAGCCCTACCTTCGGTGGGCATACCTGGCAATGTGGCATGCATGATAGAGAGCACCAGAGCCCGGCTACTGAAGGGTTCCCGGCTCATGTTGGCAAAGACAGGGACGCAGAGGCGGCTCAGGATGAAACAGGCATACAGCACGCAGCCCAGCGCCTGGGGGGTGCGGGAGGGGTGGGGGACACATCACTTTGAGAGGGGTCACGAGCAGCTGCCCCCTGGCTCTGGAATTGGATTCTGGCCCCTGCCTCCTCTTACCATAGCACCACCCTCTGACCTCCTCCCCAGGCCTCCCCCACCTCACTCCCAGAAATGCCCCCTTGGCCACCACGAGTCCACCCTTCTACCCCATCTTCTGACCTGGGCAAAGTTCTTGGCCACATAATTCCACCTGACGTTGGGTGTCCTGCAGCAGCAATGGGGATAATAGAAAGGAAATAATGGGAATAATAGAAAGGAAAATAAAATGGCAGGGGCCCTGATGGGCCTGGGCATTTGAGAAAGAGGTGCAGGGTCTTACCTGGGGTAAGTCTTCCTGTAGATTAGCGTGGGGCAGAAGAGGAAGTAGAGGTAGCTGGAGAAACTGGGGGCCTGCGTGCCCTCACCTGGGGAGGAGGGAGAGGGCTCCATCAGTGAAGGGGGATGGGAGAGAGGGCGGGGGAGGGGTGGACGCTGGGGAAGGGCTGGGACTGGTGGGTGGAGGGCTGGCTAGGACAGGGGTTCGGGGGGGATGGGTGAGGGGCTGGATAGTGGGTCTGGAGGTGTGGTGGGGAAGTGAGACTACTAAGGAGCTGAAGCTGCTCTTTGACACCCTTCTTTTGCTTCCGTTCCAGGCACCCTACTTTCTGGGACAGGACCTGCTTAGTCAGCGTTTCATTTGGCACTCACAAGTTCCACCACACATTCTCTCTCTCCTTCTGTTCTGACTTCCCGATATAAGGCTCTCATACCTTGGGTCTTTCCAGGCTAGGCCTGGAAATTGGAAAGTACCAGAAGTCCTGGGTAACAGAGATGCCATATCTCAGAGGTGGGACCTGAGAATGCCTAATGACTAAGGCCCACAGAGTCCAGTTGGAGGCCAGAGTTCTGCCCTGGGGGCAACACAGGCTCAGGAAGCCACAGATTTTATAAGCATCCTGCAACTGCTGACTTCACTCAAAACAGCCAAAAGGCCCAAGTTCACAGCAGGGCCGACCCAAGGCCTCACCTACTCTGGCACAAAGGGTTCCAGGCACAGCCTCTCTCAAGAAGGAGTAGCTCTTCATCAGGAGCCTGACCTGAGATGGAATGGAAAGGAGGTTAAGTTGCTGTGTGGCTTTGAGCAAATCACTTAACATCTCTGTGCGCTCTTTTACGGAAGAGAGGCAGGCAGATTGCAAAATGTGTACGGTCAAAGCCCATACTTTATCTTTTTGTCGGGTAGTCTTATAGCCTAACAAGCAGCTGCTGGGATGAGTCAAGGGTAAAGGGGTACAGGAAAGGCCAGGGCGGGGCCTCCAGCCAGCCAACCCCGGTGACTCCTTTCAAAGTCCGATTACATTTGCATAGCAGCAAATTTCCTTGGAGCCGGCTGGTGCGCTCGAATCCTTGGCGCCGGACTCCGCCCCTAGGAACTAGCTCCGCCCCTACCAATACTGTAGTACAAGTGCCCTCCCCCAGAGGAGCCCCGCCCCCACCTCGTCTCGCCCATCACCTGCTCGAAGACTAGGACACTGCGCGACGCGGGCGGGAGCTGATACTTCAGGGCCACGTGGACCGGGAGGACGCAGACGACGGCGGTGTGGGCGACCAGCAGCACGCAGCCTAGGGCCACCCCCAGCATCCAGGCCCCTCCAGCCCGGGGCCACGCCCACAGCCGCAGGGCCTGGTAGGGCACCAGCAGAGTGGACAGGAACATGGGGACCCATGTCATCAGCGCCAAGGGCAGCTGTCCAAAGCTGAAGATCAGTAGGTCAAACTCCAGCATCAGCCTTGGAGTGGAGAGGGAGAAACAAAGGAGACAAATGTGTGGCCCATCCTTGTCCCCTCCCTCGGCAGTCAGAGCTCTTGGAAGATAAACTGAGGTATCTTGTGAAGGTTACTAGGGCCCCATATCTGAAGGTTTTCAAGATGGCACCTCTGTTGTCCCGAACTTCTAGCACAGGGTGTTGCCCGAAAAGACTCAATCAGGGGTGGGTTTGCCTACAAATGACCTTTAGAGCCCTCTGAATCTTATGATGTTGCAGGAGGGCTCAGAACTTTGTATGCCATGGGTATTAAAATATGAGGTATTCAGAGTTTAGCCTTGATTTCCGTTAGTTGTGTTCTTTTGGAGTAGCTGTAGCTGTACACGGAGTTAGTGGAAAGCAGGTCACGGGCTGTTTTATTTGCTTATGTTTAGAGTGTATGGTTTGTAACGGGGAAAAATGGGAAACCACCTAAATGTCCATGAGGAAAGGACCAAAAGCTGGCATGTCCCGACTGCAGTCGTTAAGAACAGTGGGCTGACATGGAAAAAATCTCTTAGATAGGAAGAGAAGTTGTCAAGGAGTAAAACCAGAACAATAAGTACAGTGGAAAGAAGAAGTCTAAGAGTGTGTTTTAGGTGGGAAGGTTGTTGGAAGGAATGGTGATGTGTGTCCAATAATCAAAGGATCAAAGTTGGGGGGGAGCTGTGCAATGGTAAATGGAACACTGGGGACCTCGGGGGTCTGATCTGTGTGCCTATCCCAGGCCGGAGGGGGGCCTACCTGCCCTCGTCAATGAAGTCGATGGCCAGGGTGCTGATGATGAAGACACACAGGCCGGCGATGAACATGTGGTAGATGGTGCGGAAATGCTGCACCTCCATCAGCTCGCTGCAGGGACAGGGGCCCGAAGGTCAGTGTGGGACGGTCCTCAAATTCATGGGGACCAGCTCAGGCATGATACACATGTGGGGTGAGAACTAGCGATTGGGAACTTGCAGCTAAGGGCTGGGACATGGCTGGGACTTATCTTGGTGGCCTTTCTTCCACGATCATGCCCAGGGCAAATGGGGAAGATGAGCTTTAGAAGCCCTCTCCAAGTCTTCCCTCCAAACACCTAGAACCCGAGGATTAGAAATGAGGGGTCCTGAACCCCCCCCAGCCAAAGCTCTTTCTTTTCCTCCCATCCCCTGTCCTTGATGTGGACTTACTCAAGCAGGGACTTTCGGATGATGAAAATTTTCCGTTTCCCCAGGGATGACTCCCGGGCCCTGAATGAAGACAGTTGTTCTGGGTCAGGACCCAAAGGAAGAAGGCACTGGGCAGAGAGCAGAGCCTTGCAGAAGGTGAATACTTGGGAGCCAAGGGCAGTAGTAGAGGAAGGTCAGGGTGAGGGCCCGAGGGCAGGACCAGGTGGAAGGTCAGGACCAGGGCAGAACAAGGCCCAGAGGTGGAGGTCAGGGTCAGAGGCGATAAGGGGAAAAGAGAGAAGGTTGAAGTCGGGGTCATGCCCACACCGGCAAAGGATGCGTGAGATGATATTTAGGGCTCATAACCCTCACGGTAGAGGAGCCTGCGACAGGAGCCCAGCCCCCCCGCTCCTCAGACGCTCACTTGCTCGAGGAATCTGGAGGAATGGAGGGCACAGGTCCACCTTGTGGTGGGTAGGATTGTACGGCCTCCCACATGGCCCGATCCAGCAGCTCCCTCAGCGGTCCCTGAGCTTGTTCCAGAAGCTGTGTCTTCACAGCCTACAGGACAAAGCAGGTCAGGCCCGCTGTCTCCATCCGGACAGCCATCCTCTCATTCACCATGTATTTGCTGAGCTTCTTTCTCTGTGTGTCGGGCCCATTGCTAGGTGCCAGGAACAGGCACGGCTCTGGCCCAGGGGTTCCCCCCAAGTTTATTTCTCTCTGGCTTCCCAGGGCAGCAGTGAGGACCAAGGAAAGCCACTTGCAGGGCCAGGGTCTGGATGTCGACCACCTTGTCATCTCTGACCCTACTCTCTTCTCCTTCTCCCCAGCCTTCCCTCTCCTGACCTTTAGTCCCACCAACAGAAGACTGTTCACTGGCTGACTTTTGGCCCCTGCCCTGCTGACCTGTATTTCAAACCCCTCCATCTTCACCCTTAGCTCTCACCTGATCTGAGGGGTTTGAGCCCAAGAACAAATTGTCTTTACAATGTCCTCGTCCCTACAGCCTTCCACTCCAAGACCTGTCCATCTTGACCTCTGACCTCCCTCACCTCCATATGTCGGGTCCATTGCACCAAGTCCACGTCTCCTTCCTTCTTGGTGTTTCCTAGGAGGCGGGGTCAAAGGGCACACCCAAGGGGGAGGAGTTAAGGTTCTGCTGCCTGGGACAGACCCAGAAGCATCCTCTGTCCAGGAAGTGCTTTCTGTCAGCTCAGCAGCCTCCCCGCCCCCAGCCAGTGGAGTATCTGGTATCACGGTGGGGCGATCAGAAGGGGAAGTTACTTTTGCAGGGGGTGAAGCGGCCACCGGGAGCCTGATGACATTGCCTGGGAAACGGGAAGCTACTCCATTCACCCTCGGGGGTGAAAGAGTCCACAAGATAGGGCAAGGCCCCAGCTCTGAATATCTTTCCACTTCCCTCTGCCGGCTGGGCAGTGAGGGGCAGAGGTGGCGGCCGCCTTCCCTCACTTCCCAAAACAACAGGAGCCCCCTCTCAACAACACGTCTCCACCTCCAGCCCGTGCTGAGCTCTCTGCGCCCCCAGAGGGTGGTTCACCTTCTCCCGAGGGTCGCTCTTCTTGCTCTCCTCTCGGCCCTTCTCCCCTCCGCAGTCGGGCCGCCTTTGGCTCCATGGTGTGAGTCCTGACTGGGCAGCAGGCGGCTGTGGAGTGCTCCCTCCCTTCCCTCCTTGCCGCCTGCCCAGCTCTTATCTCACTCAGCTCATTAGACAGGTCCAAAGACTAAAGTCCTCTCAGGAGGAGGGAACCTCCAGGAGCACAATCGGTCATCTGGTCCAGAGGCTAACACTTCTCAGCTACAGGCCTGGCTCTGCTGGCTGTCCCCGGGGATGGTTGCCACCCCCTCAACGGCCCAACCCACCACCCAGAGGTCCAGCTGAGTGAGCCACCCCTCCCACAGGAACAGTGGCTCTACACCCCTGCATGTCGTGGGGAGGAGGACTTTGCTTCTCTGAGGCTTATCGCCTAGCACGACTCCCCTGGCCATCTCCTTCCCAGCAGCCTGAAGGATCTTCGGGTACCAGCGCACTCAGCTCCCTTAGACCATGCGATAAGGTGTGTCGTGTGCATGTGAGTCGTGTTCTGATGGGGTTGGCGCCTGTGACAAAGGCCGTGCTGTGGCCCCTCCAGGAAGTGCTGGGTGCCAGGGCCCCTGGGCCGCAGCTCTGCCTGACACCTGCTGGGGTTAGCGTGTGGGCAGAAAGGAGGCTAAACAAACCCTTATTCTGGGCCTAGGGGACGCCAGGCATTGTCACGGCTGGAAGAACAAGATTTAAATCCTCATTCGCCAGCTGTGTAACTTCAGGCAAGTGACCCAAATGTTTTAAACCACAGTTTCCTCCTCTGGAAAACAGGGGCAAAAGTCCCTACCTCACAAGGTTATCGTAAGCACAAAATGAGGTAGGCCACAGAGAAGCACACACTCCAGGGTCTGGCCCGTGGGAGGGGCTCGATAAGTAAGACTTTCCTTCCCTTTTTAGTAGGATGTAACAGAAAGGTAAGTGATTTGAGAGTTCCTCTTTATTGGTTCCTCCTGGGGATTAACTATTAATCCTTCCTCTCCCCTGTCCCGTTGTGTCCAAATATTAGTGTTAGAAACAAGGTCACAAACTGAGACAAAGGCCTTGACCCCCACGTCTCCCCTGCTCCCACTCCCTGGTGGGTAGTGGGGTGAGGCTCGAGGGCTGGAAACCTCTACCAGTGGCTGTCTCCCGCATTCCCAGTGCAGGAAAGGAGAGCTGCAGGGGGGGAGCGGGGGGCAGAAGGTGGGAGACAGAAGGTGGGAGAGAGAAGGGCTCCATAAATGTGAGAGTTAGAGACACAGAGACGTAGGTCAGAGACCCCCAACACAGCTTTATTCACATCCCAAGCCCACACTAACAATCTCTCCATGTGTGGGGTCCCAGGGGGCGAGGGGGACAGTGGGGTAGCGCCTGAAGGTGGAGTGTGGGGCTCAGGGCTCCTGAGTTACTCATCACTCAACAAATGACCCAAGATGACAGCCCCAGGCTCCTTCCGGTGGCCCAGCAGCGCCCCCCCCACACCGCCCCCAGGCTTAGCCACTGCTCCCAGTGGGGCAGGAAGAGCTTCCATCGCCATCGGAGGACCCCGGCAGGGGCTGGCCCATCCGATCCACACACCAGCAGGGACCTCGGCGCTGCCCCTGGGAGGAGCGGCACTAGGGAGAGAGGCACAGGGATCAGAGGCGCTGCCCTGAGGGCAGGAGGGACCTGAGGGCCCGAGGGGGCTGAGTCTGAGTATGCAGGAACATCTGAGAGCTCTCAGGACGCGGAGTCTCCCTGGGCTCCCTTCTCTTGCTCCTCTCTTCTCCACCCACTAAACTGGGCCTGTTCTTCCAGGCCTGAACCATGGTTCTCAAAGCGTGGTTCCCAAACCAGCCACGGCAGCAGCCCTAGGGACTGCGTTGGAAATGCAAATTCTCAGACTCTGGGGGGAGGGCTCAGCCACCTGTGTGTTCACAGCCCCTAGGTGACCCGTGAGCCACCTCCCAGATGGGAGCCCCAGAGTTAGGCGTTCCTGGGTTAGGCCGTCTGACTCCTCTACTACAGCGTGTGGCTCTTCTCTGGGTTTGTGTGGGCTCTAAAGTGGGGGGGTCTTAAAGGCAGGGGCAGTGTCTTCTTTATGCCCTCTGTAAGCTCACCCCATCCCTGGTAGGACCAAGGGGGAGAGAGGAGAGGAGGGGCCTCACCTGCCGCTTCCGGTAGAAGCCCCGATGGTCACAATTAGGCACGTAGAGGGTGTGAGCCCCCCGATACACCTCGGTCTGTAGTTGCTGTAGCACTGAGTCCAGATGTTTGCGGCACGGGCCCTGGGAGAAGGGGGAGCAGGCAGCTCAGAACCGTCCCAGCCTAGCTCCACTGCCCCCAGCCAGGCTCCCAGGACGCGCACGTGGGAGACCACTCCAAGCCCAAGGGGACAGCCTCAGATGGGAGTGTCCAGGGCTCCCCACCCCTCCTGCTCTCTGCCAGTCGCGAACGCACCATCTCCGTGTCTTGGACACCCCCAGGATTGGGTCGGCCCAGAGTGGTAGAGGCCCCTGGATTCCTCTGTTGGTCTCTGCGGTTCGCGTCCTGTGGACGAGTGGTTCCTGCTTGGGGTTTGCTCTCCTTAGGATTCTCTCCTACAGCCACAAGAAGAATGGGGGAGGAAGAGTCCAGAAATCAGAAGTCAAAGACCAGAACCAAATGGAAGAGAGCCTTGCTCAACCTGACTCCCCGAAGTGGGAGGAAGAGAAGAGCTTTCCAAGTAGTGGAAATGAGGATGGTTAGAACTTGTTTCCTCCTGTACCTTCTTCTGGCCTCAGTTTCTCTCTCTGACAAAGAATGATATTACCTTTCCCGACAATATCTCCAGACTAGTCTTAAGTCTTATAAGGCAGAAGCATTTTGGAAAGGAAACATCCAGGACAAATAAAAATATATAAGGAGGCCTTGGGCTTGGGGGTGAAAAGACCTGGCTGTTCCCCCAGATGCCAGAAGGGGGTGCACCAAGCCAGGGAGATGAGGCAGAAGAACAAGGGATGTGGGACGGGGTTAGCAGGGACCCAAGTGGAATGTGTGTCCCCGGTGTGACCCTGCTGCGACTCAGCCCATCCCTCCCAGGCTTTAGACATAGTTACTTCTGGGGCACTGCAGTGGGGGCTTTTCCCTTCTGGTCTCCGATAGCTCAGCCCAGCTCAACCCCAGTGGTCCCAGGAACAGTATGATTCAGCCCTTTACGGGGACAGGCAGAGGGCAGGTTGCAAAGATGCAGGGAATGAGGGGCTTCTAACCTGCAGGCTGTTCTTGGCTCTGGAGAAAGTGTCATACATGGTGTCTAGGGGGCCTGGGGAAAGCTCAGGATGGGAGGGGGTGAGGAAATAAATCAGGACCAGGACGTCAGGGTAAGGAAAATGCAGGGAGGGGAGTATGCACTGCTTGGAATTTGCCCCAGCTGTAAAATTAGATATTATGGCCCCAAAGGGATCATCTGTTCCTTTTCATGCCCGAAGACAAGCTCTGCTCAAGTCCCCAGTCCTCAAGTCTAGACAGTTGCTCCCACCTGCCTACTACCCGCAACCCAAGAGCCATTCCCTCTGCCATCCTGACTCTGATCCTTCTTCCTCCACCCTTCTCAGAACATGCCCCTCATTCCCTCCATTTAGCACCCTACCACGACCATGCTCCCACTACCTCCTCTGACCCACCTAGACAACCCTTTCTATGAGGACCCCTAGCAGCCCGGACCCAGGCATTTGGACTGAAAGAAACTCCAAGTTAACTTCCCATCCCTTCCCATGGAAGAAACCAGGAGCTCAGATGCCCGGGGCGGGGCGGGGGGGCGGGGGGTACTGCTTTCATTTCCTGCCCTCCTTATGTCCTTGCTGCCCCCTGTCTTTTGGATTCTGACTCACTTCTGTCCCACCCACCCAATGACTCAGTCTTCTATTTTCCTCCCTGGGGTAGGGTGGGGTAGGGTGGGTGGAGGGTTCTGAGCAGCTTTAAATCATAACCCTGATTTGGCAGATTCCTTCTTTTCCCACCTCTATCCCCTTCTCTTGAGGCCCCTAGAGCCTGCCCTCTGACTCTAGTCTAGTCTGAAACAATTCTGGGTTTGGGGAGTTTTCTGTTTTAGACCCCATGTTCAGGTGCTTTGGACACCCTGATATTAAGGGGAGAAGGGGGGCTATTTCTCAGTGTGTGCAGGATTTGAGAGTCTGGGTTCCCTTCCCTCCTTCTCCCAATGGAAACTGGGAACAACATCTGGGTCCTTTCCCCAGCTCCGGGGGTTGGAGGAAAGGAGCTGGGATGCTGTGGCATGGCCCTAAACCCCTCCATGCTCACCTTTCCCTTCAAGAGAAAATAAATGGGGGGGGGAGAAGGTTAAGAGCTCAGACATTTCCCTGCGTTGTCCCCAGGGCCTGTAGCCGCACCCCAACCTTCTAGCTGCTTCCCGCCCTTGCCCCTTCACCCTCCAAACGTGCCCCACCCCCCCAGGGTTAGGAAAAAGAAGCATCACTGACAGAACCCAGAGGCTTGCAGGGCTGCCCGCGCCGGGCTCTGCGGGGCCCTGCTCTCCAGGACCCTGCCCGCTGCTGTGCGGGACTCACGTGGGCGGGGCAGGGGCGGGGCGCGGACTCACCCGGGGGCCCCCGCGCCCGGCGGCAGCGGCCGCGGCCCAGCAGCAGCGCCCGCAAAGGCGCCTCGTCTTCCTCGGGCGGGTGGCACTGCAGTCCTGGGAGGCAGTTAGGGGTGTAGACCCCGCACTGCTGCCCCTCCCTCCTGAGGCAGCCCCCAGCTTCCGTGCAGGCCTCGGTCGGCGGCCCCCCATCCTCCTCCTCCACGCAAGCCCCTGGACAACCCGCCTGCACCCCCTGCCCGCAGCCTGGGCACCGTGCCAAGGCGGCTCCTGAGCGGGCAGCGAGCAGCAGGGTTAGCAGCAGCAGGGGCCGCAGCAGCCCGTAGGGGGTCATGGTCAGGATTTTTTGTCCCGTCCACTCCTCCCAGAGCAGTCTTAGCGCAGCTGCTGCCCGCCGCCGCCCCTCTGCCTTAAGTAGCCGCCGGTCAGGGGCCGGGCCCTTTAAGAGCCAGGTGAAGGGGGGTGGGGGGAGAAGGCAGGGGCATTCCCTAAACTGGGTGGGACTGGAGAGGCCCCCCCCCCACCTGGGTCCTCCCCACTTTTCTCTCCCCCCTCCCTTCCCAGTTTCTGTTTACTTCCCAAATGACTCTGATTTTTCTTGCTTTGTTCCCGGGACTCTCGGCTGGAATTTGGGAGCTGGACAGCTGGCTGGAGGCACTAGAGGGTGGGGAGGGGTGGAAGAAGGAGAGGACGGGAGTTGGGATGAAGCGAAAAACCTGGAATCCCGTCCATGTGTATGTGTGGGGGATGAAGGGGCGCAGGGACTCTCGTGGGGAGTGAGGGGCCTGCTGTCTGAAAGGGAGGGGGGAGGGATGGGGTGTGGGAGTCACAAGAGAGATGTATGCAAAGGGAAAGAGAAAAGGCCCGGGATGCTGGATAATGGGGATTTGGGAAAACCCACTGCTGATGGGAGAAAGTAGCCCAAGGGAGAGGAGAGGAAGAGCAAGCTTTGAGATGTTACTGTGGGAAAACGGGGGTCAGGGGGCCAGACTGGGTGAAGGTGGAAGAAGGGGTTGAGGGGAGCAAGGGGAGAGGTGGGGAGAGGGTGGGAAGGCGAACCTTGAATGTATAGGCTTTACCCCTAGGATTGTGGTGGGGCCACCGGAGTATCCCAGA
>NC_138373.1:104503660-104553804 GCF_054177405.1 Leptonychotes weddellii | reverse complement strand
CCCCCCCCCCAACCGCCCACCTCCCCTCTCCAGGGCAGTGGCCCACCCATCCCCAGCCCTCCTAGCTGAGCCTGCCTTCCTAGAGGCAAGAGGCAGGAAGAAGGACCGCTCCTCTTGGCAGCTCACACCGGCCCTGCTCAGGATTACGCAACAAGAGCCATCTCATTCTTTCCTAAAACAAGGGCTCTGGGCAATGACTAAGTTTAAATTCTGGGCCCCCAAGCACTAATGTCAGCAAGGGCTTCCTGAACTTTTAGGTAAATACAAAAAAAGAACTTCACTCCCAGCACCGCTCCACCCCCTGCCCTGGCTACCCTGGGACCCTAGAACATGAATTTGGGGAGCAATGTCTTGCGACCCACTGAGGCAGATTGGACAGGCTGGGAGGAAGGGAGTTGGGGGACTGGGAGGGGGCAGCTCTCCTCCACTCTGCGGAGACTCTGTGACCTCCTGCTCCAAGCTCTGACCCCAGGGTGGAGAGCTCTGTCCTGTCCCCAAACCCTTATCACTGTGCATGGGCTCCAGCTTGTTGCTCCTGCATCAAACAGGAAGGCCAAGGGAAGTTGGGGATGAGGAAGAGATGGACGTGCTCCCTGCAGGATCCCAGTGCGGCTTTGTAAATGTTCATGCTTCTCCGTTGTAGGTTATATTACAGGAAAGCCCGGTATTTGGGTCGCCTCTCCCATCCACCACTCCTTCTCAGTCCTCCCTTCTCAAACTCCCCGTACCCCTCCCACACCACCACCACCCCTACAACAGATTTGCCCTGGTTACTGCTCCCACCTGCCCAGCTTCTCCCTCCCTGCAGCATGAGCTGGGCCGCCCAGTCCAGGACCCCCACAACACCGGCACCACACTGACCTTTCCCCCACCCCTCCAGCGTGGATGTCCAGAGCTGCACTGTGTGGGTGTTGGAGTTTAACCAGTCTCTTACTTGCAGACTGAGACTCTTGGACTCGGCTTTTCCTCCCTTTGGGATGCCCTTTACCAGAGCACCGGAAAGAGTGGGAACTGCAGCACATGCTGAGTACTCAGGATGGAGTGCGGGCCAAGGTGCAGACCTTTGGGACTCTGGCCTCCTTGTGAATGAAGAGTTAGCTGAAAGCTTTGCCAGGGCTGTGAAAACAGGCTTTTCCAGAAGTAAACTCTGCTGGGCCTCCTCCTCCTCTTGCACAGGACGCTCTCTTCTCTGGATCCCTTATGCTCTGCGTCTCTCACACACACAGCCTGTCTGTCCAAATCCCTGACACCCCAGGTGCTGACTTCCTTTTGAAAACAAGGGGTAAAGGAAAGGGCTTGCCTAGAGACTTTGAGCTTTGAGTCTGAGGAAAGACAAGTGGTGGCCCATTTCACAGACAGAAAGACCGGGGGTTGTGGATCAGTGACCACATCAGGACATGGCCCAAGTCTGGTGTGGGCTGGATGAGCACTGTTGTGATAAGCTCAGCTGGCCTCCGGCCTTCGGTCCCTGCAGTCTGTCTCCCACACAGCCTTCCAGTTGGTCCTGCTGCACACAGTCCTGCTCATGAGACTCCTCCTCAAAACGCCTCCGGTGGTGTGCCATGTCCCCTCCCTCCCACCTGCATAAGTCCCGTGCTCCCATCTACCATCCATGGCCCTGTGGACAGTGAACCTGAAAGCATAGGCTGGTTCAGCCAGCTGGTTGGATCACCTTCCCCAAAACCCCCTGTCGGTCTCCCATCTCTGGGTCTGAACAGAGGTTAGGGGAAGTGGATGTGTGGCCTAACTGGGGCTCAGAGGCGATTTCTTCCTCTGGACTCCAAGCTCTCAACTCACAGAGATAGAACCCTCATTTCCCCTCAATACACATCACATTCCATCACCTGTTCCTCGGCTGCTGGGTCAGCTCTCTGCCTTCCTTTGAATTCATCCACACTGTTGTGTCGCTGTCTTAAATTTTTGTTTATCTTTTCCTGTGTCTTACTTTTCTGGTTAGATGATGGGTTAGATAGTGAGTACTTTGAGAACAGGGGCCCCACACCGTCTTCATCTCTGGGCCCCCAGCTCCCATATAAGGAGTTTGGAATTGATACAAGTGAAGGTTGGTGGTTTTGGTGTGAGCAAAGGGCACTGAGAGGTCAATGGGGCACACTGTACCTCGTCTGGAGGCTCCACCATCGCTCCTGAACTTCTGCGCTAGTCCAGCCCACCCCAAGAGGTGTTCTGGCTCTCCACCTCTTCAGCCCTCCTCTCTTTTTTCCTCTTTTCCCCCTTGCTCTTAGACTAAAGGTCAAAGAGTCTAAGAGGCCCATAGTGTGGTCAGGGTGCAAGAGGAGAAGGAAACCTGGCCCCAGAATAAATTAAAGAGGGCTTTCTGGAGAATACGACTTTATACTAGAGTTTGGGAGAAGAGATGGGAAGACAGCAGGGCATTTTTCTAGACTGGGCTGGAATCAGCCAGACAGTTTGGGAACTGGGAATCATTAGTGGACAAGGAGCAGCAACTGGGGGTCCGAGATTTGTTTCTTTCATTTAAATGAATTAAAGTATATTCAATAGATTCATAGAGCATCTATTTATGTGGATGTAAATAGGTTATGTGGACATAAATAGGGAGAAATTGTGCTCTCGGAGAGCTTAGAATTTATATCTGTCCATCCAACACACACTTGACAAGCACTTAAAAAAACAAGTATGCTACAGTATTTCGGGATAGAATGTAGACTGTTGCAAATGAATCTAACTGTATTATAGATCTATGACATAAACACACTGAAGGGGGTGAGGGGCAAAAAGGTGTTGACCTAAGTAACTTTAGAAAACAGTGTTTTGGGAGTGCCTGGGTGGCTCAGTCAGTTAAGCGTCTGCCTTCGGCTCAGGTCATGATCCTGGAGTCCTGGGATAAAGCCCCATGTAGGGCTCTCCGCTCAGTGGAGAGTCTGCTTCTCCCTCCTCTGCTCCCTCTGTGCTCTCTCTCTCTCTCTCTCTCGCTCGCTCGCTCTTGTGTGCTCTCTCAAGTAAATAAATAAAATCTTAAAAAAAAACCACAACAGTGTTTTGACTGGAAAGTATAAGGCTAAAGATAAAAGGCACAGCATAATCTACATAAAAACACTGTGCTCTAGTTGATAAATTTTCTTTTTTTTTTTTTTTAAGATTTTATTTATTTGCGAGAGAGACAATGAGAGAGAGACAGCATGAGAGGGAGGAGGGTCAGAGGGAGAAGCAGACTCCCCGCCGAGCAGGGAGCCCGATGCGGGACTCGATCCTGGGACTCCAGGATCATGACCTGAGCCGAAGGCAGTCGCTTAACCAACTGAGCCACCCAGGCGCCCTAGTTGATAAATTTTCTCATGGGCTTATAGGTTACAAATTTTTGAAACTGCTTTACATGTATACTGGGGTTGAACAAGTAAATCATGAATATTGGGAGCCAGGTTGCTCATTGTTGGTGGGAGAAGTCACAGATAAGTAAGGGGGAGAGGCTAGAATGTATCCTGTGGTGCTTGGTTAGGAATCAGAGACCTCAGTATGAACTCAGGTTTAGCATAATCTCCATACAGATGGGCAATACGGAAGCAACTCTAGATATGTGTATATACATGGGTTAGCATTCGTAGTATCTGAGAGGGCCTAGAAGCCATGGCACCTCAATAGCAGTGAGCGTGGGGAGCACCCAGATCTTGGTTTCTTTTTTCTTTAACGATTTTATTTTTATTTATTTGAGAGAGAGAGAATGAGAGACAGAGAGCATGAGAGAAAGGAGGGTCAGAGGGAGAAGCAGACTCCCTGCCGAGCAGGGAGCCCGATGCGGGACTCGATCCCGGGACTCCAGGATCATGACCTGAGCCGAAGGCAGTCACCTAACCGACTGAGTCACCCAGGCGCCCCTCATTTCATTTTTTTTTAATTTATTTGAGAGAGAGAATGAGATAGAGAGAGAGAGCATGAGAGGGGGAAGGATCAAAGGGAGAAGCAGACTCCCTGCTGAGCAGGGAGCCCGATGCGGGACTCGATCCAGGGACTCCAGGATCATGACCTGAGCCGAAGGCAGTCGCTTAACCGACTGAGCCACCCAGGCGCCCCAGATCTTGGTTTCTAAGTACCATTCTCCAGCAAAAGGAAGCAAAACTCCTTCCAGAAATAGCTGATTCTAGGCCTGGTACAGGAAATACAAGATGAGCTAGAACACTTTGTAGTACCAGGAAGTAAGGAAGTGCTCAAAAAACACAAAAGGATGAGAGCATATCAAAGAGACATAAGAACCAAACTGAAAGGACTCTAAAAGGTTGAAGCTGAAAAAATTTTGTGCAACAAAGAAATAATATAGTTTTGGATTAAATAAGGTAGAAAATAAATATATAAGTGCATACTGATTGTATTCATTTGCTAAGGCTGTTGTAACAAAGTACCATAGATTGGGTGGTTCAAAACAACAGAAATTTATGGTTTCACAGTTCTGGAGGCTAGAAGTACAAAATCAAAGTGCTAGCAGGGCCATGCTCTTTCTGAGACTCTGGGTAGAACGCTTTCTTGCCTTTTCCTAGCTTCTAGTGGTAACCATCAATCCTTGGCATCCCTTGGCTTGCAGATGCATCAGGCTAATCTCTGCTTCTGTAATCACATGGCCATCTTCACGTTGGCTTCCCTCTGTGTGTATCTGTCCAAATTTCCCCTTTTTATAAAAATACCAGTCATACTGGATTGGGATCTGCCCTAATGATCTTAACTTGGTTAAATCTGCAAAGGCCTTATTTCCAAACAAGGTCACACTCTGAATTACCGGGGCTTAGGACTTCAACATCTCTTCTTTAATTCACAATTCAGTCCATAACACTGATATAAATAAGTGGTTGAATGAATAAATAAATAGATAGATAGATGATAGATAGATAGATAGATAGATAGATAGATAGATAGATAGATAAATAAGGATGAGGAGACAAATTTTCCTTCCAGGAGACTTCCAATGTATGTAGATACTCTGCCCTCCAGAAGACAGAGCTTAATACTTCTCCTGCCTTGGGCTAGAATTGGTGACCATGCTTCTAAAGAATAGAGTACAGGATGCAGTTTTTCTTTTTTCTTTTTTAAGATTTTATTTATTTATCTGACAGAGAGAGACACAACGAGAGAGGGAACACAGCAGGGGGAGTAGGAGAGGGGGAAGGAGGCTTCCCGCCAAGCAGGGAGCCCGATGCGGGGCTCGATCCCAGGACCTTGGGATCATGACCTGAGCCAAAGGCAGATGCTTAATGACTGAGCCACCCAGGCGCCCCCAGGATGTAGTTTTTCCAGGAGAAGGGGGAGAGGGGGGAAAAAAAGAATAAAGTACAGGAAGGAAAAATAGTGACTTTGTAGGGAAGATATCTGGCAAACACTACCTTAACCATGTGATCAAAGTTAACCTCACCAGAGATGTCAAGAGGGTATTCATGTGCCCCCTGATATGATGACCCGGGAAGCACTTCACCTCTATGAATTTCTTCCCACAAATCCATAACCCAATCCAACCATAAGAAAAACATCAGACAAATCCAGGTTGTGGGACATTTTACTGGATACCTGGCCTGTTTTCCTCAAGACTGTCAAGGTTATGAAAAACTAAGACTGAGAAACTGCCTCAGACCAGGGGAGACAGGGGAGAGATGACAATGAAAGCAGTGTGGTACTCTGGATTGAATTTCAGAACAGAAAGAGGACATCAGTGGAAAAATGATCAAATCCAAATAAGCTTTTTAAAAAGGTGGGGAGGGGGGCCTGGCTGGCTCAGTTTGTAGAGCATGCAACTCTTGATCTTGGGGTCATGAGTTCAAGCCCCACGTTGAGTGTAGAGATTACTTAAAAATAAAATATATATTTTTAAAGATTTTATTTATTTATTTGACAGAGAGAGAGACAGTGAGAGAGGGAATACAAGCAGGGGGAGTGGGAGAGGGAGAAGCAGGCTTCCCGCAGAGCAGGGGGCCCAATATGGGGCTCAATCCCAGGACCCCGGGATCATGACCTGAGCCGAAGGCAGACGCTTAACGACTGAGCCACCCAGGTACCCCAAAAATAAATTTTTTTTAAAGATCTTATTTATTTATTTGAGAGAGAGAATGAGACAGAGAGAGAGAGCATGAGAGGGGGGAGGACCAGAGGGAGAAGCAGACTCCCTGCTGAGCAGGGAGTCCAATGCGGGACCCGATCCCAGGACTCCAGGATCATGACCTGAGCCGAAGGCAGTCGCTTAACCAACTGAGCCACCCAGGCACCCAAAAGTAAAATATTTTTAAAAAATCCAAATAAAATCTGGAATTTAGTTAATAGTGATATACCAATGTTGGTTTCTTAGTTTTGGCAAATAGACGCTTAACTGACTGAGCCACCCAGGCGTCCCTAATCTCAGTTTCTAAACAAACAAACAAATAAAAATTTTGTATGTCCCATGCCCTGAGCTGAGGATACAGAAATAAGTAAGATGGCCCCTGCTTCCAAGGAGATCACAGTCTACAGAGGATGGCCACGTGAACTGCCGACAATGACAATGATAATAATTAATAATAATAATGCTAATAGTTATGTTATCTAATACTTTCTATATGCTGAGAACTGTGCTAGCACTTTACATTTAATGCTTACTGTAAGTTTATAAGGTGGGTGATGTTATTCCCATTGTTCTTCCTTTAGGAAAACACTGAGTCTTCAAAGAGAGAAGTGATGGAGCAGGGGTTTGAACTCAGATCTCACTTGAGCCCTCTGTGACCTGCCTCATTGTTGCCAGCCTCCTACTTATCTTCAACAGTGTTGCTGGAGGTCTTTGCTTAGAACCATCTCCTGGGCAAATCCATCTCCAAAAGTCCTCTTTAAACATGATTACTTGGACTGGGAAAAGGGCCATTCCACAGAGCATCTGTGGTTAAATTCTGAGCCTTTAATATGTTGCCATGGTCAACATGGCTTTCAGAACATTAGGCATCAGAAGAAAGAATATGGGAAATAAACCAGAAGACATTACCTAGGATCCTAATAGAATTTTCCACCTGCCTCTGTTTCAAGCCCAGCACATCTAAAACCATACATATTCTTCCGCCCACAAACCATTCCTCAGCTTTCCTATTTTGCCAGTAGTCTCATCACTTTCCCAATTTCCCAGTTGTCTTCCACTCTTTTTTCTTCTGAAATTACCTATTCCTGTTGGTTCTCCCATCTGGTCTTTTTTCCGCACCCCCCCCCACATTTTTTTTTTTTTAAGTAGGCTCCATGTCCAGCAGGGAGCCTAAAGTGGGGCTTGAACTCATGACCCTGAAATCAAGACCTGAGCTGAGATCAAGAGTCAGATGCTTAACTGATTGAGCCACCCAGGTACCACCCCCTTCCCCAACCAGGTCTTAAAGTGTTTCCATTTCTATGGGCATCCTGATGGTTTGGGGTTCTCATTGTCTTTCACCTGGACCATACCAATATTTTCCTTTGGAATGCCCCGTTTTCAGACACTACCTACTCTGTACCCAGACTATTCTTTCTGAAATGAAAATAGAGCATATAATTCCTCTGCTCAGAAACCTTCAATGACTCCCTAATAACTCCAGGATCAAGTCCAAATCCATGGTTCTTAATCCACTTGTTCTATAACCCCTATTATTACCTTACAAGAACCACCCACCCCTTGACCAAATATGCTCTTTTAAGATTTTATTTATTTATTTGACAGAGAGTGAGAGAGAGAGAGAGAGGGAGAGAGTGCACAAGCAGAGGAAGTGGCACGCAGAAGAAGCAGGCTCCCGGCTGAGTGGGGAGCCCAACTCCAGACTCCATCCCAGGATCCTGGGATCATGACCTGAGCCGAAGGCAGATGCATAACAGACTGAGCCACCCAGGAGCCCCATACTTCTGAGCTTTTATTCATAATCACATTCCTAACTTTTCCCGTCTTCTCTAATTTTTATTATCAAGCTCTGGATGAAATTAAGTCTGTTCAGCCTGATCCCAAGAAGTTCACATTCTCTGGGGAAAACAGAAAAGCATATCAACAATGACACTATGTAAGGATAGGAGGGACCAAGGACTAAGTGACACAGAGGGAGAAGAACCCAAGTTTGCCTGGGAGAATCAGAGAAGGCTTCACAGGGAGGTGATGCTTCGGTTGATTCTTGAAGGAGTAGAAATTTCACAGGGAAGGACTGAGGGGAAGACTTCTTTTTTTTTTTTAAAGATTTTATTTATTTATCTGACAGAGAGAGACAGTGAGAGAGGGAACACAAGCAGGCAGAGTGGGAGAGGGAGAAGCAGGCTCCCCGCCGAGCAGAGAGCCCGATGCGGGGCTCGATCCCAGGACCCTGGGATCATGACCTGAGCCGAAGGCAGACACTTAATGACTGAGCCACCCAGGCGCCCCGAGGGGAAGACTTCTATGCGGTGGAAGCAGCACCTGTCTTTACCAATCATGTGGCTATTCATCTTGGGTCTCCTCTTAACATCCCTTATAGTTTATCTTGTATTTCTAGCAGCTTTTCTTTTCTTTTTTTTTTTAAGCTTTTATTTATTTATTTGACAGAGAGAGACACAGCGAGAGGGAACATAAGCAGGGGGAGTGGGAGAGGGAGAAGCAGGCCTCCCACTGAGCAGGGAGCCCAACTTGGGGCTCGATCCCAGGACCCCGGGATCATGACCTGAGCCGAAGGCAGACGCTTAACGACTGAGCCACCCAGGCGCCCCTCTAGCAGCTTTTCATATACCATATCTTACTTTCTTCTAACTGGCTTATGAATGCCTTTAGGATAGGGGCCACATTCTCTATTTTCCCTCTGCAAAATGCAGGTTGCAATACCTACTTTACAGAATTGTTGTGAGTGTGTTAGGGGAAATTCATGTGACATACTTGGTAGGTACTCAGTGTTTTTGTTTTTGTTTTCCTCTAATGAATAAAGTGTCTAAGTTCCTGGCCCACAGTAATGTACTCAGCATTTAATGGAGGAATGATCCTACCCTGGTTCAAAATCACGTTCATATCTGAACTCTGGGCTTTGGAAGTCCTCGTTGGATGGAAAAAGATCCAGAACTTTCAGCAACGTTTCAACAGGGCGAGGACACTAGCCTGTGAGAACCAAACAGATGAGGGCTGTTCATTCTGAAGAGGAGGCAGAGATATTCAGATTCAACTCAAGTTCACTGAATGCTTGTTTATATTTTGCATCTTTCTCACAATGTTCCATTACCATCTCCACTTTGCAAATAAGAAGACATATTTAGAGATGTTAAAGGCCACACAGCTAGATGGTGGGATCCACTGGATTCCAAGTTCAATGATCTTTTCACTTCAGCATAAAAACTTTCATAATGTAGAAAAACATTAAGACTTTGGATGAGTTAAATGCAGACTTCTTTGTTAAATTATCTAAGTAAACCAACATGTAATTTCTAGAGCTAGAGAGAGGTTGTTTGAAGGCAAATAAAAGCAGAGGTAGCCTTATTTTGGGGGTAGGGTAGGAATAAACACAAGAAATATATTATTATGACAAACAGCACAGACTGAAAAAGGAAAGAAAGTAGAAAAGAATTAGGGGCTCCTGGATGGCTCAGATAGTTAAGCGTCTGCCTTCAGCTCAGGTTATGATCCCAGGGTCCTGGGATCGAGCCCCACATCGAGCCCCACATTGGACTCCTGGCTCAGCGGGGAGCCTGCTTCTCCCTCTCCCTCTGCCTCTCCCCCTGCTCGTGCTCTCTTTCTCTCTGTATGTCTGTGTCTCAAATGAATAAATAAAATCTTAAAAAAAAAAGAAAATAATTAATAAGATCATAAGTAAAAGATCCCTGGCCAGTCATGAAAAGACTAGACCTCTTCTTTTTCTTCTTCTTGAGCTATGAGAATACCCCCAGCCTAAGTCTGGGCTCTTTCCAAAGGCAACCTGGGACTGTTTGAGGTCTGGGTTCCTACCCCTTGGGGCAGGCCAGCTGTGCTCTCTTTATAAACTGTCTCTGGCAAAGCTGTTGAAGAAAGTATCCTAGGCTGTAACAAAACGTTGGTCAGAACAAATATTTCTTTTTTATTCCTTAACATTTTGGCCTGAGAGCCTGGAATTTAATATTAAACAACCAGAGTAAGTTTAGGGAGATAGCAATTAAATCTTATACATCACAATCAAATACAGTTGACCCTTGAGCAACATGGGTTTGAACTGCACTGGTCCACTTAAGAGCAGGTTTTTTTCAATAAGTACAGTATAGCACTGTAAATGTATTTTCTCTTCCTTGTGATTTTCTTAGTAACATTTTCTTCTCTCTAGCTTACTTTGTTGTAAGAATACTATATATATATAAATATGTGTTAATTGACTGTTTATGTCATTGGTAAGCCTTCTGGTCAACAGTGGGTTATTAGCAGTTAAGTTTTGGGGGAGTCAAAAGTTACACACAGGGATGCCTGGGTGGCTCAGTCGTTAAGCGTCTGCCTTCGGCTCAGGTCATGATCCCAGGGTCCTGGGATCGAGCCCCACATCGAGCCCCACATTGGACTCCTGGCTCAGCGGGGAGCCTGCTTCTCCCTCTCCCTCTGCCTCTCCCCCTGCTCGTGCTCTCTTTCTCTCTCTCTGACAAATAAATAAATAAAAATCTTAAAAAAAAAAAGTTACACACAGATGTACTGTATTTATCAGGAAAAAAACCCATGTTTAAGTGGATCCGCACAGTTCAAGACTGTGTTGTTCAAGGGTCAACTGTACTCTTTAGGAAAGACTGAGTAACTGTCTCAGATCGAGGAGACTAAGGAGACATGACAAGTGAATGTAATGTGGGATCCTGGATTGAATCTCGTACAAGGAAAAGGATATTAGTGAAACAATAGGTGATATCTGAATGAGGTCTGTAAATCACTTAACAGTCTTATACCAATGTTAATATCCTGGTTTCAATGATTATACTATGGTTATATAAGATGTTAACATTAAGGGAAGCTGGGTGAAAGGCATGTGGAATTCCACACACAAGTATAAATTGTTTCAAAATTAAAAAAATTGTTATTAATGGCTTATAGATTAATGCAAAATCTAAACCCATAAAACTTCTAGAAAAAAACACAGGAGAACATTTTTGTGACCTTGGGTTAGGCAAAAATTTCTTAAATAGAACACCAAAAGCATGATTCATAAATTAAAAACTTGATAAATTGTACATCTTCATGATTAAGAACTTCGGCTTCTTGAAGGACCCTGTTAAATGATAAGATAAGACACAGACTAGAAGAAATATAAATCACATATCTTATGAAGGATTTGAATTCAGAATATACAAAGAACTTTTTTTTTTTAAGATTTTATTTATTTATTTGACAGAGAGAGAGATAGCAAGAACAGGAACATAAGCAGGGGGAGTGGGAGAGGGAGAAGCAGGCTTCCCGCAGAGCAGGGAGCCCGACGCGGGGCTCGATCCCAGAACCCTGGGATCATGACCTGAGCCAAAGGCAGACACTTAACGACTGAGCCACCCAGGCGCCCCTATAAAGACCTTTCAAAATGCAGTATTAAGTGAAGCCACTCGATTTTTAAAACTGGGCAAATGACTTGCACAGACATGTTCACTCTCTTGATTGTAGACCTATTAGGATTAGTTATGGAGGCCAGCCTCAGGATCTTCATCTACATAAAGGAGGTATAATAATAAGATTCGCCAGGGAAGATATACAGATGACAAATACGCACGTGAAAAGATTTTCAATATCATTAGTCATAACGGAAATGCAAATTAAAACCACAATGAAATACCACTACATACCTATTAGAATGGCTACAATGAAAAAGAATGACAACACCAGTGTTGGAAAGGATGTGGGACAACCGGAACATTCATACACTGCTGATAGGAATTTAAAATGATACAACCAGGGCATCTGGGTGGCTCCGTCGGTTAAGCGACTGCCTTCGGCTCAGGTCGTGATCCTGGGGTCCCTGGATCGAGTCCCGCATCGGGCTCCCTGCTCGGCGGGGAGTCTGCTTCTCCCTCTGACCCTCCTCCCTCTCATGCTCTGTCTCTCATTCTCTCTCTCTCAAATAAATAAATAAAATCTTTAAAAAAAATAATAATAAAAATAAAATGATACAACCATTTTGGAAAACAGTTCGGCAATTTCTCAAAAATTAAGCATACATCTACCATGTGGCCCAGCCATTCACTCCTAGGGTTTACTCAAGAGAAAATGAAAGGTATGTCCATACAAAGATTTGGCATGAACATTCATAGCAGCTTTATTTGTAACAGCCCAAAATTGGAAACCACCAAATGTCCACCCATCAACAGGTGAATCATAAACAAATTGTGGTATAGCTACCCAGGAGCATACTACTCAGCAATAAAACAGAATGAACTACTGATACATGACACACCAATCTCAAAGTAATTATGCTGAATAAAAGAAGCCAGACACTCCTCCCCCCGCAAGAGCATATACTCTGTGATTTCATTTATGTCAAATTTTAGAAAATGCAAACTAAACTAGTGACAAAAAGCAGATTAGTCGTTTCTTGGGGATGAGAGAGTGAGAGGGAGGGATTACAAAAAGAGCACAAAGACACTTTTGGAAATGATGGTATGTTCACTATCTTGACTGTGGTGATATTTTCATGGGTGTATACATAACTTACCAAACTGTACACCTTAAATATGTCGGGTTTATTGTATGTCGATTGTATCTCAATAAAGTTGTTTGATCAAATACATTTAGATATCAAGTACAAATTACCAATTAAATCCTGAGAATGCCAACAGATTGAGGATTCACCAAAAGGGTCAGCCCCACACCTGGGACCTGAAGATGAGGAAATCTCGAGTGGAATCACCAACCATCAGTAACACTTTGGAAAACCTTTTTCTGCCATCTCTCCATTTTAGGCCCGAACTAACTAGCTAGTTCCTGGAGGGAGCCAGGAGACCCTGTGTGGGATTGGGATGGCTGCCCTGGCCTGTTGCTTTTTGGCTGCCTTTGGGAAGAGCTGAGCTGAGGCTTGGGGTATTTTCATAGCTCAGGAAGAGGAGGTCAAAGAGTAGCAATGAAGGAAACAGGAGCTGGAGATGAGCTGGGGAGAGTAACTCGATTTATGCAATCCAGGGGTTGGAAGGGAGCTGAGAGACCACATGCTTCAAAATTCTTTTTATGGGTAAGAACACCAAGACCTGACCTCAGGCACAGACAGAACTGAGGCTCTAATCCAGATTTCCCAATTTCCCATCTACATTTACTTCCCTCATCTATTTCCATCATGCCAAATGGCTGCCGTTTGGTATACAAGATGATGGCTTCCATTCCACCCAACATTTGTAACAATAACTGTTTGTAAGAATGGGATAAAGCCCAGGGTCTGAAGGATATCACAGTCTAGCAGAGACTGATCTATATACAGAGATGACTTTTACATAATAAAAGGTTGTAAAAAGTGCTAGCGATGAGGCGCAAACGACATGGTATGAGAATGCAGAGGAGGGAAAACCCTCCAATCTGGAAGAGAGATCTTGTGATGGGAGGCGATCGGGCAGCCCTAAACACCCTTTAGTAGGTGCTCAATAAATGTGAGTATCCTTCTTCCCTTCACATAATGACTCCGGCCTAACTTTCCTTAGGTCACACCCAGAGCCTCCGTTCCGGAACAGCGTGACGTTTATGCCACTGTGCCTTCTGCATCCGAAGTTCTCTCCTCCGGGAATGGACTGTTCCCAGAACCTGCGGAAGAGGACATGACACGGAGCTCTGGAGAATGGAGAGCACACGGTAACAGCATGGCTCCGGAGAATAGAAAGCATGTGGGAACAGTGAGGCGCACGAGCTATGGAGGCCAGCCTCAGGATCTTCATCAGCAAAAAGGACATAATAACAAGATTCATTTCAGAAGGTTGCTGAGTGGATTAAAAGGACATTCCTATGAAGCTTTCTCTCAGCGCCACGTCCGGCACAGAAGGAGCGCTCAGGAAAGACGGGCAGTCCGCCGAAGGTGCGCAGCGACCTTCTCCCCGCCCCGCGCAGGAGCCGCCCCTAGACAGCCCAGTCAGCGCCCAGGGCGCCCAGGGCGCCCAGCGCGGCGTCCGCGCCGCCACGTCGCCACCTCCCACCCTCCGACTCTCGGGTTTACCACCCCTATCCTGCGCTAGGTACCCAGTACACCGAGCCGCGCCCGCCCCTGCCTGCGTCCTCCGATTGGCTCCTGCAGGTGCCTGTCGCCCTGGGCCGCTGCAGATTGGCCGGGGTGGGTGGGGAGGGGCGGGCCTCGGGGAGCGTAGGAAGGGCGGGGACCCGGATGTGTGTGGTGGCGGCGGCCGAAGAGCTAGTGTGCGGAGCTGAGAGGCCTATGGATGAGGAGGACGCGGCGGCCCCGGTAGGCGGGGATCGGGGGCGGGGTCCCGGAGGTCTCGGGTCTCCCCGGAGCTTGAGGCGGGAGGCGGGGGTCCTGGGCGGAGGCCTCCCTGGTCAGGGGCGGGGCCTGCTCCCCGGTCACGGGGCTTCTTGCATCGGGACCCTCCTCGGCCCGGTGCCGGGCCTGGGGAGACTGCGCGTAAGTCGCGGTGACGAGCCAGACCCCCGGGCCCCCGGGTCTCGTCTGAGCGACCAGGCCGTGCCCGGGCTGGAGGCGGGACCCGGTGCGGCTGCCACTCGCGGGTGCCAAGGCTGTGCGGTTCTGGGCGAGCAGATGTCCCCAGGTCTGGGAGCCAGTATCTGGGGTGGAGCCCTGGCTGCGTGCGAGGAGCGCAGCCCCGCTGGTGCCTACCCTTCTGGGCCACGTGGTGGCTTGCAGCTACTGCAGCAGGGTGTAACAGGCGCTTTAGGATTGAATTCAGCCCAGCTGAGGCTTATTTAAGCACCTACTGTATGCAAGGCACCGCCACGCCTTGATGGAACCCCTGTACCAGTGTTTGGGGTGATGGGAAGAGAAAATTACCTCCCGTTTTTCTCACTTTTGGCTTCCAGGAAAAATAAATCCATCCATCCATCCATCCATCCATCCATCCATTCATTAGCATTGTTGGTGGTTTAAATACCCAGGTCATTCTACTCCTCTCCATCTTCACTGCTACCATGCTAATGGATGCCATGTCTCATTGGAGCTACTGCATCAACTTCCGACTTAATTGTTCGCCACTTCTGCTCTTGCTTCTGTTATGATCAGTTCTCCAGCCAACAGCCTGAATGATCTTTAAGATCTGATAAACTGGGGCACCTGGGTGGCTCAGTCGTTAAAGCGTCTGCCTTCGGCTTAGGTCATGGTCCTGGAATCCTGGGATCGAGCCCCGCATCGGGCTGCCTGCTCCCGCAGGAGGCCTGCTTCGCCCTCTCCCACTCCCCCTGCTTGTGTTCCTGCCCTTGCTATCTCTCTCTCTCTCTGTCAAATAAATAAATAAAATCTTAAAAAAAAAAAAATCTGATAAACCTTAAAATCCTTTCATTTCTTAGCTTAAAACTCTCCAGAGGTTTCCCATCCCACTTGCAATAAAATGGAAACTCCTTAACATGGCCTATAGGGCCTTGTAGGGCCTCTCTCTGGCCCCTGCCTTTTTCCCATCCTCTTCTTGAACATTTTCCCGCACATTCCCTACACACCAACCACCCTGGCCTTTCTATTCCTCTACCATGGCTGCTTCTTTCCACCCCAGGACCTGTGTCCTGGCTGTCCCCTCTGCCTGAAGTACTCTTTCTTGGGCTTGGCATGTGCCTGGCCTCTTCTCAACTCAGATGTCACCTCAGAGTGGCCTCTTCTGTCCACTGGATACAAAGTAGTCTTTAGACTTTACCCCATTATTCTGTGTCACCCCACTCTGCTGTTTCTTCCACTGTCCAACATTGTCGGGTCTGTGTCTCATCTGTCATTCCTCCCGACTAGAATGGACGTGCTATGGGAACAGGAATCCCACCCATCTTGTTCACAGCTATATCCCTAGCACCAAGAACGGTGCACATAGTGGGAGCTCAGTACGTGTTTGCCGAATGAAAGGATGCAGATGGGGATTGTTGACTGACTTCGAGTCCCGTGCCCTGTCCACCTTCTGGGTCGAACAGGCTGAGCTGCTTTGCTCAGGGCCCTGCTTCCTTCTCAGTCCCCTTCTCCCCATGGCAGGTTTGTTCTCATGAACAAGATGGATGACCTCAACCTGCACTACCGGTTTCTGAATTGGCGCCGGAGGATCCGGGAGATTCGGGAGGTCCGGGCTTTCCGATACCAGGAGAGGTTCAAGCACATTCTTGTAGATGGAGACACTTTGAGGTAAGTTCAGAGGAGTGGTTTCACATTTTCCTTGCTGTGCCAGATCTTAGAGATGAAAAAGGGCTTTTTTGGAGGCAGAACACTGTCTGCACTGCACTGGGGGGGCCTTTGACCCTGGAGGCCTTTCTGAGTGGAGCAGTGTGGGCTGCTGCAGCCCGCACTCCCTTCTGCCTGTGTCTCCAGGTCACTCTGTCCTGGTCCACGTTGGAAACAATCATGTCAGAGATGGGAAGCTGCGGGTGTCTTGAGTTGCCCAAGTGCCTTGTTCAGAGGACTCCAGTGGGCGTGTGGGGTGTTTGTGTCTCCTCAGCCTGCGTCTCAGGGGTTGGGTTTGGTGGAGAGTGGCCCATTTCAGAGGCAATGGATTTCCTGTTTTGGGAAGGACAGTTCTGTAGTGCATCCTGCCCACCACCTTCCAACCCTCCGGTGTGTGTGTTTGTGTCTGTTTTCTCTCTCTTTTTTGGCTTGAACCCCCTCCCTGACTCCTTCTGAGCCTAATTCTCTGACAAAGTTGTCCCTGAAGGGGGGAAGGAAGTAGTGCTATTTAGCCTAGAGACAAGAAAGCTGAGGAGTGAGGATTGAATAACTGCCTTCCAATCTACGAAGGGCTTTGGTATAGAGGATAGAGACCAGCAGCTGTTCTTCAGCCCCACTGAGGACAGAGCCAGAGGAAAAGGGCTGAAGCTGTAGCATGAGGGATTGAGCTTAGACAGGGTTGTGAGACCCGCTACTAGGCAACTAAGGGAGACTCTGCATTCTTTTCCCCCTGGAAATGAAGGAACCAGGCTTGTGTTGGTGTGGTGTGGGTTGGACCCTGGCTGGAGGCAGCGGGAGGGGTGGGTGATCTCAAGTATATTGTGATGGTGTCGGTGCAGATGTCCTGAAGTGTGGCCTGGTGGATTCTTCTCTGTGTTGGCCCTCACGGGGGGGGGGGGGGGATGCTGAGGCCCTCCCCCCAACTCCTGGGCTAGGCTGCTAATGGAACTCCCCCCTCATTCCTCCATCAGTTACCATGGAAACTCTGGTGAAGTTGGCTGCTATGTGGCTTCTCGACCTCTGACCAAGGACAGCAATTATTTTGAGGTGATCAAGGCAGTGGGTGGGTAGAGCAGGGGATGAGCTTGTTAAGCTCCAGGGAGCTCTTTTACTAGATTCTTGATCCGATCCTTTTAATTTTCCATCAGGGCTGTCTACTTGGCTGAGAAAAGGGCACAGGATAGCATGGTGCCTCAGCTGAGAGATGGGTGCCCTAGTCCTGTCACCCTGTCCCTTATGCTCTCCTGCCCCTCAGCTAGGTAGACTTTGACACATATCCCAGACTCTGACTCATGGCCTTTTCCACCTGCTAACCCGAGCCCAGCCTCTGCTCCATTTCCTATCTTTTTCCATAATTTGGAAATGATTTTCTGAGTAATCATGATATAAAGTAGGCCCCTAGTCTCCCCAGTTCTTCCCTGAGTGCCCTTTTCTTTGATTCACATGTTTTTTTGTCTCTTTGAGCCTCTTTGAGTCTTTGATGTCTGACTGCCCTTCCCCAGGCCCCCAGCAATTCATTCCATTTCTGGTGCCTGCTAACTGCCCTGCTGTCCTCCCTCCAGGTGTCGATTGTGGACAGCGGGGTCCGGGGCACCATTGCTGTGGGGCTGGTCCCTCAGTACTACAGCTTGGATCACCAGCCCGGCTGGTTGCCCGACTCCGTAGCCTACCATGCTGATGACGGCAAGTGAGTTGCTTCCTGTGGAACCTGACCCCTTTCCTATGGATTCAGGGACCTTAGATACAAAGGACTACCGTGGGTGGCTTTTGCCATTCCTTTACCTATCTTGGGGTATTTTCATGGACTTTATGATCAGGACGGGAAGGTGGCCTGATAGCAAGCCTTGGAGGTTGGCAGACTTAGAGGGGAGGGTGGAGCTCATGTGTGGAGACAGGCAGATGCATCACCGAGTGACTGGGAGCAGCAAGAGGGGCCCCAGGGGTCAGTGCCTGGGAGAAGTTGGGAGGCCAGGCTCAGGTCCTGTGTCTGTGCCGCTCCTTCCACAGGCTGTACAATGGCCGAGCCAAAGGCCGCCAGTTTGGGTCAAAGTGCAACTCCGGGGACCGGATTGGCTGCGGCATTGAGCCTGTGTCCTTTGATGTACAGACTGCCCAGATCTTCTTCACCAAAAATGGGAAACGGGTGAGTGGGAAATCCTGGGTGGGATTTAAGTGGCTTGAAGCCATCTGAGGAACTGTGGGAATGAAAATAACCTACCGGCTGGGGCTTGCCCAGGGACCCCTAGGCTTAGTTCCCACCTCCTTCAGGCCATCCTCAGCTTCTCCCAAAGTCTGCATATAGGAGAAGCCACTTCCCCTGCCCAGGGAAGCCGGGGCATTAGCCTAGATGATAGATGCAGAGGGGCAGGTTAGTGCAGTGGGGGGTGAGCAGAGATTGTGGGGGACAGGATCGGGTGATGTGGGGGAAGGTTTTGAGCAGAAAAAGAGAGGGAGAGGTTATGGCCTGGATGCATAAGCTGGAGGTCCTCTTTGGAGCCTTGCCTTGAAGGCTTTGAGGATATGTCCTTTCTGTGTGTTATTTTCTTGTTTCACTTCTTTCCTTTCCTCTTCAGAGAGAGACTAGTAGTGGTGAAGGGATGGGGAAGAGCAAATAGAAGAGAGGGATCCCCAGCTCTCTTTCTTTTCCTATCCAGCTCCCTCTCCCACCCCAGGAGGATGGCTTTCTCAGGGCTTGGCCTTCCTTAGCGTCCGTGCCTCCGCACTTTCCTCCTCCAGAACACACTCACGTGCCAGAAGCATTTGGTAGCAGGTCAAGAGACTTGTGTTTGCCTTCTAGCTCTCTGGATACTTTGCTTGGCCAGGAGTCCTTATAGCCACTTTTTCAACTTTTCGGTGCCTCTGTTTTTCTGTCTGTCAGTGTGTGTGATAATTATGTGTCGCATCTTCTCAAAAGTACCCTCGTGAGAATTAGGTGAGCTGTGGAAAAGGGAGCTTGGCATCAGCTCCCTCCCTCCAGCCCTCCCTCCCTCCCCTGCAGGTGGGCTCCACCATCATGCCCATGTCCCCAGATGGACTGTTCCCAGCAGTGGGCATGCACTCTCTGGGTGAGGAGGTGCGACTGCACCTCAACGCCGAGCTGGGCCGCGAGGATGACAGTGTCATGATGGTGGACAGTTACGAGGACGAGTGGGGCCGGCTGCACGATGTCCGAGTCTGCGGAACTGTGAGTGAGAGGCGGTTGGGTGGGAGTGGGCAGACCGGGAGGGCTGCGCCGAAAACCCGTGGGCCACATAAGTGGGTCTGAATTGCTTAGAATGGGGAATGAAGACGGTGTCTTGTAGGGTTTTGGGAAATGGGAATTTGGGGCCTTGACATGATTCTTTGAATCCAGGTCTGTGTTCTCCGTAGTGCTGATTGTCTTTCTTCCCTTCCCTGGCCCTGAGAACTCAGGTTAGTTGCTTTACTCTCAGCACAGTACTAGGTTTTCCTTTGCCTTCTTTGGTTCCTTCAGCACTTGATACCCTCTGCTGCCCTGCACACGTGCCTTTGAGAGGCTGGGGCTCATTTGGAGGTGGGATGCCTGGATCCCCCTTTTGGCCTGATCCCAGTTCAGCGGGCCCATGCTCTCCATTCACTGTGGGGCATGTGTGGTCACAAGTCCCACTCCTGTGGGGGAAGGTTCTGAGATCTCTTTGTAGTAAGTGTGAATGTCAATGTCTTCTATCTTCTCCCTACATTTTAATAGAGGACAAGAACACAGGCAGATGAAGATTCGGTGAGAATCCTTGACTCTCCAAAGCTTGCTTTTTTATATATCTTCCCGTTGTACCTGCTCTGGTCTCTCCCTGGATTTGAAACTTTCTTGAGGAGTATATGGACCTTGGGAGAGGGAAATTCTTCAACTCTACCCTCTGTGCCTCATGCTGGGTTGGGAGTGAATGGCTGCTGAGTCAGGGGTCTGGCCCTGACCTCCAGTGGGCTGCTGGGGCCTCCCACTTCGACTTGTCCCTCGGCTGCCCTCTTGCTCCTGGCTCAATCTTTTTCTCCACCCTCTGGCCTTCTCACCCCAACTCAGGCTGTTTTTAACTCAGCCTTTGATAGCAAAACAGAAACAGTGGGGGTTGGGAGTGGATTATGAGCAAAGCTCCCCCCATCCTGGAGTTCAAGGTGAGTCAAATCCAAGGAAAATGGCAGAGTGTGTGCCCTCCTGCTGCTTCTGACATTCTGCACCCCCTCTGGCACTGGGGTCTGAGGATGGCAGTGGCTGTAAGCCAGGGGCTTTAGATGCCCACTCCTTGACCCTCATCTCTTTCCTTTCTTTCCCCCCTTCCACCATCATTTTGACAACAGCTATAGAGTTGAACTTGGGACTGAGCCAGGGCGATGTTCCAGCTCTCATCCCCGACCTCTCCTCAAGAGTGTTTTCCTGGCATCCTTTCCCTGCCTGGACCTGTCCCCACTCTGCCCCCAGCTCCTTCCAGGCAATCTTTTCTAATTGATGTAGAGTCCTGTAGACATTTATAAATAGCTTTCCTTCCTCTCTGCCCTCCCCCAATGCCCTCAGGTCACACGTTGGAGAATTTTTTCTTCCTTAGACATACGCCGTGAAGTTTGGCTCTTCTCTCAGACCCTCACCCCAGCCTGGTACTGCCGGCAGGTGGGGCACACTCTTCGCTGAGCACCTGCTCCGCTGGGGCAGACTGGGGCATGAGCCTCTTGATAGATACTTGCCTCTCTTCTCCTCTTGCCCTCTACCCCATCTTCCAAATGAGGGTGACTTACCCAGTTTCTTCTGTCCCCACTTGTCTCTTGCCCTGCTCCCTCTTGTCTCTTCTGACCATCCGGTGTATTTCTGATCCAGCCCTCAGAGTTGTTTCCCCAGGAGGAGCCTGGGAGAGGTCATTAGGGCCCCGCCTGTACCTCCCATTTCTAAAGATGTCTGGCTCAGCTGTTTCCCCTCTTTGCTCTTCCTGTTTTCCATCCCCTCTGTGGGGAGCCTTTCCACGGGGCCTCAGACCTCTTGTTGTGGGTTGGAGCCTGTTTCTCCTGCCTTGAGTGGTATTTCCAGTAGAGTGCCTTTTAGAACCATAAAGGTTTGGGAGAGGCTCTGACGCCATCCGGTCCAGGGCTTCCCAGTGCGGAGCTGGAGACCGTTACCTGCCATGCAGGACCTGTAGCATCCCTGGCGCCCAGACCCAGGATGCTTGGAGCTCCCTCCCGTAGTCATTCTCGTCATCGGGACAGCCCTTGTGTTCCCAGAGTTGTTCTTGTTGTGTGGCTGATGAAAAGACAGCCCCAGACAGAAGCAAAGAGACCGATTCAAATGTCAAACAGTGAATTAGCTGCAAAACTCAGCCCAGATATTCATTCTTTGATCTGTTGCCCCTGCCCTGTCCACTGCTGGATACATGCTGTGCCCTTTTCCCCAGCTCTCTCCTGTAGCCCGTCGTCTCTCCTCCTGGCCCCTCTCATGAGATGAATCCGGACTTGCCCTGCGAGTCTCCTGACGAGCCCGCTTAGCCCTGGCCTTTCTAGGGGAGCTTACCTGGCTGCCATGGGACCCTTTGCCTTCTAGGCCTCTCTCTCAGTTTGGAGTCTCAGTTACCTCTCTCTCCCCTTCACACTGGTTCTTCCACCAAGAAGAACAAATTCCTGACCCCCTTTTTTTGGCTCTAACGTTACATTATGAACAATTTCCAACATACAGAAAAGTTGAAAAAATGGTACAGTGAGCACCCATCTACCCACTACCTAGCTTCAGCAGTTGTTTGTATACAGACCTGGCTCTTTCTTGAATGGAATTCTTCCCCCTGCGTCCTGTGGCCTCAGTTTCCCCTCCCAAAGAGTCCTCCCTTTGCAGAGCTCTGAGGGTGTTGAAGAGTGGCTGCTGTCTTTGCTCAGGGATGGGGGTGTTGCCCCTCACCTCGCCCCCGCCCCCAGGCCTTGCAAAGTGAAGTCATGTGTGGAGGGTGGGGGGCAGTGGGTAAAGCTGGGGGATTAGACTCATTCTGTCTTTGTTTCCTGCTCATAGCTCCTCTGACAACTCCTTAGTGACGGGGCAACAGCTTTGGTACACAAAGAGGGGTGAATGAGGCCCCACCCTCCAGTGGTCCTCCCCCCACCCAACCCAACCCAGGAGGAGACCGTGTTGGAGCCTGAGCTGGCCGGTGGGGAGCACGTCCTGGGTTCCTGTTTCAGCTGCTTCTAGGCCCTCAAGGCACTGAGCCCTCCCTTGCTCCTGTCAAGAGGGATTAGGGTCTCTGCTGGCAGGAGGAGGAGGGTGGATACCAGCAGGAGAGAACCAGCAGGAGAGCAGAGGCGGGGAAGGCGCTACCGCTAAGCGCACGCGGTGGGGGGTTGGAGTGCAAGAGGCTCTCTGCACCTGGTGCTGTGGCCTCTGCTCTGTGCCCTCGAGTCCACCTGTTTGGCCTCCCAAGGCTCTGGGGGTGTGGGGGGGAGGTGCAGGAGTCGGGGACTTGAAAGCCCCAAGGAATGGGTGCCCCTACCCCCACCAAAGATGTAGGGGAGCATTCCTATTGATTGGGCATTGTTGGAGGAGAAGCACTAAGGGGACAGCTGGTGGGTTGGGATAGAGTAATCTGGGGTGTGCTTATCTCTCCTAGGGGGGACTGTGACCAGTTCTGGGAGCCTAAGGGGCCATTGTAGTTGGAGGTAAGGGCTGAGATGAAGGGTCGTTTCCTTCTGTGATTGGCAGGTCTAGTCTTTTGTAGCTGTGGGGGACTGGACTGTTAATGTTTAGGGAGTATTGATGTGTTGGTATGTTCTGGTCTAACTCCCATTTCCTGATCTAGGGGAAGGCAGAACAGGTACTGACCGCTAGCGAAAGTCACTTGCTCAAAGTCAATGGCTAAAAAGTAACAGGAATTAGGATCGGAACCCAGGTCTGTGTGATTCTCTTTCTGAGAGGCTTCTGAGGCACAGGTTGAGGGACCAGCATTGAGAGTCTGGCAACTCAGGGGCTAAACCTCCTATCTGCTCTCGGTTGCCAATAGCCCCGTCTCAGGAGGGGAGGAGTGAACTCAAGCTACAATCTGTCTGGAGGCCATAGTGCCCACCTGCCCCTGTAAGTGCTGGGAACGCTCCAGAGGACTCGCTCTGAGCACTCGGGGAGACTTCACTGGACAGGAGCAGATGAACTGAGGCGGCTTACACCCTGAGGGTCAGGTGTTCCTCTCTTGCGGAGGGCAGCATTTGCAGGGACCTAGCCTCCCAGCTGTCAGCCGGCTGTCTGAGTGGTGTGCCGGCCGGGGAGTGGGTGGCAGAGCTCCACCGTCGTGTGCCTCATCCTCCCGACCTTTTTAGCTGGAGGGAGCGTCCCCACCCTATCCACAGACAAGACTGCAGTGGCTGCCCTCCGCAGGGCTGAGGCCGAGGGAATGGTTGGGCGGGTTTTTCCCAAGGATCGGGATCTGGAGCATCTATCTCTTGGCTCTGGAAGTGGAGAACACTGTGTTTCCTACGCCGAGGCCAGTTGGATGGAGTGGGTCAAGGGCAGCTGTGGGGTCCCCCACCCAGTTCTGCAATGCTGGCCGGAGAGGGTGGGCCGGGGGCTGCTCGCACTGGGTGGAGTGTACGCCAGCGGATGCGCACCAGGCACCACCCCTCCCGCTTGCAGGGAGATGCAGAGGAGGAAGCCAGGCTGAGCAGAGAACACAGGACCGTGAGGGGAATTCCAGCAGTGTGGGCCTTAATGAGTAAATCAGAAGGTGGCCTGCCAGGGACCCATTCTGAGGAAAGAAAGCAGTGGGAGCTAACAGAGAAGACTTGGGCTAGGGGTGTAAATATGAAAGAGGCAGCATAACCCGACACATATAGGATCGTGGCTGGAGGAAATGGAAAGAGCCTGGGTGTGGATATCGGAGGTTGCCCATGCGGCTCTGGCTTTTCCCCTGGTCATCTCCCCCTGCCTCCAGGACTCTTTTGGAAAGGGGGGGGAGAATGGACTTGAGGTGGCAGAGCTTTGGGGATCCAAGGCTGAGAAGGGGATCCAGTCCCTCCGGTTCCTCTCTGAATAAGGTGGTGATGCAGGCCCTGCTTCTGCCGGAGACACACGCAGGCTTCCACGCTGGTGCAGGCGAGCCTAATTCCTTTCCTGTTCAGGCAGGAGTTCTTTGGGGGTGAGAGGCCAGCGTCCAAAGGCTTGCCAGGGATAAGTGGAGGATGTCCCCAGGCAGTGTTTTCTTCAGGGCTGGAGGGGCAGGAGGGTAGAATAAAGTCTTGAGGGGCAGTTTGGCTAATTAAAAAGGGATTAAGGACTCCCAGGTGATGCTGAGGGTGGGGAGAGGGGATGGGGTTGAGTCATAACCCCACTGTTACCATGACAACTGATAAATAAATCCTCCCAGCTTGGGGGTTGCCGCCCCATCATGCCCAGGCAGGGCCATTGTGGAGCTGAAGAGCCCCAAGAGTCCATCAGTCACCTCCACTCTCCCCCCACCTCCACACACCCCTCCGCTCTACAAGAGCTGTGAGGGGCTGTGAACAGGAAAGCTTGCCTTCATGTGTTCAGCCCGCCTGTTCCCGGCCCTCACATTAAGCAGAGGAGTAGAGCTGGTCGTTCTGGGTTCCCTGGCTCCCCTCGGCACCTCCCTGACCCAGCTCTGTCTGAAGCCAAGTAAAACGGACCTTGAGGTATTATGGTAGTCCCATCCCAGGCAGAATTGGTTTTTGAGCTCGTCTCCCCTCCCTCAGACATCTGGAGCTGGCACCCAGCCTCTGCACCCTTCCTGTCCTCCCCATTAGGCCCCTCCAGGGGTCTGCTCAGCCTAGTCTTCATGGCTCCTTCTCTCTGCACCCAGGGCCCCTGGGGAGGCCTCGTCCAGCAGGGTGATTCAGGGAAGTGAGGCCATAGCTTAGAGCCCCCCAGTGTGCTCCATGGTGCTCAGCCGCCTGGGCTGCTGCCCACTTCTCCCCCAAAGCAAGGAGAATCTGCAGCTCAGGCGACAGATGGGTGCGGGGCCAGTCCTCCGGCTCATGCCGCCACCTTTGCGACCCGCCGGTCCTCCCCATTCTCTCATGCCTGCCTGGTGCGCCTCTAGGAACCTTTCCCTTTCAGCCAGAGGTTTTGTCAGACCCAGAAACTGGTCTGGAGTGCCTTGGGACCAGGTTTCTAGGGCAGGTGTCCGTCTGCCCTCCGCACCACCCACTGCCCTTGGCTCTTCCCCCACAGCTGCTGGAGTACTTGGGCAAGGGCAAGAGCATCGTTGACGTGGGGCTGGCCCAGGCCCGGCACCCACTGAGCACCCGTAGCCACTACTTTGAGGTGGAGATCGTGGACCCTGGAGAGAAATGCTACATCGCCTTGGGGCTGGCCCGGAAGGTGGGCACTCGTGCTGGCTTTTTACCTGTGGAGCTGCTCAGCTTTGGGGCTCTTGGGATGGGGACAGGTGGGTGGGCTGTGGTGGGAGGGTCTTAACCCGGGACAGAATATGGTTGTATGTGTTTGCTGTGGGAGGGTACAGACTCCCCCCATGACCTAGGACCAGGTAGAGGGTCGTGACTACACCACGCACACTGGGCCTAAAGGTGGGGTGGGGGCAGCTTGCAGCCCCGGCTGTGAAAGCCAAGTGCCGTGGTCACCTTCCCTGCTTCCCCTGCTTCCCCGTGCCTGAAGGGTGTGGGAGGCCGCAGGGGTGTGAGCAGCCATCTGTCTAAGAAGATTGAAGGTTCAGATGCCCTCTCCTGCCCTCTTTCCATAGAAAACCATAGGTTTTCTTTTTCCTTCTTGGTGCAGGATTATCCCAAAAACAGACACCCTGGCTGGAGCAGAGGCTCTGTGGCTTATCATGCAGGTGAGTCAGGGCTGCCAGGGCTGTGGGGCACATACAGGCACAGGGACATCCATTTTCCTGAACCCCCGCAAATGGTCTCCCCTCCAGCATCCGGCTGGAGAGCCTTTTCCCCTGCTGCCGTCTCATCTCCCCTCCCTAGGCCGGTAGTGCTTTCTCCTTGTCTGTGTTTTTCCTCCCAGCCTGAAAAGCAAGGGGAGCCGAACAGGGGCGGGGGAATCTGGGCCCAAACTGGACATTCCAGGCCTCTGAGTTGGCTCCCTCTGCGCCCTTCTTGCAGATTCTGCACTTTCTTTTTTTGGTCGGCTTGACTTCCTTTAGGGTTTTCTTAAGAAAGGAGTTGCTGTGAGCTCCTGGTGTCACCCCCATCCCCTTCTTGGCCTTTCTCCCCTCTTCCGCCAGCTCCCTGAGGGAGTCTGCCCCTCAGCTCCTTGTGTGAACAGACATTGTGTCTCTCTCCTTTTTTTTTTAATCTGGGGCCTCTTTCTACTTGTCTCTCCATTTTTGTTTCACCTTGACCCCCTCCCTTACTTGTGGCCAGAGAGGGAGGTGGGCAAGCATTCTGCTTGAAACAGGGGCCTCTCTGGAGGGGTGGGGTAGAGTGTCAGCCCCTCCTTCAAGTGTGTGTCTTCTCTTCTCCCCTCCCCCCTGACAGATGACGGGAAGATCTTCCATGGCAGTGGTGTGGGGGACCCCTTCGGGCCACGCTGTTATAAAGGGGACATTATGGGCTGTGGAATCATGTTCCCCCGGGACTACATTCTGGACAGTGAGGGTGAGTGGGGTGGGGGTGGCCAGCCAGGCTGCTCGGGCAGACGGTGGGGGCAGCACCACAGGAGCTCAGGTTTCCTGCCCTCCTAGGTGACAGTGATGACAGTTGTGACACAGTGATCCTGTCCCCAACTGCCCGAGCCGTCCGGAACGTCCGGAATGTCATGTACCTGCACCAGGAGGGAGAAGAGGAAGAGGAGGAAGAGGAAGAGGAAGAAGATGGGGAAGAGATTGAGCAAGAGCATGAGGGCAAGAAGGTGGTGGTAAGTGGGGGAGGGTGTGGGGTTGGACTAGGGTTCCTGGGTCTGGGCAGGGGCTGGCATTAGTGGGGAATAGGACTGTAGCCAGAGCCCCAGAGCTGGGAAGAGGGGAAAGCCTGGTGGTGGGTGTGTTCCGAGGTGCTGGACGCTGCCTGGACTGTGCTGGGGAGCTGGTTTCCAGACGCCCTCTTGTGGTCACTTCCCACATCACCCTGAGTCTCTCCCCTCCGGCGGTTCTCGGAGTTGGGAATGCTTGCAGTTCAGGCCTGTGTGGCTCTAGCATCATCAGAGGAGGCCAGAGTCAGCCTTTTCCTCTCTGTGCCCCCACCCCCAGGTTTTCTTCACTCGGAATGGCAAGATCATCGGGAAGAAGGATGCTGTTGTACCTTCTGGGGGTTTCTTCCCCACCATTGGAATGTTGAGCTGTGGGGAGAAAGTAAAAGTGGATCTGCATCCCTTGAGTGGCTAGGGGCTTCTCCCCTAGACCTGCCCCGTCTCCTTTTCCTCGCCCTTTGCAGAGCCAGGTGCCCAGTTCCTGCCTTCCAGGATTTGCTTACCCAGCAGGCCCCAGGGAGTACGTAGCCCCTCCGCCTCTCCCAGATCAGGCCCCTGCCAAGCCCCTCTGTGCCCACGTTTCTGACCTGGTGCCACCCCGGTCATCAGTCAGTCCTGGGCCTAAGTCCCTGGTTGGAAAGAAGCAGGCCCAAAGAATGGTGTTGCTATATTGGTGAGTCCCACTTGCTTTGGCTGGTGGACGCTCGCACGCCCCTTTCCCGTCTGGCCGTGTGAGTGGAGAGGAGTGGGCACCCGTCTCAGCTGCTATTTGGGCATGAGGCTCTGCAGAGGGTGGAGTAGAGACTGCCCCCTCCCCTGTTTACCATAGTATTTCTCCTTGCCTCTTCTTTTTGTTCTTTGTCCTCATTGTGTGGACCAGTTGCTGCTGTTATCCCCCCTGGCTGGGCTAGGGGGGCTCTCTCGGGCCTTCTCTCTCCTTCCACTGACTGCTGTCCCAGGAATACTATTCCAGGGTCTCTGTTCTTTCCCCTGAGAGCCCGCTTTCTCCCTCACCGCCGGCTCAGGCACCACATAGTCCCACAGAGTCTGAGTCTGGCCCCCCACAGCTGTACGCACTTAGGTGGGTGTCCATTATGTGTTTAATGGAGGGAGAGAGGGGCTACTCGGTGAGGGGGGCTGGGGTCTTGGCTCCTGTTCCCTCCTTGCCATCCTTGGGATACCTGGTGGCACCCTTGTCCCCAGTTCCCCGGGCTGTAGGCAGAGACTCCAGAGCAGGTCTCTCCTGCCATGGTGAGGGCAAGACCCCAGAGCTGTGGTTGTGAACCCTGAGGGCAGCTTGGCCCCTCTCTCCACTTCCCTGCCTACCCCCCCCCCCCGCCCGGGCCCCAGCTTGCTGCCTGTGCCAGTTGCCTGTTGCGCTTCAGTGTTGGAGTCTAGCACTTAACATGTGTCCTCCCCCACCAAGCCCTCCTGTCTCCTACGGCCTTGACCCCTGACCCCCTCCCCATACAGTGACTTCTCCTGGGAGGGAGGGAGCAGGAGCTGTTGGCCTTGGTTTGCACAGAGTGGGTGGGCCTTGGGGAAAGGGGGTGAGCTGCTGTGTTGCTGGGGTCCCCCCTTTCGGCCCTCCACTACGATGTATGAAATGTATGTACAGCCCAGAGATGTTTATACAGCCAATAAAGATGAAGTTTCTGTATTTATCGGTACGGCCTGGACAGGGGGACCCTTTCCAGTCCATAGGGCAGGGACAGGGCTAGAGGTGGGGGTAGCTGAGGCAGCTTGGACTTGGACCAGTATGAGGCCAGGATGGGGATGGCGTGTGTTCCGTAGACCTGGCTGTGGGCCTGGGATGCCCCCAAGAAGCACAGGTATGCCCCTGGGAGACACAAGGCTTTGACCTTCTCGTGAACAAGGTTCGACTTCAACTCCAAAATAATGTTATAGAAATTCTTTATTATTAGACAAAAATAGACTCTTTTTTCCCCCCATTCATGTGATCCCGCTCTGATCTCTCTGCTAAAAGGGGAGGCGGGGGAGGGAGTGCCTTGCTCCCCATACCTCTTCCCCTTCTTCCTGCTGGGCTGGGACCTGCAGCTGGTTGGAGCTGGCAGGCCCTGTTTCCCCTCCAGGGCTGATGTTCTGCAGCTGGGGCTGTCCACATCCCCTCCAGGGTTCACCTGCTGATGCTTCCTCACCCTTCACACGCCCATCTCTGCCATCTGCTCACGTGCAAAGTCATCTCGCGGGCCCACCCAGTTGGCTTTAGCAGGCTGGGGGCAGGGAAGGAGAGCAGTGGCCCAGGCTGATGCCCACTCCCCGGTCCTAAGGGAGGGGGCTGGCTCCTGGGTCTCCTGGGCCTAGGCCGGGGAAGTGAGGACTGTGGGGTGCTGAGAGGTGTGCGGTGTTGACGTGGGCTCTGAGCTTGTGGCCTTCACTTTCTCTGACCCAGAAGGACTTTGGTGATGAAGGTGACAATGGCATTTGCAGGCTGATCTGGGTCAAGCTCTGCAAAGAGGTGACACACGTTCTCCCAGGGGCTTCCCGGCTTCTTGGCCACGAAACCAAAGATCCTAGGGGTACAAAGGCAGGGTGGGGAGGGGGCTCAGCATCCCTTCCACAAAAAGACTGCAGAGCCAGGGCTTGGGAGGAAGGCAGCGCCTCAGACGCGTGGAGGGAAGGGGTGGGACTTGTTGGGGAGGCTTACTTGGAGGTGGTCCCGTCGGGGTTGGCCCATCTGCAGAAAGAGAAGAACCGTGAAGAAATGCACCCAGGGTCCAGCTACTGAAGGAGGGCTGGGGCAGGGGACTGCCCGGTCTGCAGGGCCTGACGGGAGCATGGGACTGTGGGAGCCAAGGGTCGGGAGGGAGGCTCACCTCCGGTCCTGAGGGTCAGTGCTGGAGAAGGTGATGCTGTTCACTGGGTAATGGCGGCGAAAGAAGAGCCTTCAAGGAGGATCACGGGGAAGGTCACAGCCAGAAACGGGGAATCCCCAGGGCCCCCAGGGAGTTCGGCGCACATACTCACTTCCTTTGGTTGTCTGTTAGTGTAATGCCCTGGGCCGAGACCTTGAAGTGGATGATGGCCGGGGTGGGCTGGGGGCTGCAGCTCAGAGCTGCCGAGCTGGCCCGGGCCACCGCCTGGGGGCCCGTCAGTGACTCTGTCTCCACGGAGGTCAGGTAGAGCACACTGCAGGCTAGGAGGCAGGAGAGGGCTGGAGGAGAGCACGGCTTCGCCAGCACCCAGATCTGTCTTCCCTATCCCTCCACACGCCCAGCTTTTGCCCTTTCTCCCGCTACCGCTGCTCAAAAGTCGTTGGAATCACAGGTCACCTGTTAAAAAGGCAGATTCTACAACTCCCCCAGATCTGCAGTCAGAAATGCTGGAAAGGGGCCCAAGAATCTGCATGCTAACAAGACCTTCCCCCACCCCCACCAAGATTTTCATGTTCATGACTTTGGGGTCCCTAGACTGAAGACCCCTTCCCACCGCCACTACAAATAGGGCCCGCCCACCTCCAGGCCTTTCAGTGCCTCCTGCCCTCACCGGTAGCACCCACCTGGTGCCCAGAGGGAGGGAAGAGGGAGGGGGAGGTCCCTACCGGCACCCTGACGGAGGAGGTCTGCTGCTGTGCTCATGTTGGCAGGCACCGGGGCCTCTGGGGTCTCCTCTAGAGGATCTGAGGGAAATGAGGGCCAACAGGGAAGGTCAGCAGGGAGCCCCATTCTCTAGGCACTGGAGAACTCTGTTGTTCCAAGGGAAGGCAGGCTGGGAGCCAGGACCTGGGGATGCTGCCTTGGGCTGTGCAGTGGGTGAGGAGAAGTGGGAGGACAGATCACAAGTCACCCACCTTTGCTGGGAATGCGCAGGCAGCAGGGCAGGGACAGTGGGGAGATGGAGTGCTGGGAGACCAGGGCGGACAGGCTGCCTGCAGGGAGAGGTGAGAGAAGCCATGAGGTGCCCCCAGATAGCCCCAGCTCTCCCTCCACCCTCCTGAGACCCTTTGGCCCCCCTAAACCAACCCACTGTAACCTTCTCGGCCCCTGCTGCTCACCAAAGTAGGGCTCACTGGGACAGCCCTTGATCTTCACCCCTTTGGGCCCAGTTTCAATGAGAAAATGGCGGACCAGCTGTTCCAAAGGGTCCCCTGAGGGGAGGGGAGAGGACGGCTTTATCAGATTCTAGGTCCCAGCTTTCTCCCCTGCTGGGATTCTTTCCAGAGCTGGAGAGGTCACTTCCTGCCTCTCCCCACCAGGAAGGGCCATGGCCCACCCCACCTTGTCTTGCCTCTGGTACCTCCCCCGACTCCACTCCCCTTCTCCCTCATTTGGGCATTCTGTACCTTTCCAGGGCTGGGCGCTGGGTGGAGGTGTGGCCACTTTGAGGGCCAGCCCATAGGCTCCTTGGAATGAATGACTGTCCCTGATCAGGAAGGCCCCAGGATCCTTGTCCTTCAGCAGAGCAATGGCTGGGAGGAGGTGGGAGTTTTCACAGTGGCTGATTGAGCCCCACGTAGCCCCTCTCTACCTCTGCTACCCAAGCTCCCTAGGCCTCTCACCCTAACGGCTGTGGTGTTTTGGGGCACCTGGGGATGGAACTTTAGAGTTAAAAGGGCATTGACAGTGTTGAGTCTAAACCTCCTTGGGCCCAAAGCCCAGAACCACCTGCTAGTGAGAGACTCAGCCCAGGTAAACCTGCTGAGACAGGGAGGAGGCCCCAAGGATGGGTTCTTAAGCCAACACAGGGTCCAGGAGGGTGGGAGGGGAGGGGCAGGCTGGCTTCTCACCTTGGTCACGGGACAGGTGTGGTTTGTACCAGAACTTGGATGTATCCTGGACGAACTTGACATTGCTCTGGCTCTCGTGCACAGGGGGCTCTAGGACAGGGAGGGACCGAGTTTGGCCCCAGTGCTTCCCGGTGCCCATGCCATGCCCCTCCTTGGGAGACAGGTTCTCACAAGGGGGTCCCACCCTCCTCAAGGCCTTTATACCTGCGGACTGGGGGACATTATCCGGGAGCAGAGGTGCAAAGGTGACATGGTGACTGGTGCCTCTGGCTGGTGGTGATGCCTGCTCTGAGCCCCAGGGTCCTGGCTGTTGCCCAGGTCCCAGCAAGTGGCGTTTCTCCGGAAGTGGGGGCTGGGTCGGGCCACTGATGTCATAGGAGGCAGCCACGGGGAAGGCAGGCGTGGGTGAGCTCTGGGGCGGCTCTGAGCTGGCCACGAGCCAGGGCATCTGGGCAGGCACAGGAGTGAGGGGGGACCCATCCGGACTATCTGGGGGATCTCGAAGGCCCTGCCAGGGGGCATGGCGGAGGCCAGGCAGTGAGGTGGGCACGGGGCCCCTCGGACTGGCACTGTCCGAGCGGCTCCCCGGGCTCTTCTCCTGAGGCCAATCATTGGGTGACCTGGGCGGGGAGGTGGAGGAGAAGGGGCTAGGGGCCGGAAGCTCCAGCCCGCTTCTTGCTGGCAGCTCGGGAGCCTTTTCAGCGCCTCCCTGGGGAGTGGATGGCAAGGCCTCGCCAGGACTTAGTCTCTGAGTGGGCCCCAAGGTGGGGGACGTGGTGTCCTGCCGTCGGGTGCTGCAGTTGGGGAGGGCGGGCCGGTGGTGAGTAGGTTAGTAGGGCTGCAGAGTCCCTGTGTGAGCCGCCCCCACCCCCAGCTTGCAGGCTGCCTCGGTCCCTGGACAGCCCCAGCCCCGCCGCGTACCTTTCCTTGCCCTGCACTGGGCTGCTGGTGTGCAGGGGTGTGGAGGGCCCAGACAGGTCAGAAGAGGCACTGCACGGAGCATCACGGGGAGACCGAGGCAGGGTGCTGTGCCTGCTCGGGCCCTCCCTCCAGGATGCTGGCTCAGGTGACTCTGTGGGGAAGGTGAGAACAGGGGCTGTGAGCCAGAAGTCCTTCTGTCCGGCTTAGCGCTCTCTCACTCTGCACCTTCCCCACCATCTTCCAGAACCCTCCTCTTCCCTAGGCACTCCCCACCCCAGCGCCCTCACCTGCAGATGCCAAGGGTCCCGCTGGGGCCAGGTGCCCCGGCATCGGGTACCTGTCCCCTCCCTCCTCCGCAGGGATCTCGTAGCTCAGCTTCCTGGACTGTGGGTAGGGCGGGCTGCCCGGGGATATGGAGCCGGCCCGTGGGGAGTGGGCGCCAGAACTGGAGTACCCTCTGCCCTCGGCCGGAGAGCCACAGCTGTGGGGCACCCGGCCGTACGCCGGGCAGTAACTGGGAACTGCTCCTCCGTAGCTGTAGGTCACCAGGGCAGGGTAACCTGGGTGCCCATACCTGCCCTCGGGGCACACGCCATAGGAGCAGGCCTCGTGCCCGTCCTCGCCTGCCTTGGGCGGCTTCAGGCAGCTGTAGTCGGGCAGCGGGCCATGGTGATGCCCGCAGGCAGGCACCAGCAGGGGCAGTGGGTGCCCGGGCCGCACCTGGTGCAGGAGAGGCTTGCCGGCCTCGCCCGCCCACCCCTCTCCGGCCTCCCTCTCCAGCCGCAGCCCATATAGGGCGGCAGTGGGCAGTGCCAGCTTCTCACAGGCGGGGCACGGGCAGAGCGCAGGCAGCCCCGCGTCCTCCAGGATCACCACCTCCCGGTAGCCCGGGGCCCGGTAGCCGAAGTCCGCATTGGCTGGTTTCCCCAGCTCGGGGGGGTAGGGATACGGCCCCTCAGACAGTGATCGGCAGAGGCGCCTCTTCTCCACAGAGGCCTCGGCGTAGCCCGGGGGGTGCCCCTCGTAGCCCCCATAGGCCAGCCGCCGCCTCTCCAGGGTTCCCTCCGGCCGGTAGTAGCCCCCGTTGGGGACCCCGCAGGGCTCCCGGTAGCCCTGGCGGCAGGAGCAGTGGCGGCTGAGGCCAGGTCTGTGGCCCGAGTACATTCCGAGGTGCAGGCCTCCGCCCACGGGGGGCTGCTCCTCGTCATCTAGGATGGCCGTCTCACGGCCAGCTCCCCGGCCCCCACCGGTCACTCCACAGCCTCCCAGGAGGCGATCTAGCTCCTGCCGCTCGGCAGCCGTCGGGGGCGGCCGCCCAGGGGACTCGGCAGCGGGCTCCGTGGTCAGCGTGGACGAATGGCCAGAGTCGCTGCTGACAGAGAGCATGGGGGGTGGAGGTGGCTCTGGAGAGGGCGCTGGCGGGGTCTGGCGGGGGGTCCGCTGCACCTGGGCATAAGGACTGCCATCCAGAGGTCCCCGGGTGTGGGTCGGGGAGCCTGAGTGGGGAGAGGACCAGGGAGGGAGGGCAAGCAGGGAGAAGGGGGAGAGAGAGAGAGTTAATGAGAGGGGACAGTGTAGGAGACTGCGGCTCAGGGGTGTTTCTCGGGAGGGGGATTCTGCCTGGGAGGAAGGAGTGTGCCCCCCCAAACCTACACCTCCCACCACCCCTGGGCCTGCCCCACGCACCGTCCACGCTGTCCTCATGGTGCTGATTGAAGTTCTCGTAGGAGTCCCAGCGCACGGCGGGCTCCGCGGTGTTGTAGTCAACAGAGACTGAAGGCTCATTCCGTGGGGTGTTTCCTGCCAAAGGGCCACCCAGGTGTTGGGGAGCAGGGACACAACCTTTAGTCCTCCCCCAAGGTTTGGCTCTTACCTTTGATCTTTTCTGGGCCGGAGGAGAAGACGAACTCCACTGAGGCTTGGAAGGGGAACCTCTCATCTGCGGGGAGTGGACAGTGAGGAGCCCGGCCCCCTGCCCGCCCTCACCTGGGCTCCAGCCACCGCATCTGTCTCCAACTCACCAGCCCAGGCCTCGTCCAGCTGGTCCTTGGGGAAAGTGAGCCGCGGCCCGTGGATGGTGCACGTGTGGAACTGAACTCGGAACACCAGGGTCCGGTCTGTCCCCCGGCCACCCTTGTGATAGCAGGTCACCTGGATGAGGGAAGGGAGACCGGGGGTCAGGCCCTCCTGTCTACTTACACCTCCTCTGTGCTTCCACCCTGCAGACTGTCTGGCCACAGCTCTGCCGGGCCTCACCTCAAGGTGACTTCCCCTGCCCAGGGACTAGCTTTCCGCCCTCCAGTCTGCCTTGAACTGATGACTCACCAGAGACTGTGCAGCTGGTGGGATACACCATACCCCTTGCACCCCCCTTCCCAGGATGGCCCCCTCACCATGACATCGCCTTTGAGGAGGAGGGCTGGCTCCAGGCTGATGCAAAGCTGCTGGGGCCCAGGGCCTGCAATGTGACTGAGGAAGAGAGGATGAGGCAGAGGCTGAACCAGAGGCACTTGGGCTGGGGTGGGGGTAGGTAGGATAGCAAGGGTCAGGAGGGAGTTAGGAGACTGGAGTCTGAGCCCTGAGTGAGAGGCCTTTAGCTGAGCATCAGCCTCTCCGTCTGTAAGACGGACACCATGACGGCATACATTTCTGGATACAGTGGCAGGAGCGGGAGGCCCAGGTGTCTGGGGAGGCTGGAGGAACAGGACTGCAAGGAGCAGGGGCCTGGGAAGAGAGCACTCACTAGATTCCAGATGTGTAGACCAGTTGCATGGACTGGTAGATCTTGAGGAACGGCTGGAAGCCTGGAGGCACAGGAAGGAGAAGGCACGTGAGGCGCGCTGAATGGAGGGGGTGGGGGACAGCCCTCCCTGTGGAGCCCATCCCGGCAGACTCACCCGTGCCCGGTTCAAAGGCTGGCAGCACGGGCACGAGGACGTAGTGCAGGAAGAGAGGGCTGCTGTTCATTCTGATGGAGCCAGACAGGAGGCCACTGAAGTAGCTGATATATCTGGTGGGGCGAGTGTCGGTGAGAACATAAGCCCCTTCCTCTGGGGGCCCCTTTGTATCATTTCTACTATGCACACCCCGCCCCCCCCCCCCGGAAGGCCTGCCCTTCTGAGCACTTCCCTCCCATCTTACAGCTCACCGGAAAATTCTTCCTCACATCTAACCTCAGTCCCTCTTGCTGTCTCTGAGATTGGTACTTGCTGGCCCCTCTGCCTAGAATGCTCTAACCCCCAGATCTCTGCTTCACATGATAGAGATGGGCTCTGACTGTCCTGTAAGTCTCTCTTTATCACAAGCTCCGTGAGAGCAGGGATCTGGTTTGTTCTGAATTCTCAGCATTTGGCCCAGTGCCTGGCACACAGAAGGTGCTCCATTAAGGTGTGCTGTGTGAACGAGAGAATCTTGGCCTTGGCGGCCATGGAGGGAGCCGCTCCTGCGGCCCATCCCCACCCAGGCTGCTCACCGGCGCTGGGAGGGCTGCAGCTCCGCGGCCACCTTGTCCTCGCAGAACTTCCTCATGGTTAGTGTGGCCAGTGCCTGGTCTGCCCTGGGGACCACAGGGCCAGTGTGGGGGATCAGGGCCTGGTATCCATCCAGGCCTCCCGCCCCTAATCCCCAGGGGAGGGAGGAGACGTGTGATCCCCCTGAGTCTAGAGGAAGCCCAGAGTGGTGATGAAGAGGACTAAAAACCCCACAGACAGTCACTTTACTAGTTGTTGGACCTCAGGCCAGTGTTCCCTGAGTTTTTAGTTTCCTCCGCTGTAAAATGGGGCAATAAGACCATGTTATGGGTTGAATTGTGTCTCCCCAAAAGATATGTACCTCAGAATGTGACCTTATTTGGAAATAGAGTCGTTGCAGATGGAATTAGTTAAGATGTTATACTGGAGTAGGGATGAGCCCTTAATCCAATATGATTGGTGTCCTTAGAAGAAGAGAAGAGACAGACAGACACACACACAGGAAGAAAGCCACGTGACGACCGAGGCGGAGCTGGAGTGATGCAGCGGCAAGCCGAGGGACACCAAGGATGGCTGGTCACCAAGGATGGCTGGTCACCACCAGAAGCTAGAGGAAGGGTTCTACCCAGAGTCTCAGTGGGGGTGCAGCCCTGCTGACACCTCGGGTTTAGACTCCTAGCCTCCAGAACCGAGGCAACTAATTTCTGTGGTCTTAAGCCACTTAGTTGGTGGCACTTTGTTCCATCAACCCTAGGGATCTGATACAAATCCTCTGCAGGGAACCGTGGTGAAGTACAAGTGAGAAAAAGGAGGTGGAAAGGCCAAGTTGATAGTAAATGGCTCTCTGAACACAGAGGTGGGCTTCAAGGGAGATGGGCTCCTCGAGGCCAACTGGAGGCAAGGTCACTGGGGGAGGGGCCAGTCAGGGTCCAGGGAGCCTCACCCTGCAGAGATCTTGCTGTAGTGCATGTAGGCAGAGACGATGACCCCAAGCTTGCCCTTGCTCCCCTGAGGATAGAGAGAGAGGAATGGAGGGCCAGCTGGGGCCCCAGGCTGAGGGCACCCCAGCCCTGTGAACCCGAGGTCCCAGCCCACCTTGCAGTACAGTACGACCACGTGCTGCGGGTCAGCACTGAGCCACGTCTCCATGGCTTTGCAGATGGAACACAGCTTGTCCAGGGGGGGCGCATGCAGCTCAGGCCAGCCGAAGTCCTGGACCTGGGGGAGGGGGGGTGACGATGGGGGCCACAAGCGAAGAGAGATGGGTGGGGATGGAAAAGGGACCAGGTGTAGGGGTCGGTCGGGGCCAAGGTCAAGGGACTGTTGGTTGTCCAAGACAACCAGCCTCAACACTTTCCTCACCAGTACAATGGGTTGATGTCTCCTGCACCATGCTTTGGTGTCTCAAGTAATAAGTCATCTGGGAAAGTGCTTAAGAGTGAAGTAGATGCCCATCGCTACTATTAATAACGAGGAGGCTGGGGGCTTCTAGGGTGGGGGTGGTTCAGTTTAATGGCTTTAATCCCCTCCTACCTTGGGGTTCAGGCGGGTCAGGTCATGTCTTTTCTCTGAAAGGTTGAAGAGCTGCAAGTAAAGGGGGGGTTTTAGACGGAAGTGACCTCAAGAAGCGAGGGGCTGTCCCCTGCCGTGACCCTAAGCAAAGTCTTTCTCCCAAACGAGGAGGTCGCTACGGGCCCGGCCTAGCCGTGACAGCCCAGAGGGGGCGTTCCCGATCGGCTCCCGCGGCCCCGCCCCCGGGCCCCGCCTCCTGGGGGGGCCGCGCCTCTGCGAGCTTGGCGTCAGGGAGCAGCTCCGCCCATCTGGGTCTCCCAGCCCTGTCACTGGCTGACAGTGGAAGGCCCCGCCCCTCACCAGGTACTTGTCGCGGTGCTTGGATTGCAGCACGTGAGCCAGCTCGCGCAGGTGTCCCCGGTGTCGCTGCTCGTCGGGCCGCGTGGGGAAGGCGGCGGCCAGGATCCGCTCCGTCACGTAAGTGAGGTCCAAGTCCCAGCGGCGCTCCATAAGCGGGTCCAGGCTGAAGCTCCTGGGAGGGGGCGAAGCCTGCGTCAGGCACGGGGGCGGGGCTCCCGGGGGGGCCGGTGGGAGCGGAGGGCGAGGCCTCTGGGTCCCCAGGGTAGGTGGGGCCGCTGGCGGGCGGGGGGCTGCCCCGGAGAGCTTTGCTGGGGGGCGCTGCGCAGGGCTGAGTTGGGGGGCCACCCCGGCGCCCTCACTTACCTGGGCAGAGTGCTGCGCTGCTTTGAGTGGTTAAGAGACTTGGTGGATCCCTGGTGGATGAGAGATGGATGAGACTGGTGCCCCCCAGTCTAGGCACCCCGCTCCAGAGTCCCCTGAACTTTTGTCCTCAGCCGAAACCTAGGTCCGTATTCCCAGAGCTACCTGCTTCGCCCCCTCCTCCAGCATCACTTACCAGGTGCTCTATGCGCCTCACAGGGGCCGTGTTTCTCCGCTAGAGGGAGATGGAGAAGGAAAAGGGAGGGGTTAGGGCGGGGGCAGGGACCAGTCTGTGCCTGGGGATGGTGGAGAGGGCACGCCAGTGTCCCTGTAGGGGCTGGACTGGGCGAGGGGAGAGGAGTCCTAACCCCCAGCAGGCCCAAGGGCAAGAAGAGCAGAGGGCTCATTTTTTTCCCTCTCCCTCAGGATTACCAACACCCAGAGCAGTCCGTTCAAGGTAACCTCCTGGGGGCCCTCTCTGTGGCCACCAGACCTTTGGACATCTCAGCCAGGTTCCTTGCCTCCCCCACTGCATCTCAGAGCACACTCACCAGCTCCGCGGGAGGCAAGGCCTGACAGGACGAAGTCACCTGGAAGGAGACCGAGTGAGGGACTGAGCTCCTGGGGCAGTGGACCCTCCTGGGCTTGAGGATGGGGCTACCCCTCAGCTTCAGCAAGGTGGAGGGGCTTTCAGAAGATGGGCGCACACTCCAGCGGAGGTTCCTCTATTTAAGGGAGCCTCCCCTCTGGCCTCTCGGTCCCCCACCCCTGGGCCCCCCACTTGTTGCTCTTGGCTCCCAGCCCCCTGCCCACACAGACCCCCATTCATCCAGCTGCGGGGCAGGAGTTATATATAGAGCAATGTAGGCAGGCCATGGCCAGGAATGGACACTGGCCTCTTTCACCGGGAGACCCCGCCCCTGAGTACACGGCTCCCCCAGGCCAACTTCAAGCCCTGGGACCCCCTGCACTGCAGAAGGAGGGCCAGGGAACCTCCTCAGAGATGGGGCTGTCTCAGGTCCCCAGTGGACAGTGGCATTATCTTGTACCTTCTGCCGGGCCTTTCCCAGGGCCCAGGACGAGACCCACCCAGGCATCCTGAGGACCCTTCCCCAGAGGGAAGGCACAGCCCATCCGGCTGCCCAGTCTTTGAAATCCTGCTCCCCCCACCCACCCACCCCACCCTTCCTCCTCCTCATTCTCCTCCTCTTCCCCACCCCCACCCTCTCGCCAGCTGCAGCCTGGGCACAGCACCAAGACAAACGCTGTCTCCTGTCCACCGGCCTGGGCCAGCCCTCCAGGGGGTGGAGTAGGGTGGTTCTTAAAGGGCCCAGTACAGCACTCTCTCCCACCCCAGCAGGGGTTCCCCAGTGATGAGAGGGGTGGAGGGTTGATGCCAGTGTGGCTGGAGAAGCCTGTTTCAGAGCAAGGGACTCTAGTCCCCCTCCCCCAATCAAGCACCCACCTTTGCTTCACATTTTCTGTGTGTTGCCACCTTGCAAACTAGAGAGGGATGGTGCGGAGAAGAGAGAGGTTAGCAGGGGCCTTTTGGGGGCAGTGGAAGGGGTAGTCCTCCCCCCATTTCCCCAGGCCCTGGGACCAGATCTTGGGACTTCCAAGAGTGTGTTGAGATGGAGTGGGGGAGGGGGGGGGGCGCAGAGGCAGTTCAAGGGAAGCATATGGCAGTGGGGTAGTGCTGCCCAGGGCCAGGGAGGGAGCGAGCCAGGGCTACGTCCTTGGGTGGGTGGGGGTGAGGAGGGAGGGAGGGTGGGGAGTAGTGGGTCTCCTGGGTTGCGGGGGGTGGGGGGTGGGAAGTGTCTGTCACCGGGAGCAAGGGCTGTTTGGAGGGGAGGCAGCTGCCTCTTGGCTCCCGTGTTGCCCAGTCCAGGGGCAGCGGGCTCATTACGATTTGCGTGAGTCTGCCCGCTGGAGTTGTGCGCACGGTGGTGCTGGGTGGAGGCTCTCAGCCACACGACGGGGCACCTCACCTCTGCATGAGACGCCAGTCCCATCGATGGTCACCTTACACACTGCACAGACTGGCGGCTTCTTCCGGAAGACCTTCTCCCGGAAGCTATGTGGCTCAGCTTTCCTAGGCTATGGGTGGAGGGACACGCCGACAGAGAGGTGTCAATTCTCAGCGGGCCCGTCTCGGACTGGGCCAGGGTCTTGGCACTGCACTGGTTTCTTTCTTCCTCAGTCCTGCTAAAGCCCCCACACTCCTAAGACACACTTGGCCACACCTGTTTCTGGGCCGGTGTGGGGCCTGTCCTTGATGGTGTGTGGAACCTGCCACCTTGCGTCACCTCAGCCGGGTCACCTCTTCTCTGAGGAATCACTCAGGCCCTTCCTATGGCCCTGGGGTGTGAAACCCTTGTGGTCACTGCCTCCCCAAGCGCTAGGGCTTTCCTCCTGGTTGGGGGTGCTCTCTGACTTTCCTCTGTAAGGGCTCCCCGTTTCTCCTCCCAGATGGCCTCCCCAGATGAAGGTCCCTGTGGAGAGTGAGCAGGAGGGGGTCCAGACAGGAATGTAGGACGTCAGTCACGCAACACCCAGACTGACGTGACAGGAGTGGCCTCAGCCAGTCCTACTCCCCTGGCTCCCGCTGTCCCCATGCTCCGGACAGCTGACATGCCCTCCTCCCCCTACTGTCAGAACAACATGTTTACTCATTGTGCATTGAGGCGGCAGACAGCAATTGTGTAAGGAGGGGGTGGTAACGCTGGAGGGACAGGCAGACAGAGGCATGACATGGAGGGAAACGGTTAGCTGTCTTGCTACTTGTGGATGTAGTGAGCACCCTGTCACTTGAGGAGGTCCAAGTGAGACTCCAGCATGGGATGGGGGAGGAGGTGGACCAGATGCCCTGTTGGGCCCCTCCCCACCCAGAATGCAGTGAGGCAGGGATGCTCCATCATGGCCCCCAGTCCCATCCTTCCCACTGTGGGTTCACCTCACTCATCCTCTCCAGGGACCATATGCCTCCTCTCCCTTTTACCCATGTTTCTCCTCCCTCAGGAGTTCAAGTTCCTGCCCGCCCCCCACCCCAATAATATTGTCTCATGCTGCCCTGAGCTGCTGCTTTTGGGGTAAGGCTGAGGAAATATGGGGAAATGGAGTGATAGGCCTCCAGGCCCCCCATCCTGGGGACCCAGGCAGCACTTTTGGTCTCTTGGCTGTCCCGAAGCAGCTGGATTAAACCCCACCTGAACTCTCTGGACCAACCTTGCCAGACCCATTAGGAAAACCGGGTGCATTTTGGCATTAACAGCACGCACAGATGATGTCAGGGGAAAGCAAAGCCCCAGTGTCTAAAGCACTTTTGGGACCTGGCCGCCGCCCCCCTCCCTTTGCCACTTCCACCCCATTTCCCCCAAACTTCTTGGCTCAGGGAAGGGGCCTGATCTCTCAGCCCTGCTCCGGGGCGCCGGGGTTGTACCTGGAAAAGTGCTATCCTGCGGTATATATACCTGAGTGCAGGTGTAGGGGCGAGGATCCCCAGGGTTGGCCTGAATTAGGGCAGGGAAGTTGGAGGAGTCAAAGTAGACACCAGGTTCTGCTCTAGTCCGAACTTCTGCTGCTCACAGAACAGCCCCGGCCCCTCCGGGGAGAGGCAGAGTAGTGAGGGCATGCGGGGCAGGGGGAAGAGGGTCTGGCCCAGTGCTGGTCCCCTCCCCCACTGCCCACACCGCCTCCCCTGCCCCTCCTCGGCCCAGCCGGCGGGCACTCCTACCCTGCTGCTGGCCCGGCTGCTGTCCCTCCTCCCCAAGGCTCTGAGCAGCCTCTCCACGGGGCCGCTGGACTTCATGATGTCCGGCTGCCTGGGGTGCCGACTGCGGGCCTGAACAATGCTGGGGCCCGGCCCGGGGCTTCCTGGAAGCGGCCTGGCGGAGGCAGCTGCTTCCCCTGGGTGGAGGGTAGACTGTCTGGCTGGTGTGAGGAGAAGCCCAGCCCTGGAAGTGGAGGGGAGTGCAGGCGGGAAAGGGGCAGGTCGCTGCTCCAGGAAGTGGGGGGGGGGGGAGGATGTGGGGGAGGCCAGGAGATCAGATTCCCAGGATCTACCCTGCTGGGAGTGTCAGCCCAGGATCTTTGGCCCCCCAGCCCCCTGGCTCTGGAGCTGCCCCATGCCCTGGGATCCACCCTATCCAGGGATCTGCAAGGATCCTGAGATCCAGCCCCCAGTGGGGCGGGGTGGGGGCGGGGTGAGGATTTAGGTCTCAGGGCAGGGCTCAAGGGCCAGTGGGGAACACTGTGTCCCCGGCCAGGCCAGCCTCCCAGCCTGAACTCTCAGGCTCTCAGGGGACCTCGGGTGGGGAGGAAGGGGGAGCTGGGAATCACACTGCTCCTGCCAGCCCAGAATCAGGAGTGTATCCTGAGGGGCAGGGAAAATAAATGGAGGGCCAGCTTCCTGCCTCAGTTTCACTGGTGGTGAAGTAGGAAAAGGAGAGCACGCACTGCCTCCCCCTTCCCTCCCATACACGCTGGAAGGCCTGATTTCAGCCACAAGATTGTTCTGCCCACAGGAGTGATCCATTCTCCCGCTCCAGCCCAGGACGTTTGAGGCCTTTCTCCTGAGAGCATCCCAGCAGCTCTGCTCCTGACAGTCCCGTTGCCCAGCCCCCCACTCCCTCGCACCCCTATTCCTTGGCTTCTTCCAGCCAGACCTCCCAGATCCCTAGCCCCTCTTCGCAGCCCTGCTATGTTGGCCCTCCACCCAGGCCCTAGGGCTGGGCCCCGTCTCATTCCCCTGGCCCCCCCACCCCCCCCATCCCTGCCCCAGGCTGAGTACTACCTTCATGGCTCTCCTAGCTCTGCTCTCCCTCCTCAGCAGCTGTCCCAGGGCCTAAGGACTGGACAGGAGGCCCCCCTCCCAACACATACTCCACCCCCCTCTGTGGGCCTCCTACCTCCCTCCTGGGAACATGGCCAACTTCCTGTCCCGGGAGTCAAGGGAAGGAGGTGGATTGGAGCCTTGGAAGTGGGGGCGGGGGGGGGGGAACTAATCTTCCAAAAATATATGGGGTTAAGGGCCAGGGGGTCCTCAGCCCTAAGCCTTGGACAGCAGCCCTTTGACCGGCTGGAGCTGTCACTTGAAAGAATGTGCAAATGTGCCTCCCCTCATTTGCATGGCATTTACTGAATGTACCAGAGCTCAGGCTTCTCCCACCAGGTCCTTAGAGTTGCTTCTCCCTCCTTCATGCCCAAGGGACTGGTCTAATCCTGCCTTCTCTGAGATGAGCCCCCTTATGAGAGCCCACTCGGGACACTTCTTTGGACCTGCCTGGCATGGGCCTGGGCTGAGGCTTCGCCTTTGAAGCTCTAATCCTCCTTCCAGGTCAGGAAGTCTGTCCCCAGAGTACCTTGGCCAGGGAGGTAGCTCTGTGGCCAGGCTTGGGCCCCTAGCGTGTAACTGGAGAGGGGCACTGGTTTTGCAACCCACTCCCATCCCATTAACCCTGGCTGGGTCCCAGGGCATTCCAGGCCCCTGGCCAGTGTGGGCAACTGGGTCTGGCCCGGTCCAGTTCGCAGCCAAGCTGCGGGGAGGAGGAGCACTGTGGTGGGTGTGTAGGTTGGGGTGGCCTTTCTCTGCTCCTGTTGCACGCACCTTGACCAGGACCCCTTCGGCATTCTTCTTTCTACACCTGCTGGCCCCAGAGGGGCTGAAAGGTCCCCTCACCTGGTAGTTCCATCTGGGGGACTGACTAACCCCTGTGTTGGGTGGCCAGGGAAGCATGGCTTTGAGTCTCTCTCCCCACTCCCTGGGGCGCCTCCGAAGTGAGATGGAGATGGGAGAGCCAGAGTTGAGAGGAAAAGGAGCTCACCGGGGCAGGGCTGGAAGACATGGCCAGACCCCCTAGGACCCTCGCCCTCCTCCTGCCTGGGACATTCCGGAACCTGTCAATCTCTCCCCCAGCCTGGCCCCCTCTCACTCCGAAGCCTTGGGTTTGTTTGGAGAAACCCCTCCACCCACACTCCCCCTTCCTGGAAATAGCTGTGGTTGGATGAGAGGCTGGGAGCCCAGCCGCGGAGGAGGGGTGAGGCCCGTGGAAGGAGAGAGGGAGGAGAGGCGGCATATATGAGTGCGCCCGGAGGGATCTGGAGAAATGAGGGGAGAAGCCAAAGGGGGGCCGAGGAGTGGGGCTGGAAGATCGAACCTCAGTCTCCCCAGAAGTGAAGTAGAAAAGGAAAACCCTCGCACACACTCTCCCGGGCCAGGCCAGAGTGCGGCCGCCAATTCCCGCCCAGGTCCCCGGCCCGCGTGTGGGGGCAACGTGCGCCCCAGGACGCGCGAGGGCGGGACGGTAGTGTGACCGCGGGCCGCGCCCCGCCCCCTGGTCGGCTTCCCGCTGCCCCGCGCACCGCCGCCCGCCCGCGCCCCGGCCCCCGGCCCCCGGCCCCCGGCCCCAGCCTCGAGAGCAGCCGTCCCGCGGCCCCGCCGCCCCGGGCCGCCCCGCGCCCCCTGGCGACCGGCCCCGGCCCCGCCCGGCCGCCGTGACGCACCGGCCACCGCCCTCCCGCCCCGCGCCGCTTGGCCACTCACCTGCGGGGGGCGCCCGGCGGGGCGGGGGCGCGCCGGGGCGGGGCAGCAGCAGGGGGAGCCCCCGGGCCAGCCCATGCTGCCGGGCCCGCGCCGAGCCGACGCGGAGGAGGTGGAGGAGGCGGGAGCGGGCGCCGCGCTCGCCCGGGCTCCCTCCCGCGCCCGCCGCGCCCCGCGCCCGCCCTCGCTCCCTCCCGCGCTGCTCTCCTCCCTCCTGCCGGCTCCAATCCCCACGTTCCCCCGCTCCCCGCCCCTCGGCCTCCTCCTTCTCCCTCTCGTCCTCCCCACCTTCTGCGGGCGCACGCTCCCGGGGCTCAGGGCGAGGAGGGACGCGGAGACTGGCAGAGGGGCGCTCGGAGACAGGAAGAGAGCGGGCTGGGGAGGGCGTGAGGAGGCGGACACGGAGGACGCACGGACGGGAAAGTCTCCGAGCCCGGGAGAGACTACCCGGCAGGACGCAGCAAAAGAGCAAAACAGAACACAGGAGCCAGACAGACGCAGAAGAAAAAGTGGTCACAGGTCCAGAAGGCATTAGAAACGCTGCAGAGAGCTGCCGCGGCCTCTCTCAGTCGCCCCCTCCACAGGACAGTATTGGGATTGAGCCTGACCCCCAAATCGGGACCCACCCGCGGCCTGGCCTGGGGCTAGCGCCACCGACCCATGGGGCGCCAGATTCAGGTGAAGATGCCTGCTGTCCCTGGGGTCCCCAGTCGCTGGACACACTTCCCTAGTCCTCTGTCGCAGGGGAGACGTCCTGGCCACCTCTTCTCCCCTAAGGACTCACAGCTGAGGACCTCCACGTCAGGTTCAAGTTCCCACCCCCTAAGCAGCTCCAGTCAGCCCATCCATCGCTCAGCTTTGGAGCTGGACCTGGGTGGTCGTTCCCACTCCCTGAGCCTATCAAAGTCTTCCTCATATTTAACTCAAGTCCCAGGTTTTCCAGTGGAGATGGAAGTTCAGTCTGTGGTCTACCATTCCCTTCTTCTTCTTCTTCTTTTTTTTTTTTTTTAAAGATTTTATTTGACGGAGAGAGACACAGCAAGAGAGGGAACACAAGCAGGGGGAGTGGGAGAGGGAGAAGCAGGCTTCCCGCAGAGCAGGGAGCCCGATGTGGGGCTTGATCCCAGGACCCCAGGATCATGACCTGAGCCAAAGGCAGACGCCTCGCTACCATTCCCTTCTTATGCAGTGTTGGGATCTGGTGCTGGATGGAAACGAATGGGCCCTGGGGTGATTTGAGTTGTGTCACCCTGGAGGGGAAGGTAGAGGGAAGGGATGTCTTTCTAGAAACTCTCAATCTATTCCCATTCTCAGATTCACCAGTGTTCTCTAGTATTGAGCACTTCCTGACACTCCCTCCTGCCCTCCCTCACCCTCCCCACGGGATTTTCCATGATGAAAACGTGTGTGTGTGTGTGTGTGTGTGTGGTGCATTCTGAGCAGCTGGTGCCCAGGGCTCAATGTCCAATGCCTGCTGAAGGCAGCCCGTACCACCAGCTCCAAGGCCTTCTGTCCCTCCCCTGTCTCAGCTCTCAACTGGGTCATCTCTGTGCTCTTGCCTTTGGCAAAGGCTGGAAAGTCTGGCTCCGATTCCAATCTGGCGGCTGGGGAGAGACATGGTGACAATGTGGGTCCCTCAGAGACTGGCATTTGGAAGGGGTGGGTGTGGCTGGGACTGGGGAGCCTAGATCTTACTTGCTCTTGGTTGGTGTCTAGTAGGCAGTCTCTGTCTCAGAGGTTAGAGCAGCAGGAACCGCTGGAGGGAGGGCTGGGGTGGGGGCTGGAATGGGGTGGGGGAAGGAAGAGGTGGGGAGGCATTGGGAGAAGGGGAGAGGCAGGAGTTTGGGGAAGCCCCAAGGAGAGTGGCAGGGCTGAGGGTCAGTCTGTGTATTTTGGGAAGATTTGAATATGTAATCAAGATACGTAGGATATGAAAATTTGCTCATTTCTTTGGAGTCTATAGCTAGCTCTTTTATTTTTAAATAAAAAAATTTTTTTTTTAAGTAGACTCCATGCCCAGTGTGGAGCCCAATGTGGGGCTTGGACTAAGGACCCTGAGATCAAGACCTGAGCTGAGATCAAGAGTCAGACGCTTAACTGACTGAGCCACCCAGGGGCCCCTTTATAGCTAGTTCTTTTAAAATCTTGTCCTTGCCAGAGTTCATTAGGGTCTTTGGCTGGTGCCTAGGATGCCTGCTGAAGGGGGTAGGGTCTAAGCTTATTTATTTTATTTTATTTTTTTAAAGATTTTATTTATTTATTTGAGAGAGAACACATGAGAGGGGGGAGGGTCAGAGGGAGAAGCAGACTCCCCGCCGAGCAGGGAGCCCGACGCGGGACTCGATCCCGGGACTCCAGGATCATGACCTGAGCCGAAGGCAGTCGCTCAACCAACTGAGCCACCCAGGTGCCCAAGCTTATTTATTTTTTAAGCTTATTTATTTATTTAAGTAATCTCTACACCCAATGTGGGTCTTGGACTCAAGACCCCTAGATCAAGAGTCCCATGCTCTTCCGACTGAGCCAGCCAGGCACCCAAGGTTCTAATCTTTAAAGGTACCAAGGGAGGGACTGGGACTCAGAGAAGAGGCACTTGATTGGATCCCAGAGCTGTGGGCAGGGCTAGAGCCTCACACTCATGCTGGTGGTGTTGCCCCTGAGAGGAACTTTTGAGGTCCCAAGGAATTGGGAGTCATAAGATGGGTAGCTGAACTTCCAGCTCAGACTTGAGGGACCTGGGGACCAGGTGGTTAGGGGGCTGCTGGAGGGAAGGTGATGAGGAAGGTTGAGAGTGAAAAATTATATATAGGAGGTGGCTTGGAGGGATGAAATTAAAATGGATGGCATATGGAGCCATCCAGACATCCTGACTACCACTTCAGAGCGGTGGGAGCTTCAGAAGGGAGGGGAAAGGGAGCAGAAAGACAGGATGATGTTAGTAAAGGTGGAACAGAATTTCAGGAACACCCTTTGACTGCTCCCTCCATGCAGGTTTTCTTACCTTGACTATGCAGAGGGGAGCCCATCTGGGGACTGAAGGCTGAACCCCCTCTTCCAAGGTCTGGGGTGATCCCATGCCTGGGACCGAGTGTGCTCAGATCCTTGGGGTGGGGGGACTACTTGGAGGGCTCTGAGGGGCCTGGGCTGTCCTGGCTGGAAGAGCACTGGGCCAGGGGGACTTCGGTGGAGGGTTTGGGTGCTGGGAACCAGGAAGAGCCGGGGAAGGGGCAGAGCTCAGTCCAGAGGCAGATCGGCTGGCGGAGAACAGAGGGTGTATTGTCCAACCAGGAGGTTGCTGCTGCTGGGCGTGGAGCTGCACAGTTCGCCTCTTCCAAACTCCTTTCTGGTGAGGCGGGAGGGCGAGGGAAGTCGAGTCTCCCCTTCACTTGTGGCCCTGGTGGGGGCTATGACGGTTGCCAAGAAACAAGGTTTTATTTGAGAATTAATGCTGCCCAGGAGCAGATGTGTAGCTCTCCCACTTCCTGAGAAACCAGATGCTGTGAGCTTGCTTAGTGCTTGAGTTGAAGCCTTCGGCACTGACTGGGACCTCCCTGCCTTGGGACCGGAGCCTAGAGCTCGATCCTGTTTAGCATCTATGCTGTGGACTTACAGGGGATCCAAGCAGCTTGGAAGTGACCCTTGTAAAATAGAATGCCATAGCTGAATCCTTCTGGTCACTCAAGATTCATTGCAGGATGACAGGGTGCACCAATCCTGGGATCCATTTCTGCAGCTATGCTTCTGAGAGTGTCCACCCATCCTTCTGAGGATGGGGCCATGCCAGCACCTACCTTTTCCTTGGATTTCGAGTGCCCTCTTGGGACACAGTACAGGGAGCTCCTTCTCTACCCTTCCTGTGCCCAACCAACATGAAGCTGTTAAGTTAGATTTTCCCACTTTTATTCTTTCCATCATTCACCTGGTCCTCTGGGGAGTAGCTCGAAATGAATGAAGGCTTGGAGAAAGGGGCAGACCGACGCCAGCGGTGGAGGTGGGTTCCCCATGCAGCCTGGGTGTTTCGCTCTCACCTAAATCCACGTGGAAGGCTTGCAGTCAGCACAGAGCCCTGGGCCTCTTATCCCTCCACGTTTGAAGAGATCAGTGCACCGCCAAGAACCCCAAGAGCAGCTACTGTGAAAGCCACGTGTGTAACTGGGCTCCCATCTGTCTGCACATCCCCCCCATCTTCCTCCAAATTGCTGAGGTTTCCGGGGTTCTTTGCTCCACCCCCTTGTGACCTTAAGGATTCTTAGCCACTGTCCTCTTTCCTGCCTTGCAACAACGAACAGCCTATCTCTAGCTATTTGGAAAATTCCCACCGAGTCGGAGCTATAATGGAGAAGGGGAAAGGGGGCACCTGGGTGGCTCAGTGGATTGAGCATCTGACTCTTGATTTTGGCTCAGGTCAGGATCTCAGGGTTGGGAGATTGAGCCCTGAATCGGGCTCCACGCTGGGCAGAGTCTGCTTAAGATTTTCTCCTCCCCCTCTGCCCCTTCCCCCACTTCTCTCTCCCCTTCTTAAAAAAGAAAAAAACAAAAAACCAGGCCAACTTGCTGTGAACTATTTACAATTAACCTCAGATTAAAAAAAAAATTAAAAGGAGTCTTAGTTGTAATGCAGCCCAGCTTGTCCAGGGAACTGCTCCCCTGTGCCGTGTAGCACCAGAAAGCAGGTGGCACCTCTCCAGACCGAAGGGCAGAGGTCGGAAGGACCGCATCAAGGCCATGAAGAAGGAAACGCACAGCAAATCAGTTCAAATATTAAAGGTTAACACCAGGCAAAAATGCTGGAGGGGAGTGGATGCAAATTCCCAGTCGTGGGCCTCAACAAACAGCTTCCCCTGGTAACCTCACCCTCTGTACTTGCACAGGACAGAATCTAAGGCCGAGAGTACTGCAGAGATGGGGGTGGGGAGCCAACAGAAAGGCACAGGGATAGGATCACAAGAATTTCCAGCATTAAGGTGAACTTTAAAGATCAGATTTATTTGGAGAAAACAAAAAAAACCCCACAACCCAAAGGATGGGATTTTACATCTCAAGACATCTCCCAGGTATTAAGTCTACAGATTACAAATCATTTTCATAGAAGATATTTTGTACAAATTTTACATATTAAGGAGTGGGACAAAACCCCCATTTCTGTGGTAATGGGGGCAGGAGG
>NC_138373.1:104480243-104503160 GCF_054177405.1 Leptonychotes weddellii | reverse complement strand
TTTCACTTAGTTGTGTTTTGTAATAACCTCTGTCGTAGTCCCTGCTGCCTCGGTCATCATAGCGATCCCGGCCCCCATATCGATCCATATCTCGGCGTGGGCCATCACGATACCCGTCCCGATACCCATCACGGTATCGGTCTGAATCATAACGATCTCGATACTCTAGAGACAAAACAGACCAAGTAATGTCACTCCCTTTTCTTTGACACCATTAATAGAAAGAAGCTTGATAGCTCATGAAGTCAATTTGGTTTCATGAGTTTACAGTCACTGCTATGTTTTTATTTTATTTATTTATTTATTTATTTATTTTTTAAATTTATTTATTTGAGAGAGAGAGAATGAGAGAGAGCACATGAGAGGGGGGAGGGTCAGAGGGAGAAGCAGACTCCCTGCCGAACTGCTATGTTTTTATAAAAGTAAATCACTTTATGGAGTGCCTGGGTGGCTCAGTAGGTTAAGCGTCTGTTTTCGGCTCAGTTCATGATCCCAGGGTCCTGGGATTGAGTCCAGCATCAGGCTTCTTGCTCAGCGGGGAGCCTGCTTCCCCCTCTGCCTGCCGCTTCCCCTGCTTGTGCTCTCTCTGGATACATAAATAAAAAAACAAACAAAAAAAACCCCAAAACCAAACAACAAACCCAAAACACTTTAAATCCAAAGTGGAAAAATGTGAACTGAATTAAGTTTCCTTGGTACTAGTTTGATTCAAAATATTTTCTCTGATGATTAAATAAATGTTGCCAAGCTAGTAATTTAGCAGTTAAAGAGAAAAATCTCTATATATCTCATAATGAATTTCCAGCATTAAAGACTTAAATACACTAGAATATAATTGGAATCTGTATTTTTGATTGGTTCTAAAGAACCAAAGACTACTTAAAAAGTTTAGCATGGGGGGTGCCTGGATGGCTCAGTCAGTTAAGCGGCTGCCTTCGGCTCAGGTCATGATCTCAGGGTCCTGGGATCAAGCCCCACACTGGGCTCCCTGCTCCGCAGGGAGCCTGCTTCTCCCTCTCCCACTCCCCTGCTTGTGTTCCCTCTCTCGCTGTCTCTCTCTGTCAAATAAATAAAATCTTAAAAAAAAAAAAAGTTTAGCATGAGAAAACACACAAACCTCAAATCTGAGAGGCAAACCAAATGAGAAAAATATGTATGACATAGGACAGTGGATTAACTGGCTATCATTTAAGGAACAGAAACTATAATTAATAGGACATTTCCCACCACCAAAATGGCAAAGATTAAAATAAGATACCTTTGGTGTTGGCAGAGTTTAGGGGAATAAGTCAATTCCTTTGCTGCTGCTGAGTCTAAAATAGCACAACCACTCTGAAAGTTGTTTCAGAACTATACACTAAGAGCTTTAAAATCACATATACTCTCCGGGACAACAATTCAATTTCTAGGAATTTAACCTGAGAAAATAACTGGACAGGGGCGCCTGGGTGGCTCAGTCATTAAGCGTCTGCCTTCGGCTCAGGTCATGATCCCAGGGTTCTGGGATCGAGCCCCGCATCGGGTTCCCTGCTCGGCGGGAAGCCTGCTTCTCCCTCTCCCACTCCCCCTGCTTGTGTTCCCTCTCGCTGTCTCTCTCTCTGTCAAATAAATAAATAAAATCTTAAAAAAAAAAAAAAATAACTGGACATATTATAAAGACACATGTACAAGGAGGCTCACTGCAATGTTGTTTATTTTGTTTTAAATTTATTTGAGAGAGAGAGAGAGAAAACAAGTGGAGGGCAGCGGGAGAAGGAGAAGCAGACTTCCTGCTGAGCAGGGAGCCCGATGTGGGGCTCGATCCCAGGACCAGGAGATCATGACCTAAGCCAAAGGCAGATGCTTAACTGACTGAGCCACCCAGGCGCCCCTGCAATGTTGTTTATAATACTAAAACTGCTGAGTGCACAAGCTATGGATTAAATAAATCAGGGGGCATCCATACAAAACAATCATTAAAAATGGAACAAGGAATGTATTGATTGTATGTGTTCATGACACTTGAAAACTGTATTTTACACACATGTGAATATCAGTATCACAGGTGCTGAAATGCCAGAAATTTGTATAAAAGAATGTTGTAGAGCTCAGGTGGGAAGCGACATGGCGTAAGGCATTTATAAAAGGAGGTGGGGGCTACTTAGCTTTGGCTAACTTGCTAGATCTTCCAATTTTCTGAGAAAGTTGGGAATCCCAATTTTTACATGAAAAACCTCAATTTCCAAACATGAATCAAGCAATTAAAACAACTTAACATTTTGAGTTTATTAATTTATGTACGCAGACCAAACAAGGACTTTATTTTTATGACTACTTCCTTTTAAACAATGATTTTATTTTGGAAACAGTATCATTTGTCTACATTCTGTTAGCTTAAATTTGTAAGTTAAAGGACAGGTTAATGTTGGTAAAACAATTATACACAGGAGAGAATCTAAAACAGAATTCAAAAACCAAGTATCAGCCTTGTATTTATTTTGAAATATGTATCTGATTTCTAGAGAGACAGATGAACTATATAACTTAATTTTACTTAGATAATAATAAAATAATAATAAGCTTGCCCTCACCAAAACAGATGGCCAGGAAACACAGAAATGTTTGCTGAGATTTTACGGTAACATTTAGTATAACTACCCCCCCCCTCCCCTAAGTCTTTTATGGGCCTAAAGCCTGAGTCTCTAAAGACTTGGCAGAGCTGACCTTGGGGCCATCACCTAGTCTTACTTGTTCAAGGTTTCTGTCTTTCCTTTTTTTTTTTTTTTTTTAAAGATTTTATTTGACAGAGAGAGTGAGAGAGCACAAGCAGGGAGAGCGACAGAGGGAGGAGAGGGAGAAGCAGGCTCCATGCTGAGCAGAGAGCCCCACATGGGGCTCCATCCCAGAACCCTGGGATCATGACCTGAGCGGAAGGCAGACTCCCAACCAACTGAGCCACCCATGCGCCACCCTAAGTTCAAGGTCAAGTGAGAAAATAGTCATGTCCCTTGATTCAAAACAGGACCCTTGGTCTGACTGCTTTTTCTTTCAAGAGCATTTCTTTGTCAACAACAGAACCTCTTGTATAAATGTTGACATGAAAGGTAGGTCTCTCGGGTAGTTCTTCCCAAGGCTTTGCCTGGTCACAAAGTCTTGATTGAAAAGTCAGATATAAACTTGATTCCTTCTCCCTTCTCTGACATCGTATTAGGTTAGGGAGGATTCTTTACAAAAACAGGAATTCTATCTCTTGTTGCTTCCTCAATTTTATTTGGTACAGAACTCACAAGGTGTCTCACAAAATTAAAACGCTTATGAATTGAGGTTGTTCTATTTCTTTTTACTTATAAAATATTACAAACACACAGGAAAGTACAGAAGCAATTATAACAGGGGCGCCTAGGTGGCTCAGTCGTTAAGCGTCTGCCTTCGGCTCAGGTCATGATCCCAGGGTTCTGGGATCGAGCCCCACATCGGGCTCCCTGCTTGGCGGGAAGACTGCTTCTCCCTCTCCCACTCCCCCTGCTTGTGTTCCCTCTCTCGCTATCTCTCTGTCAAATAAATAAAAATAAAAATCTTTAAAAAAAAAAAGAAGCAATTATAACAGACTTCTGTATCTGCACTTATTAGGTTTTAGGGGACGCGAACAGTTTGCCATGTTTACTTCAGTTTTTAAATTTAAAAGTAGTAGGTTTACAAATGGAGCTAAAGGGCTCCCTCTACCGTTACCCAAGCTCATGAAGGTGGTTAGATCACCATATATACATTTTTGTAACTACATATTAAACACTGTATAATAGTTTCAAATTTTTACACAATTTTGCCTCTTCCCCTAAACATTATAGATTTTGAATTTCATCCAGATCAGTATGTGTATGTTGTATTTTATTATATGGAAAAATCACTATTTTGTCTTTTCTTTTCTGAATTAGTGTTCTTTCTTCATAGATTTCAATAAAGCTGCCTGATTCTCCCCATAAAAGTTTTGCCTATCTTTTGTTGGATTTAGGTGGTGTATGTAAAAGTTGTTGATTCACCCCAACTCTTACCCCATGACATTCTCTATTTCCCTTCTCCTTTCTCTAAATTATAGTTGATTTATTTGAGCACTATCTCTCTCCCCCAGTATAAAGAAAGTCCAATGAGGATACAATTTTTGTCTGTTTTGTTCACTGCTATATCCCAAGCTCAGAACATATCTGGCACATGGTAGACATTTTTATTTTTGAAGTGAATGAATTTTCTATTATTTTAAAAGGTATGTTAAAAAAAATTCCATTTCGACTGTTGGCTGCTAGCAATGCAACCAATTTTTGTATAATGTTCTTAACCCAGCAATCCTCCTGAACTTTTGTTAGTTCCTTACTTTATAAGATCCATTGGCTTTCTTTATCAACAAGTGTTTCTATTTTATTATTTTGGGGGGGGGGCACAAAGGGAGGGAGAGACAATCTGAAACAGGCTCCATGCCCAGTGCAAAGCCTGGCAAAAGGCTGGATCTCATGACCCTGAGATCATGACCTGAGCTGAAACCAAGAGTTGATGGCTAACTGACTGAGCCACCCAGGTGCCCCTAAACATCTGTTTCTTAAGAGAGAGAGAAATCTCCCACCTACTCTTTGTCTGGCAAGGTTTTTTGTTTTTTTTTAAATTATAAATTCATCAAGTTCTTCTGTATCTATCAATTCTTTCGGATATTATAAAATTTTTTTGGGTCTACTGCTCCCTTTCTGCTAATGTGATCATTTACATTCATATGTTTATCCTATTACAAAACAGTCCCCAGAACACAGTAGAAACTCACTCGATAAAAATGAACTTACTGTCTCCAAAGCTATCATCACCTCTCCTCGGTGGGTAGTCATCGAAGCTGTCTGTGGCAGGACGGGCCCTCCAGTCTGTATCTGTTTTGTCAGAATCCCGATTTCTATCTCGGCCAAAAGAACGATCATCCCTGTCTATAGATATATAAATTTAAAAACCACAAGTTAGCGCATAAAAACTTCTGCCCGCTATTTCTCACGCACCCCGACCCCTCCCCTGATATACTGGATAAATGAATGAAGCCCTTCTTATGCTGTTCGAGACACCTCATCTATTATTACATATTTAATGTTCATCTAGATCAATCAGGTTTTCTCCAATTCAATACTATTAATGTTTTGGGGTGGATAATTCTTTGCTGTGGGGAGCTGTCCTATGCACATCCTATGATCAACCACAGGATTCTACCCAGTAGGGGTCAGCAGCACTCCCCAGTTCTGACAACTCGAGATGTCTCCACACATTGACAAACATCCCCAGTGGGGCAAAATCATCCTTAGTTGAGAAGCAGTGCTCCAGTTTCAGGCAGGCCTACTGCTCCCTACCTCTATTAAAATTTTCTGGGAAAGGGTGCCTCTGCTTTGTCATCCCAGGACCAAAACAAAACAGGAAGATTTCTATCAGCTTTCTTACCTTTATCCTGTGCTTGATCAGCAACGTCCACTCGAATTCTCCTGTTACCTAGAGACTGAGAGCATAGGACCACATTAACCAACCTTTTGCCCCATTATGCACAAATCCCATGAGTGACCTTGAACGTCTGGGCATAGCAGAAGCACTGGGGGAAGGAAGATAAAGGAAAAACACTGTAATCTAGCCAACACTCCAATTTGTTGGCTAAAGAATCCTTTATAAAGACTTGAAAACTGAAATAACCCCTTAGAATTGACAAATTTAAGTTGGGTTTATATCAACAGCACATCAATTATCTTACCGTTTTATAAAGCTTTATTTCACAAAATAAGCCTTTTAACTATCAAAGGCAATTTATCAAGTGTAATAAATTGAAAATAATTCCCAGGCAACTAGCTAAATAAAAGGCATATTTGGGTCCAAAGCAATTATTCATTCAGACATTTGCAGAGCCCCTACTATGCATAGCAAAGGTACAGCAAGCATTGTCTCTATTATCTCAAGTTCTTTCACTCAAAATTACCTTTGGATAAATCAGTTCCTCCAGGACACCCTCTGACTTCCCTTTCCCACATTATTATTTACACTTTGAACCCAATTAATTCTACTGCTGATTTTTCCTCATTGCACAGTAGAATCTACAGCTGAAGAAGGATAACAGTGAATTTTAGTTGAAAACATCCAGAATTACATCAAAAACCACTATGATGAGGGTGCCTGGGTGGCCCAGTTGTTAAGCGTCTGCCTTCGGCTCAGGTCATGATCCCAGGGCCTGGGATCGAGCCCCGCATCGGGCTCCCTGCTCAGCGGGAAGCCTGCTTCTCCCTCTCCCACTCCCCTTGCTTGTGTTCCCTCTCTTGCTGTGTCTCTGTCAAATAAATAAAATCCTTAAAAAAACAAAAAAAACCAAAGAACCACTATGATGAAATCTCTAGAAACAAAGTAACTCCTAAGTCTGGACCATGACAGCATTTTACATAATAGATAATTCAGCAAACTTCAGATAATAAAACTGTATGGTATTCTTTCCTTTATCCAAACTGAGAAGTTAAAAATTAGTCAGGTTAATAAAACCTTTTTAAAAATGATCTGAGGAAAAAACCTTTGGAACAACTTTAAGCTTTTCATATATTTAATTTTTGACATTTACTTCAGAGTATCATGGTGGTACTCAATTATGAGAAAGGAGGAGTATTTTAAGAGGTATATTGATTTCAGTTGTGTCAAATGGCAGATTTGGACCATAGAATTATGGCACAAATGGCACTGGAAATTGCCTTCTCAAGAAACAGTAAAGGGGTTCTGGAATTAAAAAGAGAAAAAAAGAGCCCCTTTCCTTCCCAGATAGAATTAGTTTTAGTCACTAGAGGTTAAAAAAAAAAAACAAAAAAAAGCAAAAGCAGGTCCTATACTAGAAACTTCCATTACTAACAGGTAGCTAAATGCTTCAAATATCCTGCTTGGGCTAGCTTAAGGATCACTGCATGGCACAAATCACTCAAATAACTAATTATAGTTAGATTTAATAGTCATATCCCCCTCATGTATTAACAGCTCAATCTCCTCTCCCTACTAAATCTCTAGTGTGTCTGGACAGAACATCTATGGGCAACATTAAAAAGCAGAAGCACTGAATGTTTATTGTCATTTTCCTGTAAGAGATTCCTACGAACATGTATTACAAATGACTTCCAACTGAAAAACATTTCCAAACTCTCTTAAAATGATCAGAAACACCATTAACTTCCCTGAAAACCAGATAATACCTTTAACATTAAACTGATTAACATCATTTTCCTATTTGCTTTGATCTGGTCAGATTATTTTAAAAAGCAAAGCCATGAGAGTATGAAGGAGAGCTTCTATTAAAGTCTTGCTGTGGTGGCTTTCTTCCATTATTTTCCACCTAAGTACTTCCCTGAGTTATTGGAGCCTGTTGAATTTGCTCAAGCAAAATGCGACTTGCTAGATGTTGAATGTTAAGTGTTACACTGTACTTTTCTTTGTAGATATGACAATCTTTGAAATAGCTACTGACCCAACCAAAAATATATTGATAAACATAAGACTGGTTAGCTCCCACCCCTCAGAGTCCCCACCTTCTTTTCTTTTCTTTACCTCTTCGTTGAGGCTCAGGGCACTGAGCAAAGAATCCAGGTCCTCAAACTCAGCATAACCAAAACCTTTCAACCTCTCTGGATTGCTGGGTTCACGTGGTAAACGCACTGCACTGATCTGAAGGAGTAAAGAAACATATTTCCCTATTGAGTGTTCTTGTTCATTTGTCTTTCCCCACCTCCCCTCCCCAACCAGTGCATATGCAGTGAATTTCTCTGAAGAATACACAAGAACTGGGGTGTCTGGGTGGCTCAGCTGGTAAAGCATCTGACTCTTATCTCAGAGTCGTGAGTTCAAGCCCCGCAATGGGCTCCATGCTGGGCCTAGAGCCTACTTAAAACAAACAAAAAAAACAAACCACAAGAACCTGGTTGCCTCCAGAAGGAAAACTGGTGCAAAGGGATAGAAGAGAGACTTCACTGTATGCTATTAATCTTTTCCAGTTTGAATATGAATTTAACCCTTAAAAAACCCCAAAAAACAAAAAAAAAAACCACATGAGTTCAGGGTAGTTCTTGCATCCCTGACTTTTGCCTCATTCTACAAGTCTAGTTTTTAGTTGTTTTTCAGTAAAGATCAACTGTTTAGTCATCTCTTTATGCCTATATTGTAGTTGGTTTTAATACATATTTCCAGTTCTATTTCAGAAATTCAATTCAGTTTTTGCCAGTTTTCTAGGCAGTGTACTTTCTGGAGACCCTACCTGAGAAATGTTACTATTTTCATATATTAACAATAGCCTGGCTGAATCAAACACTGGATTGTAAACCCCTGTCACATTGACCTCCTCTGTTGAATTCTAAGATGGCGAACTGCTGAATTTTGTACTCTTAAAGTACAGAAAAAATTTACATTAATCTGGTTTTGAGATTACCTTGTGTTCTCTAATTGTAGGTTTGCAGGATTCCTTCCTTTCAAGTTTCATAAAAAACTTTCCCTGGCACTAAACTGTATTTATTATTTGTAACAGGGTATATACTCTTCACTTCCAATCTTAGAACCATTTCCATATACTTTTAACTATTTTCTGGCCACCTTTTTGATGGCTTCCATATGTTTTCTTACCCTTTTACTTCATTTCTTCAGTATTTTGTATGTATTCAAGTTACATTCTTCTGCAGCACTGATTTGATACTTTAACTCTGGCTCCTGAGATATAGATTTTCTTATAGCCTCTTTTAAATTCTAGTTTAACTCACCTCTTGAATATAGAAGAAAATATGAAAGGGAGAAGTAGTTCCAGACCAAATCTAGAGCATTAACAGTGAAAAGCCTGAATGGGCCCGAGGTTATTCAACACTCTACAGAAGAGGCCAAGAAAGTGAAATCAAAAACAGGTCAGCCTTCTAGTTGTACTACATATTTGTACAGAGAGGAGATTTATAGGTGGCTTTCAAAAAATAATCACATCGTGGGGTGCCTGGCTCGCTCAGTCGTAGAGCATGTGACTTTTTTTTTTTCCTAAAGATTTTAACAACACCAGAAAAGCCACCCATAGAAGTTGGTGGCCCAGTGCAGAGAACAGGATCTAGGAAGGAAGTCAAAAAACAAAAGTAAGAATGAAGGAGACAGCAGATCTTTAAAGGAAACACACTTTTTTAAAGAGAGGGGGGAAAAAAAAAGGTGAACTCTACCCCCAATGTGGTGCTCAAACTCATCACCCTGAGATCAAGAGTCGCATACTCTACTGACTGAGCCAGCTGGGCGCCCCCAAGGAAAGGTACTTTTTAATGTGTTCACATTAGCAAAGATTCTGAAGAAAAACCCAACAGAACTGGAAATTGTGACTCATTCTGATTTTTTTAAGTCCTAGTATCTTTTGGGCGCCTGGGTGGCTCAGTTGGTTAAGCGACTGTCTTCGGCTCAGGTCATGATCCTGGAGTCCTGGGATCGAGTCCCGCGTCGGGCTCCTTGCTCAACGGGGAGTCTGCTTCTCCCTCTGACCCTCCCCGCCTCATGCTCTCTCTCTCTCTCAAATAAATAAATAAAATCTTAAAAAAAAAAAAAGTCCTAGTATCTTTCTTTCTTTAAAGATTTTATTTTTTGGGGCGCCTGGGTGGCTCAGTCGTTAAGCGTCTGCCTTCGGCTCAGGTCATGATCCCAGGGTCCTGGGATCGAGCCCCGCATCAGGCTCCCTGCTCCGCGCGAAGCCTGCTTCTCCCTCTCCCACTCCCCCTGCTTGTGTTCCCTCTCTCGCTCTCTGTCAAATAAATAAATAAAATCTTAAAAAAGATTTTATTTTTTAAATAATCTCTACCCCCCAATGTGGGGATCAAACTTACAATTCTGAGATCAAGAGTCGCATGCCCTACTGAACCAGCCAGCGTCCTAAATATTTTTATTTTTTTTAAAGGTTTTATTTATTTGACAGACAGCAAGCACAAGTAGGGGGAGCAGCAGGCAGGGGGAGAAGCAGGCTTGCTTAACGACTGAGCCACCCAGGTGCCCCTCCCTTAAGCTTTTTAAGCATGCCTATAAACACTGAATTCCACTATATGTGGCACCAGGCTCACAGAACCTTTAATAAATTTTAGCACACTCTTGTTAATATAAATTATACATCTTCCAGTTAAAGGTATTCAGATATAAAATTAAAAAGTGATTTTGATATAAGCCTGAGTGTCATTAACAGACTGAGTTCAGAGAAACTTTCTGCCTTACAACCTAACTGGGTGTTTTGTTTTTTTTTTTTTTGAGTAATCTATATGCCCAATGTAGGGCTCAAATTCATGACCCCGAGATCAAGAGTCGCATGCTCCACTGACTGAGCCAGGCAGGTGCTCCCGGGAATATCACTTTTAAGATTCTTAATGAGAAGAGGTATAGGTTTTTGAGAGATTCTTTCTGCATCAATACAGCGTTAAGACTATCGGATTGGTGGGACACCTGGGTGGCTCAGTTGGTTAAGTCTGCCTTCAGCTTGGGTTGTGATCCGAGGGTCCAGTGAGGAGTCCCGAGTCGGGCTCCCTGCTCACTGGGGAGACTGTTTCTCCCTCTGCCTGCCGCTCGCCCTGCTTGTGTGCTCTGACAAATAAATAGGTAAAATCTTAAAAAATAACTAAGTAAATAAAAATAAGACCATCTGATTGGTGTGGGACGAGAACATTCTCAAAGGGCCTAAATGCCACTTAATCAATTATATACCCATTTCTTCCAAGTCTAGACACAATCTGAGAATCTTTCCCAGCTTACGAATTCAGGGATAGTCAGTCACAACCAATACGCTACTCTCCATATCGAGTTAATTGCCTTAAACCTTTACACTTACATTTAATCCTCTAAAGAATTCCTTAATGGATTCTTCTGTCACATCATAGGGCAGGTTCCCTAGAAAAGCAGTATAGGGTGGCGATTTCGGAAGACGGCTCCGGTCAATATTGGGTTCCCGAGCAGCCCGTGGAGCAGTGGGCAGGATAGAACGGTCAATTGGAGGTGCCCTGTACACGTCGTCATCATTACTGTGCCAAGTGGTTGAAACTAGGATAGGAAAGCGAACAGAAGGAATTACAGCAAACTTCCCTTACTGCTGTTGTAGAATAAGTGGACTCATGCTAAGTGCCAAGGATTAAATAAGTTATGTCAGGAAAGAAACAGATAAAAAGGCACTTAAATAAGGGCACTTTACAAAGAGACAGTGCTTCTGAAATGTCAGAATCAGGTTAGCACTGCAAAAAGACTCAGTATTCACTGTCTCTTGGTTTCTAAGTATTTTAAGGCCTTTAAAGGCCCAGGCTTTTGTTAACAGTATAGTAACTCTTATTCCTTATGCATCAAAGAAAAAGAAAGTATCAACTGTTTATTGAATGTTATGATGAGCCAGGCATTTTATATTCATTATATCCCATCTTATCTTTTTAATAACGCTGTGAGGTTGTTCCCATTCTACGGAAACGGAAACTCAGATTTCAGAAGATTCAATAACTTGCCTAAGATCACAAAGATGGCAGAAGAGTAGATGATAATCCTAGTAGAGGCAGGACTCGAACCCTCAGTCCAAATCTATTTAAACATTGTTGACAACTCTCATATTCCTAACTTTTTGGGTGGACAAAGTGTTTTCTTCATGGTTTATTCTCCTCTTAAAAATGAAACAAAATCAACACAACTCAATTCTGTCCCATTCCTCAGACCAGTTTTGTTTTTCCATGACTTCATAAAAATAGCTCCCGGAACAAATTATTCTCTTGATTCTGAATATAAACAGCTTATAGATTACATTGTAACATCAGGACATCATAGAATTTTGGTAATCTAGTCCTCAACTTTTGAAATGAAAATGAGGATTAAATTAATACCTTGAGAAAAGTCTGTTAACAAAAGAGACAGAATTAGTACTAAGCTCTCCTGAATCACCCCTTCAGTCCCTAATCATAAACTCTTACAACCTAAACCTAAAATTCTATGAAATACACAAATATAAGACTTAGGGTTCTATAAAATGAGTAAGTTCCTTTCAGATTACAAGTGTGAACCATTACTATGGAATGGGTTTGGCCTCAAAGAGAATGAAAACTCCAAGCATGATGGGGAAAAAAAATTACCATCTCCTTCCAGGTCATCTGTTTCATCAGCCCAGCTGACTGGTTTGGGAACATAGGTGCTTCCTCCCCCAGTCCCTCCATCCTCAGCCAGGAAGTCTGTTAGGGAGATAGTTTTCCCCTTCTTATTCTTCTTTTTTGCTGTTTTAAAAAGGCAAAAGAAAGATTATTTATCATTCCTTAGGTATTAGAGAGTTGTACAGGGCACTACTGTTAAAGAAAGCAACATAAAGGGCCACCAAAGGATACGATGGTATACTACACAGATGTAAATAGGGACAAAGTACAATATATTGGCACAGCAAGAAAACCCAATGAAAACTGACAAAATAAACTGCTTATGTATGGGAAAAGGTCTAGAAAGAGTTTCAACATTAAGACTGGGGTGGGGTCAACTTTTTTCCTACTATATTCAATCATGTATCATTGGGAATTTTTTAATTTAGTAACTACTTGTTTTTAAGACAGGTGACTATATCCATTGCTCCTGGTATACAAAGAACTAAAACAAAACTCCTACCCCTAATAACATATTCTTTTTGGCATTTATGAGGATTGTTTGATACTTGTAAAATAACCACATGAGGTAGGAATCGTTACTATCAATTTACAGAAAAGAAAACTTAAGTCTCAGAGAGGTTAAATGACTATCCTACAGTTACAGAGATATTAGATAGCAGAGCTAGAATTAAACCCAGGGTTTTGGATACCAAATCTAGGGCTCTTCCCACAGGAGCCCCAACCTCTAAGAAGCTTGTTATTAGTTCTATGGGAGAAGGGGGGGTATCATAACCACAGTAAACTGGTTACTGTCATTTGAATGTGTTCACACACTAAGACTCTACACAGAGTTGGCTCTCCTTGCCCTCTAGGAAAAAAAAAATTCTCTCCTTCCCTAAACACCACATATGAAGACGAGATAGGGTACTGAAGGAAAAATATAAAAAACCCCTAAGAACCAACACATTCTAATGTTTTCTGCGGTTATGACATCTTTACAAATTTCCAAATGGCTCTGTTTAGTGGACTGACCTTGGCTCTTTAACTATCTAGTTCTCAGGACTTTTTCTGAGATCGCATCAGTCAGCAGCTACTGCAGAAGAGCTGAAAGGACTAACTCAAGTTCTAAAACTGGCTCCTGAGAGCAGCCCCTACAGGATAAGAAAAAAGCAAGCAGCTTTGTTGTAACAAAGACCAGTTTTGTGGCTTTTATAATCGTGAGTTCCTCCTCCATGTTCCAATTCTCATCTAATTTTCAACCCAGGAAGACTAAGAATTTGTAACATGATGCAACCATTTGTTTAACTGAAGGCTGCTCTCTCACCAGGACCCTTTCTTTTAAAATCCAACTTTCAGGAGGAGCCTGGGTGGCTCAGTCCGTTAAGTGGCCAACTCCTGATTTCTGCTCAGGTTGTGATCTCAGGGTGGTGGGATTGAGCCCCCTCATCTCTGGGCTCCGCACTCGGCAGGTATTCTCTCTTTCCCTCTGTCTCCCCCACCTTAAACAAACAACAAAACACCCAACTTTCAGGAAATAAAGATGACCTGTTTGCTATGAGTGTTATGAACAGCCTTCTGGACACACTAAGAACCTGAAGCATTATGGTCTCAATGAGCTAACCAGATGAACGTGGCTGCAATAATATGGAGAAAAGACGGTGTTGAATGTGGTTTCCATGATTCTGTCAAGTGACTTATTACCAGTCCTGCTCTAAAAGCATCACTTCTGATTAACCAGATTATATTTTGGATCTATTCTATGCTTTGAAAGAAAGCAGTTATGCAGAGGTTGGGTCCTATAGCATCGATATTGCCCCTAGCTTATATGCAAAGGCCTAGGAGAAGAAATTTACTAAGCAAATGTGAGTAAGACATAAAGCCTGCCTCTGAGGTGGAATGCTCACAATGTACAGGTTTATTTTCATCTTTTCCACATCCTCTAATTCAAAGTGCTGGGGACTAATATGATGCTAGCTAGAGATCCTTACCCTCATGGGGCTTAACCTAGTATCATCAGCTAATACCCAATTATTGATCTGTCTAGTTACTGGGGAAATAAAAATAGAACTGATGGCGAGTCCATACAATGAGGTCAAGTTCAACATAAAAATAATTTGATTAAAGCATCCCTGCCCCTTCGTCCTATATATGTATCTAATACTAAAAGAGCAGAATCTGGAATTAACCGGTCTTTGGTCTGATTCTGGCTTATACCAACTTTCTAGATCAGGGTTTCTCAACTTTTATCCCTTGACTTTTTTTTTTTTTTTAAAACCCTTGACTCTTGACCAACAAATCTTCCTCTCCTTTAATGTTATTGGAAATTTCAAAATAATAAACTAAACATCATAACTAAAACAAAACAAAAACTAAAGCACTGTTTGGCTCAGAATGTCTTTTTAAATCATGTATCTCCCTTTCTCCTGATTCTGTTGCCCTCCCCTCCAAAAACCTTTGGCTGAGAAATCACTGATGATGGTTGGTCTTCATTTAAAAACAAGCTAAAATTCTTTCACAAGATCTGTAACTTATGTTTCTTTAAATCTAGCAGCAGCAATCATTTAGTACAAATATAAACAGATTTAAAAGAACTAACTGGCCCTTTAGAAAGTAAAATCAGTAAACTAAAGTGGGTGCCAGTGTTTGTTCCACTCTATTTTACTCGAATAACTGAGAAACAATGTTATCTAAATCCTCTACGCCCTTTGCTACTCTAGTATTAGGCCCATTACATGTTTAGGATTTCAACAGTCTTCTCTGGATTAAGTAAAGCATCGTTTAATGTTCCAGGTTTATCAATCCCTTGCCACACGATCAAACTGGTCCAACTCTTAATTTTCTTTAAATCTGATGTGAATTGGTTAAAAAGTTAAACCAACCACTTCATGTAACAAACAAGAAGTGTCTCAATTATTTAAGGCCAAATCCATATGCACTAAGGGAAAACGCACACACATCCCAGAAATTTTAAATTCTGTCTGCCTTAATTACTCCCTGCAATTTACTGAACAAGTACGAGGTACTTGTGAAGCTCTTTATATACTCATATAGGTTAAATAAGAGCTCAAAAGATAGCATTTTCAAAAACTTTTAAGTCTACAAAAGTCCTTAAACAAGAGACAAAACACCTGTGTCCTTAATAAACAGGGTTTCCTACAACTAATACCAGCTTAACCCTTATTTAGTTTCTCAACTTCTGCACCAATGACATTTTAGACTGGGTATTTCTTTGTTGTGGTGGGCTGTCCTGTGCACTGTAGGATGTTTAACAGTATCTCCAGCCAGTACCAAAACCTCCACCCTGCTGTGACAACCAAAAATGCCTTCAGACACTGTAAATGACTCCTCTGTGAGTGATACAAAATTGTCTCATGGTTGAGAACCACTGGTGAAGTGGTTTCATATCAATAAATAAAAGGACAAACAAAAGGCGATGCTAGCCCCTAAATGCTAAATGAAAGAAGCTAGTAACAAAAGTCCACATATTATATGATTTCGTTTATATGAAATGCTCAGAATAGGTAAATACGAAGAAAACAGATGGGGGGGGGTGGTGGTGGAAGAAATGACTTCTAACGGGGCAAGGTGTTTCTTTCTGGGAAGTGAATCCTGCCAGATTCTCCAGAATTAAAAATGATTTAATGATCAACAGATGTTTCCTTAAAGAAACAATACTGTACAAATGCAATGAGTCTACCTATACCAGAGTGCCTAGAACTAGACTAATTACGCTGCTCTTTAGAGCCAAGCCATGAGATTTCATACAATGCAATATCATGATGTTGACAGGCCTCACTTTTACTGTACTACAGTAGAGAATAAAAACCAAGTCAGCATATGCTCCACCACCTCGACCCACCAGTTCAGTTCCATGACCCAACTTCTTCAAACTGACACAACTGGAGGGAAAGGCCATGTTGCCTTCCCCTTACCTTTTTCCACTCAATTTGGTCATTTACGTAAAAAATATAAAGCAAGTGCCCAATACACATCATGCTGACCACTACACAAAGTACTTGGAGCTTCTCTGTAAGAGAAGAGCTATAAAAATTCAAATTGACTTTGGTGTGTGTACTTGTAAGTGTACATACACATAATTAGAAATATGCACTTGGGGGGGTGCCTGGGTGGCTCAGTCGGTTAAGCGTCTTTCTTCGGCTCAGGTGGTGATCCCAGGCCCCATGATGGGCTCCCTGCTCAGCGGGGAGCCTGCTTCTCCCTCTCCCTCTTGCTTCCCCTGCTTGTGCTCTGTCAAATAAATAAAATCTTAAAAAAAAAAAAAAAGAAAGAAAGACAAGAAATATGCACTTGGTTTTTAAAAACAATACTCTGAAGTTAATTCTTTCCCCCACCCTCATGAAAAGTGAATACATTCCAGGATGTTTTGAGACGAATACAAAGTGGTAGGGTATATTGTCAAGCCAAACACAAATGGTATGTGAATTAGACCTTAAAGCTGTTTAAAAGTATGTATGTTTCAAAGATTTTATTTTTATTTTAGAGAGTGTGTGTGCCCATGTGAGCGAGCAGGGGGAGGGACGGGGGGAATCTCAAGCAGACGCAGTGCTCTCGTGACCCTGAGATCAAGACCTGAGCCGAAACCAAGAGTCAGGTGCTTAACTGAGCCACCCAGGTGTCCCTAAAAAAAAATATATTTTAACAACCACATTACTTAGAAACACTATGTTTTACTTTGACGCTCTCCTTGTATCTGTATTTGAATTTTCAGTTTGTCTTCGCCTTCTGAATCGGGGTACCCTACTCCCAGAGTAACAAACATATGCTAGAGGATGGAATTTAAAAATAGTAATGTAGGTAAACCTTGCTTTTCAAAAGGCTGCACTATGCCACTTTGCCTTTATGAAAGACTTACATTATTACTTGTTTCCCCTAACCAAAAGAAATCCAGAGAGACTCTTTGCTCTTACAAAAAAAAGAAAAAAGTGAAAACAGTGTTAGGCATTTGTTTTGCAGTGAGCCATCACAGAGGCAGACACAATTCTAACTGAGTGGCACGTCCAAGCTCATTCCCCAAGAACTATACTCAGCATCAAGCCACCATATAGTTTTGAACTGTGCCTGTGAGCATCTGTACTTTATCTTGATTTATTTTGTTAGCAAGATATGCCCTAAGGTATTAGAAAAGCCAGAGAGGTTATTTTTGAGGTCTGGGAATGCTCCCAAAAATTTCCCTATAAGCTAATGGTCATTGCTTCTTTGCTTTATGCCATTTCAGCTTACAAAATGTTCTACTTTTGGATAGCAGGGGAAACCTGTATGTGAACAGCATATAATGAAACTATTTTAAACTATTTTTAAACTATAAGGACCAGCACTGTATGAAAACAACTACTGGATACTGTCCTCTCCCTATGAAAATAATTAAACAAGATGCCACATATGACATCTTGAAGTGCTATGCAAATGAAAGGCTTTCTGTGCATACAAGCACTATTTCCAATTTGAAAGCATTTGTCTCAAAAAATGTTAACCTATATCAAACACATCTGATTCCCTGTAAGTAAGGAGAGCAGTTCAATAGTCTGCTCTGGGACACTTTCAGATCTTGAAAGTCAGTAATGGGTCAACTGGATACTGATATTGCTGCAAAGAATTTTTCGGTCTCATTTACAAGAGGGCTGTTAAGTTCTATCATGTATTTTCACTGAGAAAATATAAGATCTACTTTCAACAAGACACTGGGCATCATCATGAAGTATACTGAAAATATACCAAGAATTTTATAGTCTCATTAACAAAGCCGTATCTGGGAATATTGGCCACTCAACAAAAACAATGAGATCGGAAAAGATTTAAAGTGGGAAAACAAGTTTGATAAATCCCAAATTCCTCAAGGGCAGACTGTCAGATGTAACCCTGTACTCTGATACTATCAGTGTCCCTTACATATACTACACAAAGCTAAAAAGATTTATGGAACCAAATTAAAGAAAAGAGATTAGGGGTTCAAAGGGGGTAGAGTAAATGTGGAAGAACAGAAGGGAACATCAAGCAAATCCCTTTAACCAGTCCAGATTTCACTCAATTCTGTAAAATGAAGGGCACAGACTGCCAAAGTGTCTTCCACCCTTAAAATGCCACAAGTTATACTGAAAAGGGAATACAGGCTTTTTGCTCAATTATGGCACTAAGCCATCAAGATGGCAACTCTAGCCCAAATAAGTACTCTAATTCAGATGAAGTTTTTGGGTAGATCCCCAACATATGATAACTAAGCGAGGCATGGTTCTAGCTGTCGGGGATGGATAAAATGGTGGACAAGATCAGAACATGGAAGCCAACCTTGTTATTTCCAAGTTGATAATGGAGAGCAGTCAGGAGTCTCAAAGATTTCGACCTTGCTCTGCTACCTGCAGCCATGTGACCTTGAAAAAAATAATTTCATCTTTCTCATCTGGGAGATACCACTATCTGCCTACATTATCTCAAAAAGGATCAAATGAGACAACATACACACAAGAGCCGGGTCAACTGTCAAGTGCTACACCAATGAAAGGTATTATGTTAAAATGCACCTCAATTCCTTCAACGTTTTCCAAAAACATACATAATTCTTAGTCTCTTACGTAACAGAGGAAATAAATTCTTGGTGAGAAATGAGTGTCCAGAGATAGCAAGGGTTCAAGCACTGTTTTGCAGAATGCGTGATCATGACAGAGAAACTATCATCCCCCAAACTAAAATAAATGAATGCTGAAAATGTTCCAAAGCCCACTGCCAAGTCCTTGAGAAATGCAAGCTGACTGTACGTCACCGATATTCCCTACTCCAAAGTCGTCTAAAAAAACCTCAACTCTATCCACCAATATTATTTCAAAAGCACTCCCCAGTTGTGCAGTTCTCTTAAAAGAAAAAAAAAAAAAGGAAAAACCTAACTCTACTATCGGAGCTATCAAAATAAACCAAAATGGAAGCTGTCAAGGGTTCTGATCTTGTTCACCACTTTATCCATCCCCGACACCTAGAACCATGCCTAGCTTAGTCTGCGGTCAGTAAATAGGTACTGACTGAACAAGAAAAAAAACCTAGAAGAAACCTAGGTCTCCACCCTTGCTTTCTCTCCTTCAACACGTGGGCGCACCACACTGGGTTCCCCACCCCCACCTAACTCCAGTAGCTTCAACCTCCAAACCTATCACATTTACACTTGGAAAAATATATGGACCGGGCCACACTCTAAAACGGGAAAAACAGAAAGTGGAAGGACATAAGGGAAAGCACCACATGCGCGTAAAACCTTCCCATCTGGGCCCTCGCGCGTGCTTTTAAGGCGCGCCGGTCTCCGCTACCCTCGTCTCTCCTACCGCGCACGCGCGTCGTTGCCTTCCCCCGCCCCTCCACCGACTCGCGCTCGTGTTCTAACTGCCCCCCCTCTTCATTCCCCTGCCCCCACTCCCGACCACAACGGCCTCGCGCCTGGGAGACGTAGTCTACTGTGCACCCGTCCGCGCGCCAACCGCCTCCTTCCTTCCTCCACGCGGGTACAGTGCTTCACGTCTATGAGACGGCCTCACGCCTCCCAGAGATCTTTCTGCTCCTCATCACTCCAACTGAAGCCAGAGTCCATCATTACTCCCCGCTCCAACCTCGCGCTGACGGGGTGAAAAGGGTGTGAGGGGGAGGGGAAGGTGTCCTTCCCCTCCCCCCAAACATCCCGAGGCGATAACCTAACATGGCCAAGCCGCCAGCCTGCCGCAGCCCCAAAGTCCGAAGGAAAGCGGGGCCGCCCGCTCCCCGACTCCAGGGAATCAGTGGATCAGGCTCGGAGAGTGGCTAATGAGCCTGGTCCTTGGCCGCGCTCGGCCGCTCACTCACCTGAGGCCGCCATGTTGGGAGAGGGAGAGAGAACGCAAAGGACCCGGATGAGGCAATCACGTGATTATAGCGGGACGTCGGGCTAGGAGATGCGAAACTGGGAGGGGGCGGGGAGGTGAGGAGAGAGACAGGAGGCGGGGCGGCGCTGCTCTAGGTTCGTAAAGCAGCGCGAGGAGGTGGCGCGGCGTCCGACGGGAAGACCTGCGCGACATGTGGCCAAAGGGGTGGGGCCTGGGCTGTCGCGAAATCCTTCACGCTTTACGAAGGGCTACGCGCGGACGAGGGGGCGGGTTTCACGATCTGCCGACTTCCTGCCAGTGGGGTAAGCGGAAGGGGCGGGGTTAGGCATGCTGGTTCTAGTTGTCTGGGACCGAATGGAAGTGGGCTGGAACCCGGAATGAGTGCCATAATTGACTTTATGAAAGGGAAGATTCTAAGTTTCTTTTCTTTTGGTTTTCACGTGTGAAGACATATATGGTTAATTTACTGAGGTTTTTTTTAATTTTTAATTTTTTTAAAAAGATTTTATTTATTTATTTGACAGAGAGACACAGCAGAGAGAGGGAACACAAGGGGAGTGGGGGAGGGAAAAGCAGGCTTCCTGCCTAGCAGGGAGCCCAATGTGGGGCTCGATCCCAGGACCCTGGGATCATGACCTGAGCCGAAGGCAGATGCTTAACGACTGAGCCATCCAGGCGCCCCGAGCTTTTTTTTTTTTAATCAATTTTTGTTGAAGCAAAACAAGCCCAATATCTTGCCTAAGGGTGGTTTTAATTGGTTATGTTTAGAAGAATAAGAAAGTAACAAATATCGAACACTTAATTGCCATGGACTTTTACCTCAATTAGTCCTTCATTTTATCGACTACCTTCAGTTAGATCCGGGCCCTTATGATTTCACAGCCGAGTGTTATCCATGCTTCCTCTACCTAATGCTACATTTTATTATATATTATCATATACTGTATTAGTATGTTACTTAATGAAAATTTTCATTGAGCGCCTACCATGTGTCAGGCACTGTTATTGGCATTTTTTTGATAAAACAGAAAACAAAACTCCAAAGGACTTTATAGTCCAGTGAGGGAAAGAGACAATAAGCAGTGAATGAATATTAGAAATGATAAGCACTCTGCAGGTAATTAAGATGTTTTGATTAAAAGATGATTGGATGCAACTTTAGACTGCCTGGTCAGGGAAGGCCTCTGAGGAAGTGACATTTAAACACATCTGGAGGGTCACTCAGTCAGTTGAGCGTCTGCCTTCGGCTCAGGTCATGATCCTGGGGTACTGGGATGGAGCTGCGCATCAGGCTCCCTGCTCAGTGCGGAGTCCGCTTCTCCTTCTCCCTCTGCTTGCCACTCCCCCTGCTTGTGCAAGCTGCCCCTCTCTCTTCCTCCCTCCCTCCCTCTCTCGGTCAAATAAATAAATAAAATCTTTAGAAAAAGAACAACAGGGGGCGCCTGGGTGACTCAGTCGTTAAGCGTCTGCCTTCGGCTCAGGTCATGATCCCAGGGTCCTGGGATTGAGCCCCACATCGGGCTCCCTGCTCAGCGGGAAGCCTGCTTCTCCCTCTCCCACTCCCCCTGCTTGTATTCCCTCTCTTTCGCTGTGTCTCTCTCTGTCAAATAAATAAATAAAATCTTTAAAAAAAAAAAAAAAAGAACAACAGATCTGGATTACAAATAGCCGGTCCTGTGAACATCTTTAGGAAGAGCTTTAGGAGAAGGCAGAGGATGCACAGCTGGGTCATAAGCTCCAGGACAGCACCGCCTTGACAAATTGATGAATTTAAAAGCTGGTAGCTGGGATATGGTGAGGGAGGAGGAAGAGTGGTACAAGATGAAGTTTGAGAGATAGGAGTTGAATCGTGTGAGGCTTTGTAAACCATGTTTAGGAGTTTGGATTTTATTCCAAGTGGATTGGGAAAACATGGAAGGATTTTATTTTTATGCAATAAAATAACGAATTCTATGTCATGACTTGAAGTAAAATTTTGAAAAGGATTACTTAGTGTCTTGATGTAGGTGGTGGTTACATCAGTGTATATTTATGTAAATATTCATCAGAATCAATTATAAAATTACGTTATGACTGCTGGCCAATATATTAATATTATACATGGAAACATTTTTTGACCTAAACATTTGTTTTTTATTATAATTTTAAACTAAAATGTTTTTGAGGGCCCCTGAAATTATGATGGAGCCCAGCCACTGTGCCTCCTATATACGTACTGGATAAGTTGGCCCAGCTGCTGTAATCCTGGTGAGAGAAGATGGTGGCTTAGATGAGAGGGTAGGGATGGAAAGAGACAGATGCAGATATATCTTGGAATTAGACTTGGTGATTGGTTAGATGTGAAGGGCACAGGAGAGGGAACTATCAAAGATGACTCCGTGTTTTTGGCATAAACACCTGGATGATACCATTTACTTAAACGGCCAAGCCTGAGGTGAGGCAGGTTTGGAGAGGCACATAGGCTCTGTTTTGGCCATATTAGAGTTGGGATATGTACTAATCCAGTACTTGTTATGTTTCGATGAATTTGCTTATCACCTGGGGAATTTGTTAAAAGTTAGATTCCAATTCAGTAGGACTGGGGTAAGGCTCGAGATTCCATATTTCTTCTGGTTTGGATCATTAAAAGGAATGTTATTTGAAAATTAAAAGAAAAATGTTGGCCATTGGGGACAGATTTCAGAAAGTGTACAGAAAAGCTAGATGAGGTAGGGACATGTGGGGTAGGGAGAGACTTAGTTACTAAGCACCTAATATATCCCAGGGTTATATCAAGCACTTAACAAACTAGCTTATTTAGTGCTCACAATGGCCCTCTAAGGTAAATCTATTATTTTCTTAAAGATTTTGTTTGTCACAAATAATGCAATATATGTTAAGAAAAAAAAAAGAAGAAGAAGAAGGTAGCGGGAGGGGAAGAATGAAGCGGGGGAAATCGGAGGGGTGGACGAACCATGAGAGACGATGGA
>NC_138373.1:104473816-104480143 GCF_054177405.1 Leptonychotes weddellii | reverse complement strand
AGGTAAAAATCCTATTTTTAGATAATGACTCTGAAGTTCAGAAACAAAGAGTACCTAACCCAAGTGCACACAACCAGCAAGTGCGGAGCTGCAGGGCCAGAGCTATCAGGTTCATGTTCTTTTCAGTTTCCCAAAGGCTTCTTAAAAAATAAAACTGTTAAAATCACAAAATAAGTCTATGGTAAGCACTTTGTGGCATTTGTTCTGAAGAAATCCAGAAGGAATAAACTGTTAATTACCCATTGCTATGTAATGAATTACTCTAAAATTTACTGGCATTATCTCAGTGTTTGTGGGTCAGAAATTGATTATCAAAAATTACTTGCCAGGGTGGGGGGCACCTGATGGTTCAGTCAGTTAAGTGTCTGCCTTCAGCTCAGGTCATGATCCCAGGGTCCTGAGATGGAGCCCTTCCTCGGTTTCTCTGCTCAGTGGGAAGCCTTCCCCTCCCCCCCCACTTGTGCTGTCTCTGGCTATCTCTCTCTCTCTCAAATAAATAAATAAAATCTTAAAAAAACCCACAAAAGCAAACAAGCAAGTGCATGTAAGTTTATATTTGTTTTCTGGAGTCTGAATTTACTAAGCTAATTGGCTTAATTTAGTATTTGAGGTTCTTAACAATAATTAGTTGAAATTGTCCAAATTTTCTTTTGAAAACTACACTTTTTCTAATATATATAAATAATTATATTTGGAAACTTGACATTCTTCTTCTTCTTTTTTTTTAAAGATTTTATTTATTTATTTGACAGAGAGAGACACAGCGAGAGAGGGAACACAAGCAGGGGCAGAAGGAGAGGGAGAAGCAGGCTTCCTGAGGAGCAGGGAGCCTGATGTAGGGCTCGATCCCAGGACCCCGGGATCATGACCTGAGCCGAAGGCAGACGCTTAACGACTAAGCCACCCAGGCGCCCCGACATTCTTCATTTTTAAAACGATTTACTTATTTATATTAGATTATGAGCAGGGTGGGGGAGGTGGGGGAGAAGCAGAGGGAAATGGAGAGAGAGACTCCTCAAGCAGACCCCCGGCTGGGCTCGATTCCAGGACCTTGGGATCATGACCTGAGCCGAAGGCAGCTGCTTAACCAACTGAGCCACCCAGGTACCTTAAAAAAATCTTTTTTTTTTTTTTTTTTTGTCATTTTATGAATCTGTGATGCTAATTGTGGATATTATGATCTTCCTTCTGGTGAAGTGGGCAAAGACATTTCTCAGATAACCAGGACTAAGCTAATCCATTAATAATGGAATATGGTTCATTTACCAGTTACTTCTATTTTGTTAAGCTTGGATAGCTGAAATAATCAAATTATCATTGTTTGCTGCTTTATGTCCTGACAACCCAAGCAAAATATATCAGTGCTTTAAAGATGTGTATTTCTCCAAAATAAAAGTCTTTTTATCACTGAGTTTTTACTGTGTAAGATTAATTTTAAATATATATCAAGATTATATAGGAGTTCTGTTTCTGGTTTGGTAATAGATTCCCAGAGGATTAACTCTCTTGAAGGTAAAAATAAACTCTGAATAAAAATTTAAAAAAAACCCCACAACTATCTGAAAGCTGTGGAACAAAGACAAGCAGATTTTGGAGGGGAGCTAAAACTTGGAAAAAGGTACCAACATGGGGTGTTACAGCCTGGTGTGGTCCAGGGTGGCTGAAGCTTTGCTAGAAAACCTGCCACATTTCTGCCATTAAGAATGCATTGCCCAGGGACGCCTGGGTGGCTCAGTCAGTTGAGTGTCTGCCTTTGGCTCAGGTCAGGGTCCCAGGATTGAGTCCCGCATCAGGCTCCTTGCTTAGCAGGGAGCCTGCTTCTTCCTCTGCCTGCCGCTCCCCCTGCTTGTGCGAGCTCTCTGTTTCTCTCTCTGACAAATAAAGAAAATCTTTTTTTTAACGATTTTATTTATTTATTTGACAGAGTACAAGCAGGTGGAATAGCAGGCAGAGGGAGAGGGAGAATCATGACCTGAGGCAAACGCAGTCGCTTAACCAACTGAGCCACCCAGGCATCCCTAAAATCTTTAAAAAAAAAAGGCATTGCCCAGGACAGTCTCTGCTCTCACAATTGAGAGGGAATCCTGCAAAGAAGAGAGAGTTCTGGTGTTGATTCTGCCCAAGTCTCTGGCTGTTCCTTGAACCATGAATGCATAAAGCAGGCTGTAGACAGTTCAGCTGAGGAAAGAAAAAACAAAGGAGAGAGAATTGAAGTAAGGTCTGAACTGCTTGTCTATTTCAAGTGAGAGAGAGTTTGCAGTTTGGGTCTAACCAATTTCATTGCTTGCTAAAATAAAAACATGAACATCTTTGGAGGATACATTAGTTTCTTGTTCCCACTGTAAGAAGTTACCACAGACTTAGTGGCTTAAAACAACACAGATTTATTCTCTTATGGCTCTGGGCCAGAAGTCTGAAACGGGCTACACTGGGCTAAAATCAAAATGTTGGCAGGATTGCAATCTTTCTGGAAGCTCTCTGGGAGAATCTGTTTCCTTGCTTTTTCCACTTCCATATAATGCCTTGACTCATGGTCCCCTTCTTCCATTTTCAAAGACAGAAACACCAGGTTGAATCCTTATATTGATCACTCTCATCTGACTTATCTTCTGCCTCCCTCTTTCACTTAAAAAAAATTTTTTTTAATTTTTAAAAAAGATTTTATTTATTTGAAAGAGAGAGAGAGCAAGTGTGCGTGTGAGAGTGAACATGAGCGGGGGGAGGGGCAGAGGGAGAGGGAGAAGCAGACTCCCCGCTGAGCAGGGCCCTTTGATCAGGACGTGGGCCAAAGGCAGACACTTAACCAACTGAGCTACCCAGGTGCCCTCTTTCACTTTTTTAAAAAGTAACCTCTACTCTCAACTTGGGGCTTGAACTCATGACCCCAAGATCAAGAGTCACATGCTTTACCAACTGAACCAGCCAGATACCCCCTCCCTCTTTCACTTTTAAGGACCCCTGTGATACATTGGGCCCACTTCGATAATCTAGTATTATTTTAAGATCATCCAGTTAGCAAACTTAATTCCATCTGCAGCCTTAATTCTCCTTTGCCTTTTGACATAACACGTTCCCAGGTTCCGGGGATTCAGATGTGGACATCTTTGAGGGGCCATTATTCTGCCTACCACAGGGATATAACCGAATCTAGAGTCTCCATAACATAACATTTACAATGCACAGGATACAATCAAAATTATTCAACACATAAACATGGAAAATGTGACCCATTCTGGAGGGATAAGACAATCAACAGAGGCTAACCCTAAGATGACTCGGATGTTGAAATGATCAGAGGCAGACTTTAATGCAGCTGTTATAACTGTGCTCAATGAGATAAAATAAGATATACTTGTAATGAATGAAAAGGTGGGAAATCTCAGCAGAGAAATACAAAATATAAAAAGAACCAAATGGAAATGCTAGAATTGAAAAACACAGTGTCTGAAATAAATTTTGTGAGATGAGATTAACAGCAGAATAGAGATGATAGGAGTCTCTATATTTGAAGGTAGATCAGTAGAAATGATCAAATCGGAAAGAGATGGGAAAAGGTTGGAGAAAAAAGTGAACTGAGCCTCAGGGACCTGTGGACCTGCGGACCTTTTCATAATATATGAAAAGATATATTACTGAAGTCTCAGCAGGAGAGGAGAGAGAGATGGAGCTGAAGAACATTTGAAGAAATTTCCCACATTTGTTTAAGATTCAAGAAGTTCAGCAAACCCTGAACAGCATAAATACAAAGAAAACTGCATTGGCTTATCATGGTCGATATGATGAAAGCCACTGATAAGAAAATCTTAGAAGCGTTCAGAATAAAGTAACCCATCACATACAGGGGAACAATTTGAATGGCCATGGGCTTATCAAAAACGATGGAGTCCAGAGGACAAACAAGATTTTTAAAGTGCCAGATGAAGAAAATGGGCCACTCTGGAATTCTGTACTTCAGAATTAAGTGCTGATACATGCTACCCAACATGGACGAAATATTATACTAAGTGAAAGAAGCCAGTCACAAAACACAACGTATTGCATAATTTCATTTCTATGAAGTGATCAGAACTGGCAAATCTATAGAGACAGAAAGTGGTTAGTGGCTATCTAAGGCTGGGGGGATGAGAGGAACGGAGATGTCTCCTGAAAGGTATGGGGTTTCCCCTGGTGGGATGAAAATGTTCTGAAATTGATTGTGATGATGCTTGCTTCACTCTCAAGAACTTTAAACTCCATTGAGTTTACTGAGAGCTCTAAAATCCACTGAATTGTATACTTTATTTTTTTAAGATTTCATTCATTCATTTGAGAGAGAGAGCACTAGCGGAGGGAGGGGAGAGGCAGAGGGAGAGAGAGAGGAACAAGCAGACTCCCGGCTGAGCAGGAACCCGATGTGGGGCTCGATCCCCAGACCTCGAGATCATGACCTGAGCTGAAGTCAGATGCTCAAACGACTGAGCCACCCAGGTGCCCTTGAACTGTACACTTTAAATGAGTGAATTGTCTGGTATGTAAATATATCTCAAAGCTGTTAAAAAAATGAAGGCCAAATAAATACATTTTCAGATACAAGAAAACTGAAAGTTCATTGTTGGTAGACCTACGTTATAATGAAAACCAAGGGAAGTTCTTCAAGCTGAGGGGAAATGATACCAGAGGGAAATTCAGATCTTCAGGAAAGAATGGAGAGTATCTGAAATAGTAAATTGCTGTGTGAATACGAAAGGTTTTTTTTCCCCTCTTATTTCTTTAAAATACTTTTGACTGTTGAAAGCAAATATTAGAAACTTGTGGGATTTATAATGTATTTAGATGCAATGTGTATATTACAACTATAGGGTAAAGGATGATGGTTCTTCTATCCGAGAAGATACAATATTAACTCTAAGTAGGCTCTGAAAGGTTAAGGATATATATTCTAAGCCTTAGGGCAAGCATTAAAAATAATACAAAAAAGCATAGCCAAAAATACAATAAATAAGTTAAAGTGGGGTCTAAAAAATAATTAAATTATCCAAAAGAAGACAGAAAAGGAGGAACAGATGAAGGTAATAATTTTGAAAGCCAGAGAGAAAAACTGAGATGTATAAAACAAGCACTTTTAAGGGACAACACATAAATTGAGTTTCTGAAAAACCTTTTGCACGGGGATTGGCACCGTCCAGAGCATAGTAAGGCAGATTATCTTAGCTGTGTTCCTAGTCAGCTCTGCAGAAAGAGGGTCAACAGAAGCACAATGCAGGGGCAAATAAAGTGGACAGAATATAGAAGAGTCTTCTTGACTGTGAAGACTTTGATATCTGCAGAAGTGTTGTAACACAAGAAAGTTTTGAATCTCCACCTCTGGGGAAGAAGCAGGTATCCCCTCAGTGGTGTGCCCGGGAGATTGGGGAAGATATGGCCGGGTCACTCCCCGGGTTTTGTCTGTAGCAACTACCTCGGGCAGGAAGACACCTGCCGCTGTCAGGTTCAGTTGTCAGCTACTCCCTGGTAGCATCCCACAAGGTTCTCTCCCCAGCCCTCCTCTCTTTTTTGCACCCAACGCTACAAGTGCAGATGCCTCCAGGAGCCAGGAAGATGAAGTGAATGATGTAAGGCAGTCTGGCAGGCACTGTGGCAAACTGCACGCAGAGCATGTGCTCCCCATGGCAGAGACATTTACTGCTTACCCGATAGCAGTGAGCGCCCAGTTTCTCAGCCCCCTGCTGGAGGGTATGTGACTAGATGAGGCAGAGGGACTGTCAGTGGAAGTAATCTATCTCACATCAGGTGGGAGGCACGGAGAAGCTACTGAGTAGTCTGATCTGAAGAGCCCCTGCTCCCTGCCGATCATGAAGAACACAAGGTGGGATAGAGCCAGGAGGTGTGAGCAGCCTGGACCCTGAGTCGTTGCTAGGAGGGAAACCGCCCTGGAGAGGGGCCCAGTTCACCCTGGACTTTGCTTGAACAAGAAACAAATCTTCATTCTGTTAAGGCCCTTCTATTTCGGTATTGCAGCCCAGCCTACCCTATACACTGCCTTTAAAGGCAGCAGCTACGACTCAGCCCAGACTCTTACTATCAGGTAAAATGTGGGCATCAGCTAGATCTTCCAGTTTTTATAAGATAAGCCAGAAATAAGCTTTTTTTTTTTTTTGGTGAAAATTCCAACATTTGAAAGTGGACTTGGGGGCGCCTGGGGGGCTCAGTCAGTTAAGTGTCTGCCTTTGGCTCAGGTCATGATCTCAGGGTCCTGGGATTGAGCTCCATGTCGGGCTCCTTGCGCAGCGGGGAGTCTGCTTCTCCTTCTCCCTTTGCTCCCCGCTCATGCTCTCTCTCTCACTCTCT
>NC_138373.1:104464256-104473716 GCF_054177405.1 Leptonychotes weddellii | reverse complement strand
CCCAAAGCTTCTGTTGTCACTCCTGTTCAGATGGGGCAAAGACCATATCTTTGTATCACAGCTCTTGATGAATTCAATAGATGCCTCCAACTCTGGGTTTCTCACCTTGGCCTAAATTCTGGGGGGCAGCTCTAGGTGTTCTGTAAGCAATCTGTCCTATCAGGCCCCCTATAGCTAACACCCCATAGATTCAACCTTGTAAAAGGCCTAATGGTTCTCTCTCGTGGTCTTGACCCTATCTCCTTTTCCTGACATTTTTCGTCTTCAACCTAATCATTTCTTTATTATTTCTGACCTAATGATTTACTTTCCATTTGTGGCCTCACATTGTGCTCCTCGTACCTGACACTTGTGCTTCTCCATTAAACTTTTTTTCCCTCTCAGTTGCTTTTTTTTTTTACTGTTTGGAAATTTGAATTCTGCCTTCCTCTGCCCTGTGTGTTTGCTCTGGACTAGTCCTGGATTTTCAATGATCTCTTAGACATCTTAAATTCAAACTGTCCCAGGTTGAACACACTCATTTTTCTATCCCAACTTCCCTATCTCTGTTAATGGGACTACTGTCTTCCAAGTCACAGTCTCAAATCCTTGGTATCATATTAATCTTCCCATCCCAAACCAACCCAAATATTCATTGAGTATTCATACTGTGTGCCTTGTTCTGGGCAATGGGGACACAATGGTGAACTTAAAAAAAAAAATCTGTGTCTTTACAGAGCTTACATCCTATTGGAAATGGACAGACAATAAACAAATATATATTAGGTCAGATAGTGATAAGTACCATGGAGAAAAATAAAGCAAGATCAAAGGGCTAGAGGGGCCCATGGTGGGGAAGGGTGCTATTTTATGTTTGGTAGCCCTGGGGATTTGAGTAGAGATGAAGGAAATGAGGAAGGAAGATGACAGGAGTCTGGGAAAAGTGTTGCAGAGCCAGAGAGCCTGAGGTGGAGGTGTGCCTGGTGTGTTTGGGGTCCAATAAAGAGACCACTGTGGCTGGAACTGAGTGAGTAAGGGTGGTGGGGGTTGTTGACCACCTACCCCATCCTTCCCTCCCCATCCATCTTACTGCCTCTGCTCTCACATGGTGCCTGACGCAATCTTCCTAAAACTGAGCTCTGTGATGGCTAATTTTATTGTGTCCCCTTGACTGGGCTACGGGATGCCCAGAGAGCTGGTAAAACATTATTTCTGGGTGCTTCTGTGAGGGTATCTCTGGAAGAGATTAGCATTTGGATTGGTAGAGTGGGTAGAGATCACCTTCACTGATGCTGGTGGACATCATTCAATCTACTGAGGGCTTAGATAGAGCAAAAATGCAGCTGGATGGACAAATTTGCTCTCTCTGCTGGTGCTAAGTCATTCATCTACTCCTGAACTCAGACGTCTGTGCTTCTAGTTCTCAGCTTTTGGACTCAACTGAATTACACCACCAGCTTTCCTGGTTCCCTAGCTTACACATGGCAAATCGTGGGACTTCTCAGCGTCCATAATCATGTGGGACAGTTCCTAAATAAATCTCCTCTCTCTCTCCCTCTCCTCCGTCCCCTCTCCTATTGGTTCTGTTTTCTCTGGAGAAATATAATACACATCCTATCTCTTTCCAAGGCACTAGTCCCTAGCTTTGAAAGCACTTAGTAATCTGCCTTCAGCTTGCTTCTCTAACCTTATCTGTCACTCCCAACTTCTGCCTTGCCCTGAGATTTCCCAGTGTTACTCACTGTTCCCTTCACTTAGAATAGCCTGTACCTTCTCAGTCTTGCCAGATCATTTGCAGGAGAAGCCTACCTACTCCAACTGGTGTCCCAAGACATCATCTTGGCCTGGTCTCCTATTTAATTGTGTATTTAGTTTATTTCATCTTCCTAATTTTAAACTCCAGGAGCTATTTTATACATGTTTGTGTTTCCTCTCTTCCAAGACCATGTACCCTGTAATCTTCTTTTTGATGAGAATTTCTGCTTGAGGGGTATAGGTGGTCATCCCCCCACCCCCCCAATACAACCTGCACTATGAAAGATGGTATAGTTCCCACGCCCTGGGTTGGTGATTGTTAGTCAAAGGAGAGACGCATGAGGACTTTGGCTAAAGATTTGCCATGTAGTGTTTTAAACCTGAACCCACCTCTGGAGCCACGCAGGAGGGCAGTCTGGGGTTGTTTGCTAGGACAGCCTTGTTTGACAGCGCAGGCTCAAGTTCTTGTTCTTTCCTTCTCACTTACCAGGTCAAACTTTAAAAAATTTATTTATTTATTTGAGAGACAGAGCGTGTGCATGGGGGTGGGGCAGGAAGAGGTGGAGGGAGAAGGAGAGTGTCTTATGCAGATTCCATGATGAACTTGGAACCTGAAGTAGGGCTCGATCTCATGACCCTGAGATCACGACCTGAACTGACATCAAGAGTCAGACACTTAACCAACTGTGCCACCCAAACACCCCCAGGTCAAACTTTTTAATGCTGAAGTGTGTTTGAGAAACAACTAAAGGCCAGACCCCTGCCCCTCAGGAGTTTACAAATCTATGGTTAGTTGTGTGCTCTTGGTAGGTACTGATAAATAATTCGCCTGATTAATGTTTTTATTGTAGGTCTGTGGATAAATGAGAAAGGAATCGTGAAGTACTCTCTAATAGACAAATCAAAGGTAATGGTAAGGGGCAACTGGGTGCTCAGTCGGGTAAGCATCTGACTCTTGATTTCTACTCAGGTCATGATGTCAGGCTGGTGAGATTGAGCCCCACATCAGGGGCTTTGCTCTGGGTGTGGAGCCTGCTTAAGATTCTCTCTCTCCCTCTCCCTCTGCCCCTCCTCCCCTCTTAAAAAAAAAAAGGTAAAGATAAATGCAATAGGGGAAGGACCTGGGATGAACTCATCAAGAGCCTGGTCAAGTTATACTCTTCCCACCTTGACCTTGCCTTGCCTGGTTTGGTCTCCTCCCCCTTCTCTTTCCTTCTGCAAATCCTGCCCATCCTTCGAGGACCAGCTAAGAAACCACTCCTCCTCTGGGAAGCCTTTCTGGATTACTCCAGACTCCAATAACCTGTTTTAAATACCAGAATTAATAACCTGTAATGTACAGTGTAGAGCTTAATGATGTATTGGAACTCTTTGCTTCTGTGTTGTGTGATTTCCCAACTAAAGTCTAAGTCTTGTAGGGGTGCCTGGGTGGCTCAGTTGGTTAAACGTCTGCCTTTGGCTCAGGTCATGATCCCAGGATCCTGGGATCGAGCCCTGCATTGAGCCCCATCGGGTTCCCTGCTCAGAGGGGAGTCTGCTTCTCCCTCTCCCTCTGCCTCTTCCCGTACCCCCCCTTGCTCGTGTTCTCGCTCTCAAATAAATAAATTAAAAAAAATCTTTAAACACTAAGTCCTTTGAATAATAAAAAAATAACAATAAAGCAGCTGATATTTATTAAGCATTTATTATGAGGTTTGTACTGTGATAATAATACATCTATATATTTTCATCTAATTTCATGCCCTCAACAATCTAATTTCATGCCCTCAACAATCCTGTGGGGAGGTATGGTTATTATCACCATTTTATAGATGAGGAAGTTGTTGTAGGATAATTTTCTTTTTCTTTTTTTTTTTAAAAAGACTTTATTTATTTATTTGACAGAGAGACACACAGAGAGAGAGGGAACATAAGCCGGGGGAGTGGGAGAGGGAGAAGCAGGCTTCCCGCTGAGCAGGGAGCCCAATGTGGGTCTCGATCCCAGGACTCTGGGATCATGACCTGAGCCAAAGGCAGATGCTTAATGACTGAGCCACCCAGGCGCCCCGTGGGATAATTTTCAAAAAGGTAAAACAATGATTTTCGCACAAACATAAAGTGAGCACCCATTGAAGATTTTATTTAACTCATTAATTAAAGGGGAAACGTGCAATTTGTTAAAACCGATTGCAAGGAGGATCTAAAGAGCAAACATTTATAGACAGTCAGGAATGCCAAAATAATTTTGCTAATAGGTACAAAACTGGTTAATAGCCTATAGGTATTAAAATGTCATATTTGGAATCATCTTCTCTACTGGACAGAAGCCATTTTTATCTCATTAGACAAAGTTAATTTGCATTTCTATGGACAAAAATAATTTGCATTACTATCGGTTTTTCCAATTTGCAGAGCTATAAATTAGTCTAGTCAGAAACGATCAAAGGTTATGCTGAACACACAGATTATCTTCTTGGTATATCTGAAAATAAGATGTTGAAGGTCTATGAAAAATCTTGAAAATAAACTATTTCTTAAAAAAATTTAAAATATTTTGATTTATTTATTTGAGAAAGAGAGAGAGTGAGCAGGGTGGGGGTAGGAGCAGAAAGAGAGGGACAAGCAGACTGTACGCTGAGCATGGAGATTGACAGGGGGCTTGATCCCACAACCCTGAGATCATGACCTGAGCCGAAATCAAGAGTCCCACACTTAACCAACTGAGCCATCCAGGTGCCTCTAAAATAAACTATTTTTATAAACTTAAAAATAAAGGCACAGAATCAAACAACGCTGGAGGGTTCCTCGACAAAGCCCAGCACTCCACTGAAAAGTACTCTGTAAACTTTTGCTCATTTCAAAGTCTTTCAGGGCTTTTCCTGCATAGCCTAGGTCTGAGAGTTCTTTTATACTTCAGCATCTAGTGCATATCAGGTGTTCAGTAAGTGCAGACTGGTAACTGATGAGGATTATTGAATGATGGAGTATAAAGCTTGTGATTGGAAAGCATGACCAAAACATTAGCTCCTTTATCAAGAGGTAGAATCTAGGGGCACCTGGGTGGCTCAGTAGGTTGAGCATCTGCCTTTGGCTCATGTCATGATCCCAGGGTCCTGGGATTGAGTCCCGAGTCAAGCTCCCTGCTCAGCGGGGAGTCTGCTTCTCCCTCTCCCTCTGTTCCCCCCAACTCATGCTCTTTCTCACTCTCAAATAAATAAATAAAATCTTAAAAAAAAAAAAAGAGGTAGAGTCTACTTTCCTACTCCTTGAATCTGGAATTGCCTTGTGACTTGCTTTGGCCAACAAGTATGTCAGAAATGACAGTGTATGGGGGCACCTGGTTGGTGCAGTCGGTTAAGCATCCAGCTCTTGGTTTTGGCTCAGTCATGACCTCAGGGTCATGAGGTTGAGCCCTATATCTGGCTCCATGCTCAGCAGGGAGTTTGCTTGAGACTCTCTCTCTCTCCCTCTTCCTCTGCCCCTCCCCCTGCTTGTTCTTTTTATTTTTATCTCTCTCTCTCCCTCAAATAAAATCTTAAAAAAAAAGAAAAAGAAAAAGAAATGACAATGTATGACTTCTGGAGTCCAGACTTCCAGAGACCTCACAGCTGCCACTTTCACTCTCTTGGGACTTGCTGTTATTATGTAAGGAACCCAGGGTATTCCAACTGGAGAGCCGTATGGAGGAAAACCAAGGCACCTGGCTGACAGCCCCAGCTAACCACCTCTGATGTGCGTGAGGCCATCTTGGACCATCCTGGCCCAGATGACTGCAGACACAATGAGCATCTCCAGGTGAGACCAGCAGAACTGTGCAGCTGAGCCCAGTTAAATGGCAAAGTTGTGAGCTAATAAATGGGTATGGTTTCAAGCCTCATAAGTCTTGGGGTGTTTTGTTATGCAGCAACGGCTAACCTGCGCAGGGCTGTCTGTGTAGTCATAGAATGTCAGCCAGGGGCAGGGGACAAAGGTTTCTTCTTTGGGGATATGGGTTGCTCACCATGGTTGAATTTCATGGCTCAGCTGTCCAGTCCCCCAGTGGTTGGGACCCTGGTGCCGCTCCCGGAAGGAAGTGTCACTATCTGGGTATATGGTTTGGCTCCAAACCTTCTAGGTGCCCATGCAGCCCCTTTGACAGGCTCATTCTCTGCACTGGGCTCAGGCTCGAAGAGTCAACCCTCTGCAAAAGAAGAGAGGCAGCAAACAAGCAGCCCTCTTCTAGGAACTTAACATCTGAACAAGGACAGGTATGTCCAAATTAAAGTACGAAGTTACCCCATCATCAACATCCGCCCCTCCTTTCCTTGAATCTGTATGCCATTTTAGCTTCCCAAACCTCTTTCTACTTAGCTTGTTTCAGTCCCAACATAGCCCAGTGAATAAGAGGGACAGGTGAGGAAATCAAGAGACTTGCCCAGCACTACGAAGCAGCTTAATTGTGGGACGAATCCAGGCCTCCTGCTGGAGTGCCCAGTGGCCCAGTGCTGGGGACTTCCCTGAGCAGCTTCCATGGACAGCCCTCTCTCTTTGGGGGTCTTCAATCCAGGATGCACCCTCAGGACATAGAGGAGAACACAGGATGATACCCGGGTAGCAGTGTGGTGTCAGGGAAAAGCTCTAGCAATCAGTTCTCTTAGCTCCGTCAGCTGTGGGATCTCAGGCAGTCACGCAACCTCTCTGAGTCTCAGTTTCCTGATTTGTAATATGGGGTTAAAATTATATCTACTATACATAAAAAACTATAAGTCACCTTTGCATCTGGGGTGAGGTATGGGGTGGGGCATCTGAGATAGGAGGAAGACTTAATTTTTCATTGCCTATCTTTTGTACTCTTCAACCTTGTAATTGTGATGATTAATTTTAGGTGAACTTGACTGGGCTAAGAGATGCCCACATCCATGGTGAAACATTATTTCTGGGTGTGTTGGCGAGGGTGTTTTTGGAAGAGATTGGCATTTGATTCAGTGTACGGAATAAAGAAGATTCCCCTCACCGGGACAGGTGGGCTTCATCCAATCTCTTGAGGGCCTGAGTGGAACAAAAATGTGGAGGAAGGGTAAATTTGCTCTGTTTGAACTGAGGCATCCATCTTATCCTGCCCTTGGACACTGGGGCACCTGATTCTTGGGATTTCAGTTTCGGATGAGGACTTCCACAGCTGGGCACCATTTCCCAGTTTTTTGGACTTGGACTGAATCATACCTCCGGCTTTCCTGCTTCTCCAGCTTGCAGACAGCAGACTGTGGGACTTCTTGTCCTCTACAACTGTGGGAGCCAATTCCTATTATAAATTTCCTCTTTTTTTTTTTTAAAGATTTTATTTATTTATTTGACAGAGAGAGAGACAGAGAGAGCAGGAACACAAGCAGGGGGAGTGGGAGAGGGAGAAGCAGGCTCCCCACCAAGCAGGGAGCCCAATGCTGGGCTTGATCCCAGGACTCTGGGATCATGACCTGAGCCGAAGGCAGACGCTGAAAGACTGAGCCACCCAGGTGCCCCTATAAATCTCTTATGTATATCTCTATATATCCTATTGAATCTGTTTCTCTGGAGAACTCTGACTGATAAGGTAATTGTAGAACAAATATTATCAATTCAATAACAATATGAATTAACCAGGGAATAAATCATTAGTTCATAATAATTCTAATTAGCCAATGAATAAATATCATATCTAAAAAAATTTGGTCTCTCCAGTGGCATACCTAGAGTATTTGACAGTCTAAAGGACAAAATTACAAAGAATCATTATTTTCTTGATTCACTTTTCAGTGTTAGAACAATTAACAATTTAAACATATTATTAAAAAATTCTCAGCTGTTACAAACTTCTCTCAGAATGCACGGGTATAGTGGAAAATGCTGGGTGTTCACCTAATTAACTTCCATATAGAATACTGTTTGCTAAAAAACAATGGAAGTGTGTTAATTTGAAGCTTACACATTTATTATCAAAACTCAACAGTAATCGTAACAATTTGTTTAGAACCTTTAGAACTTAGACCAACAAAAGATTTTCCCACGAGTATTTTGTCATGGACCTTGTTTAGAATTACCCACATATGAAGATAATAAAAAGTTAGACTTTCAGCCCGTTATACTGTTGTTTTTAAATTCCCTACAGACAATGTACCCCCTTGTTGCCTAATTCAGGGTGGACGGGTCCCATAGCTCTGCCTCCTTACATGGTCCTTGTTAGGGCACCTGGGTGGCTCAGTCAGTTAAATGTCTGCCTTCGGTTCAGGTCATGATCCCGGGGTCCTGGGATCGAGTCCCAGGTCAAGCTCCCTGCTCAGCGGGGAGCCTGCTTCTCCCTCTGCCTACCATTCCCCCTGCTTGTGCTCATGCTCTCTCTCTCTCTGACAAATAAATAAATAAAATCTTTTTAAAAAAAGTCATTGTTAGAGATCACATGGGATGGTATTTTCAGGGGTCTCAAGTTCAAAAGCTGTCGGGGTTCAGAGAGGAGCTATGTGAAGCGGTGTAAGTCACGGAGCACATGTCCTGCCCAGAGGCATTCACAGGCAATTTTCCTGACAGCCTGTGACACCCACAACTAATAAACAATCCAAACTTAGCTCAGGGCTGACTTCAAAGCTTTTCCAATATGCCATTTGGCCTCACCCTAAGCCCCTAAGCCTGTTTCCTCTCCTGTAACAAAGGGCCACTATTACTCACCTATCTTGGGAAGCCTGGGGAAAATTTATTTCAAATTCGAAGCCTAGGACCTGGCATACAGTGAGCACTCAGAGTGGTAGCTCTGTATAAAATAGCTGATAAGCTGCAAAGCATTACACAAATAGTAGGTATTATTCTGAGGGACATAAACAGCAAGGTGAAAACAGCCAGCCAAGATCAAGTTTACTGATCAATGAGAATGGCAGAACTCCAGCATTAGGGGAATACAGCACATAGAATTCATCGCTTTTTTCCCCATGATTCTTTAGTCTTTCAAAGTTAATTTTTTTAATTTTCTTTTTTTTTAATTTTATTTTGTTGTGTTATGTTAATCACCACACATTGCATCATTGGTTTTTGATGTGGTGTTCCGTGATTCACTGTTTGCGTGTGGCACTCAGTGCTCCATTTGGTAAGTGCCCTCTTTAATACCCATCACCAGGCTAACCCAGCCCCCATTTTTCTTCTTCCCTTTTTCACCAACATTTTATCAATCCCTTTTTAAAAATCTTTTTTATTTTTCATTTTTAGAGTCATATTCTATCCCTTCAATGTAGTTAACCTTATTTTTGGTATATATATAAGTTGTTCTCTCTTTAAAATTTTGTGATACAGTTTCTTCTAACAGTCCAAAATATACCCTAAAGCTCTAGTATATGGCTTTGTTCTAGTCTCCTGCCTGATCACATTCTCTCTCTCTCTTTTTTAAATTTCTCTTCTTTCTTTTTTCAACCAACTTCTTATCTTATCAATTCCTTTTGTAAAATCTTTTATAATTTTCATTTTTACAGTCATATTCCATCCCTTCATTGTATTTACCCTTATTTTTGTACATATATAAGTTTTTCTTTCTTTAAAATTTTGGGAGGCAGTTTCTTCTAACAGGCCAAAATATGCCCAAAATCTAGTGTGTGGCACTGATCTATTCACCAGTCTGATCATATTTGATCATATTCTTTTTTTTTTCTTTTTCTTTTTTCTTTGTTTCCCTTTCTTTTCCCCCGGTTTCAGATCTCTTCTGATTTGTTTAGTGTATATTTTTCTGGGGCTGTTGTTACCCTGTTAGCAT
>NC_138373.1:104408640-104463756 GCF_054177405.1 Leptonychotes weddellii | reverse complement strand
TATGGACTCTGAGAAACAAACTGAGGGTTCTAGAGGGGAGGGGGTTGGGGGGATGGGTTAGCCTGGGGATGGGTATTGGGGGGGATGCGTATTGAATGGAGCACTGGGTGTTGTGCTTGGGCAATGAATCATGGAACACTGTATCAGGGACTGATGATGTGATGTATGGTGATTGACATAACATGGTAAAGTAAAATTAAAAGCAAACAAGCAAACAAAACTCCCCCAAAAAACCAGCAGGGTGAAAATACCACCTTACTTCTAGGTGAAGTCATACATGGATACTGATTTTTGTCTTAGGTGAGAAGAGAGTAAGGAACATGGGAGCCCTGGAGGAGGTGAGAGCTCAGGTGGCTGGGTTCAGATGAGAAATGAGTCTGGTGGCCCCTGGGCTTGCAGGAGGAGAGAAGGGGACAGACTGTAGTGACAGCAGTGTGGCTCTGCTTGAGGGAAAGAGGTGTGGTCCAGCTCCATCTCTGGGGTCCTCATGGTTTAACAGGGCAAGTATGCCACCGAGGAAACTCTTTCAATGAATTATTACCTTTAAAATAGCCAGAGGGGAGGGCAGCCTGGGTGGCTCAGTCAGTTAAGCCTCTGACTTCGGCTCAGGTCATAATCTCAGGGTCCTGGGATCGAGTCCCGCATACAGTTCCCGCTCAGCGGGGAGTCTGCTTCTCCCTCTCCCTTTGCCCCTCCCCCCGCTCTTCCTCTCTCTCTCTCTCTCTCAAATAAATAAATAAAATCTTAAAAAAAAAATAGGCAGAGAGATGTTTGCTGCAGTTCAGTTTATGGTAGCAGACAACTAAAAGCAATGTAAATATCTAAAGCTAGAGGGGGCTTGGTTAAATAAATCATCCTATATCCATCCCCTGAGAGAATACTATTCAATCCTCAAAACTAATATTGTTAGAATCTATGTGGATGAGTATTAATTGACAAGGACAGAAATGCCCTTTATATATGTTGTGTGTAAAGAGGAAATAAAACAGCGGGTACAGTGCAATCTCACTTTCGTGAAATGAAAGCAAGTGCCCGTTAAAAGATCCTGAAGGATGCGCATCAAGGTATTAACAGTGGTTATCTCTAGGTGGTATTTGGGGGGTTTTAAAGTTTTCTTATTTCTGCTCATCTGTGTTTTCTGATTTTCCACAGTGAATATGTTCTGCTTTTGTAATGAGGAAAAACGACATTTATTTTTAAAGTGTGGTGACAGTTAGATGGACAGAGATCAAAGACTGTGTTAATAGGGAGGAAAAAAAGACTGTGTTAATAGGACTCAGCTAATTTGGAAAAGCATCCATTGGGAGGCCCCAGACTCTCCATGCCAGGAGAAGGAGGGTGAGAGGGGTTTTGGGGGAAGGGCAGGTGGGGGCAGGGCAGGAAACCGGGGATGGCTCAGGCACAGGGAGATGGCAGAGGTGGGGGCCTCATGCCTGATATTCATCTTGTTGGCTCCTTGACTGATGGACCATGGTCATTTGCCACTCTACCCACACGTCCAGATGGCCCTCCAGAATAAACCGCAAGCACGGATGAAGCTCTGGATGGGACTTTGTCCTTTGATGTTGCTTGCGGGCACTCCAAAAGGCCATGCTATGAAATTGGTGAATGCAGGTGGAGAAGCCGATTATTAGCAGTTTTGGCCAAATGGTGGTGCTACAAGACAGAAGATCAGAGCACAGCCTAGCAGTCCCAGGTTAGGCTAGAATAGTCAGCTGCGACTGGAAGGCCACCAAGGGGGCAGAGGAAGGTTAAGAGGCAGCTTCCACAGGGTCATCTTAAGTCACCTAGTCACCGGTCTACAATGCCCTCAGCTGCCATTCAATAAAATTGATCATTATGATAATGAAGTGCCAGGAACGAAACAGAATAACTCAATCAGGTGTGGATCTTGGAACTAAACGCTCCAAGGGACAGCTCAAGGCACCTCTCCAAGCTCCTCTGTCAGCCGTCCCCCGCTCCCACGGAACACCCCCTTGCTCTGAGCCTCACCCACCCACCATGCTTTTTCCTTCCCTCCCTGTGTCATCCCTTCCTTCCCCATATTCACTGAGCACTCTCTGGATACCAGAGCATTTAGCCAGATCTTGGGCAGGTAAGGGAAAGATTCCTGAGGATGAGGTGGGAAGGAGCTAGATGAGGGGCAATGTATGTGCATGGAGTGGATGTGTCAAGTGTGACTGGCAGAGAGGACCATGCTCCCAGGTCCTTGGGCTGGAGAAATGGGGCTGGTTGGAAGAACCAAGTAAAGCCCTAGTGTGGCTGAAGGCTGGTCAACAAGGGGGAGACTGGCAAAGATGCGACTGGAGAGAGGCGGGGGACTGACTGTGTAGTTTGGACATTGCGAGACCACTGGAGGATTCTAAGCAGGCGAGGGACATGATGAGATTGATTTTCTTTTTTTTAAAGATTTTATTTATTTATTTGACAGAGAGAGATAGCGAGAGCAGGAACACAAGCGGGGGGAGGGGGAGAGGGAGAAGCAGGCTTCCTGCTGAGCAGGGAGCCCAGTGTGGGACTCGATCCCAGGACCCTGGGATCATGACCTGAGCCGAAGGCAGACGCTTAACGACTGAGCCACCCAGGCACCTGATGAGATTGATTTTTAAAGAAGACCTCACAGGATGGTGTGGGAGAAAGTCTCATGTGGCCAAGAGAAGACCTTCTAACAGGGAGGTGCTAACAGGACAGAGGAATGATGACTGCAGCCTGTGCATGGTGTGTAGATGGGGAGAAGGGGAGAAGTTCTATATTTTGGGAGTAGACTTAGTAATTTATTAGATGCAGGAGGGGTGGGGTAAGAGAGAACAAGCGGTCAAATATGATTCCCTGGTTTCTGGCATGAACAAGCAGATGGATGGTGTGTCATTTACTAAGATGAGCAGTAATTAAGGAGTTGGTGGGCGGCTAAGAGCAGTCATTTCAGTTTTCCATTTTGAATGGGTTAAATCTGAGATGCCGAAGAGACATCCAAAACAAGCATTAAGTAGAAAGTTCCGCAGACTGTTTAGGCGCTCAGAAGAAAGATCTGGACTGGACATCTAAAATTTGGACGCCGTTGCTATATAGAAGGTGCTATGGAAGCCGTGGCAGTGGATGAGATTACTCAAGGGAATAGTACATAGCAGCAGGAGAAGAGGGTCTGGGACCTGGCCCTGAGAAACACCCTGGCCCAGGGAGCCCGCAGGGGGACTCGATCCCAGGACCCTGGCATCATAACCTGAGCCGAAGACAGATGCTTCACTGACTGAGCCACCCAGGCGCCCCAGGGGGTCTGTTTGAAGGTGGGCAACACTAGAACATGTTGGAATGCTAATGGGAAGGATCTAGCAGAGTGAGAGGGAAAGCTGATGCAGCAGAGAGAAGGTCAGTTGAGGTGTGCGGGAAGGGATGGGGTCCAGACTTCTGCTCCTGCTTTTCCCTCTGCCTACAATCGGTGCCTTCCCTGGCTTATCACAAGCTCACCTCGTATGATCCTCCAGAACCGGCTTGGATGTCACTGCTTCTGGGACCTTTCTCTAGTCCTACCAGACAACTTTGTCTCCCTGCCAGGCACGGCATGTGTTATGGCTGGGTGATAGCTCCTATCATCTATTATTGAGGACACGGATTCCCACAGGAGTGTCTGTCGGCCAGCACTGTGTCTGGCACGTAGATAGCAGGTCCTCAGACGTGATTCTGAACGGACAGTTGAATGGATGAATGCGTGCAGCGTCAGCACCCTGGACATCCTGGTGGCGAGGGGGCTGGGGGTGATGGCAGGACAACTGAGAGAACTGGCTATTTCAGCCGCTAGTTCTGATTTTTTTTTTCCCTTGCAGGACTGGAGTCCTGACAGTTCCCAGACTCTGCATTATCACCCAAGGAATCTAGCTTCTAGGATCAGCCCAGTGTAGAAGAAGAAACAGAAATGGAGACAGAGCCCTGCTCCCACCAGTCCTTCCACACAGCAAGCCGGGAGGTCAGAGGTGAGGGGAGCGGTGGGATGGGGGTGGGGGGCAGGGGAGGCACCTGAATTCCTCTCTCCCAGTACACAGGGATCCTCAGGTATTTTTTAATTAAGCTGAGGAGAAGCAACAGGGACCCTCTGGAATGTAAACACGAGATAAGACCAGGCTCCTCTCCTCTCCAGGAAGCTTCCATTTTCTTTCTTCTAGGATGAATACCACATTCTTTCCCAGGAGCTAGTTTCGCTCCCCCACCCCCCTAGTTACTGCAGGTCATCCTCTGCGGGGTGGGGGGAAGGAGTCTGCCTCCCAAGTTCTTTCCACACCCCCTACCCAGCCTTTGTCTCCCTATTTGGGTCTTTTTGTATCCCTGGTGGCTGCGTAGTCTCAGGCAGGGCCTGTGCTTCTGGACCTGGAGGGGGACCTCCGATTTTAATCAATATATGGATATCTCTCGGGTTTGTGCTGTGGCTTTTTGACCCCTGCTATGGGCCTCTCTTCCCTGTCTCTTCCGGGACGGTAGAACCGGCGCCATCACTGGGCCAATCCGACATCCATTCGATAATTAATTAATACCAGCCAGCACATGGCACTGGGCAGCCAAAGTACTGGAAGAACAGCCTGGGTGGGCGGTGCTAATAAGAGGTGCCCAGAGGAGGAGAGAGAGCGCCTGCAGCCACAGTTCCGGGGAAGGCTTCAGGGAGGAGGTGTGGTTGCCTGGCGTGCAGGAGAGAGAGGCCGGCGCAGGAGGCAGCATCGGAAGCATGGCTTCGGATCAGCTCAGCTGGAGCAGAGGGTTTAGAGAAGGAGACTGGAGAGTTAAAGATCGGGACAACTATGGGGCTGGTGGGAGAGATGGAATGCAGGGATAAGGAGGCTGGGTTTTATTTTTTTTAAAAGATTTTATTTTTATTTTGAGAGAGAGAGAATGAGAGACAGAGAGCACGAGAGGGAGGAGGGTCAGAGGGAGAAGCAGACTCCTTGCTGAGCAGGAAGCCTGATGTGGGACTCGATCCCGGGACTCCAGGATCATGACCTGAGCCGAAGGCAGTTGCTTAACCAACTGAGCCACCCAGGCGCCCCAAGGAGGAGGCTGGGTTTTATACCTGAAACAATGGGAAGCCATTAAAGGTGTTTACCATTGGGGGAGGGATTGGTGATGAGGGGGCAGACGCAGATTTAAAGATAATTCTGGAAGCAACGTGGGGACTGTTGTTCAGGGCAGAGAGGCAAGGGTCCCATGCTCTCTTATCTCCCCCACAGATCCCCGCTCAGCTGGTGCTGTTGGCTCGGCCAGCCCAGGAGTCCCTGGAGCGAAGATCTGGAATCTGTGGGACTGAGGGAACCTCAGTGTGGGGACTCGCAGACATTGGGTCCACACTTGGCCAGGGGTTCTGTCCACAGTAAAGCTTGGACCTCAGAGCCTTTCCTGCCTTTCGGGTAGCACAGGACAGGATGAACTGTTCTGGGCCAGAGTGTCTGGCATCGCCCAGGGAAGGGTTCAGGTAACTGTATGCACCTGACCTCTCACCTCAGCCTCAAGAGCAAAGGGGATGGTTTGGAACCAGCTCACTGGGTCGCTGGGGACACTGCAGAGGCTCAGTCCATCTACAGAGGTGCCCCAGAGTATCCCCTCCCTCTCCTTGTGATCCCCAAACCCAGGCTTCACTGACCCCCACTTTTCCTACCCTCTCCTCCTCCCTCAGGGGTCAGGTCTTGGGAAGAGTCCACTGGAACGCCGAGCCGCACTGAGTCCTGGGGTCTCGGAGAATGTCTCAGGGACAGGGGGATGGAGGCAGTGACGTCTCCAGGATTGTTCCTGTAAGGGCATTGGCTGGACTCCTCGGCTTCTGTCTCTGGGAATCGGGGACTGTGCAGTTTAGAGCTGCTCTCACAGGAAGGGATTCATCCTTCTCTTTGTCCCAAGGCAGGCCGCTTGTCTTTCTTCATCTCCTGGTTCCCCTCCCCCCACCCCTACCTATCCATTTCTCCTTCAGGACAGGGCTGGAAAGATGGGGGATGCCAGACTCAGCTCTGAGCTTCGTGCAGGGGTGCTGTCCGCAGACCCTTCTGTCCTTGGGCAGGGGTGTAATTTGGCCCCTCTATGGCTCTGGAACCAGAGATGCCTCCATATATCTCTATCTCTCTATCTCTATCTCTATTTCTATAACTAGCATGCTTCCAAATGTCAAGGAAGAGGAGGTATTTTCATATCATTAAATCGATGTCCCCCCCTCCATGATCCCTAGGTCCTCTCCAAAAATGGCCCCTGCTTTACTTCTGGAAGGGGATTTCTCTGTGGATCCAGGCAAGTGACTCTCCAAGCCCTGACTTATGGTGCTCCCATCACCACTCCCTGCCCCCATCCTCTGCCCACCTACATTCCACTCATCCTTAGCTATCAGCAAGATGCCCACCACCTCCAGGAAGCCCCCCACCCCTTCCCCTGCATGCCCTCCTTCTCTGTATTTCTTGGTGCAGCTCTCCTTTCTGGTGACAAAACAGGGCAGACTCTGCTGGACCTTGGTCCCCTGTGGCTTCCTGTGGATGGGTTAGTCCGGTTTGCCTGGCCACACTTTACACTCCTCAAGGGCAGCAGCTGCATCTCCTCCCGGGTGGGGCGGGGATGGTGGGGAGAGAGGCTGGTACGATGGGTCAGAGGGAGGAGAAAGGTATGTGTGTTGTGTGTGTGTGTGAGAGAGAGAGACAGAGACAGAGAGAGAGAGACAGAGAGAACAGGGGCAGAAATGCCCAACTGGAGAGGTGGTGAGGACACGGACTGTCCCCTAAACCCCTGCCAGCCCTTGTCACAACTAAGCCCCCACTGATTATATTCTGTTCTTTGGTGTATAATTTGCATTTTGTGTATTATGTGCATAGATGACTATAAGTTCCCTTCCCTTAATGGGCAATGTGCATCACATCCGGGTGCCCCAGAGGATGTTTCTTCTCTATATCCAGGGTCCGGGGTCCCCATGCCTCCTTGAGGACTGGGACTTGAGTTCCTGCCCCACTGTCTTCAGACCTGCCGCAAGCATGGAATTAGATGGCCCCATCTGGTAAGCCGGCAAGGGCTCTGCAAACACGGGGCCTCTCTTGAGGTTCAGCTTACAGAATCCCAGTAGCTGATACCCACCGAGTTCCTTCAGTGAGCTGCATGCCTTTCCTCCCCGCCCAGGGCTCTGAGGTGTGTTCATTTCAATGAAGACGAAACCCAGGTGACCTGTGTCTCAAGCTTTGGCTCCCAGGCCACAGGTATGCCTATGACCTGCTGTGTCCTTACAGCCTTGGGTCCTTACTGCACTGGTGTCCCTGTTGGTAAGTTGTCACTGCCTGAGCAGTTGAAATCCACCCCCCCCACCTTGTCTTCCTAGGACTCCTCCCCGCCATCAGCCCTAAGGAGCAGGCATGCAGGCTCAAAATCGTTTCCCTACCAGCTTCAAAGCCTGGACTTCTGCTGCTCGTGCCCAATTCCTGAACCAAAAACCCTTGTGTCCAGATGACTCTTTTTTTCTGATTTTCAGAGTTTAGAAAAGAAATGTAGTGCAGGTAAAGTATAAGGAAAACCACAGTGGGGTATGAGGTGGCCCCTGGAATTATGGACGCAGACACATCAACATTTATTTCTACAGCAAAACTTAGGAATAGTCACACTGAATTGGAGATGTAAAAACTATAAATAGCCCATGTCAGGTTTTACATGCAAGTGAGTTACAAAGAACTTTTGGTCTCCAGAGCTTCTGGAATTTGGAATTGTTGGGGTAGGAGTTGAACAATAAGATACTGCCTTTGAAGGGTGATTGTGTGACTTGGTGGGAGTGTGAGTAAGTTGGAAGACTTGCTGAGAAGGGCTGGATGGGATGACAGAAGCCTGGAAGTGGGGGCACATGACAGAGCTCCAGGGGACCCCAGGAAGGCTTTGATTAGACCAGGGTTGTGACCATCCAGATACCCTTTGCCCTGCCAACAGAAGGATTTGATAGGTCTGAGGAGCAGAGTGTGGCTGGGCCCGGCGCCAGATAGGGCTCAAGGCAACATCAAGGTGGGCAGCAGGCCTTTGAGACCTGGGCTGGGCAGAGCCATGTTCTGCAGGTAAGATGTGACTTCCTTATTTAGGCCTGGGGCCTTGGGGCAGCCCTGGGAGTGTTGCAATCCTGGAGAGTAGCTGCAGGGACAAGACCCTTTTGTCCTGAACTTTTGGCTCAGCTCGGTTCCCTGTGTGCCTATGTTACTCCTGCCAGCTCAAGGTTATCTCCCTGGTGATGTACTGCGTGAGGCTTGGCATTCGCCCACACATGCTCACTTGCTACTGCTACAGCCAAGAGCAGACTCAGATTTTCTGGGACCCTAGGAACATGTGTTTATTGAGTGCCTTCTATGTGCTAGGCGAGCAGTTGAGCCTCCGGGGCTACATTCTCCTTATTCTCTCATCTGGAATGCACGCCTCTCCCACGGCACAAATCCTAGCATCCCTGAGCTCTACTTCTGCCATGAGTCATGATCACCATCCTTTCTTAGAACGCCTAGCATTTACTGCCCTGCCATTCCTTGGCTCTGAATTCACCTCCTGAGCTTTCTCGTATCCTTGTCTTCCGTTTTGTTACTTGAATTTTTATTTGAATGCTTGGTGTTCTGAATCATTTAGGGATTAAGACCAAGGGTCTGCACCTAGGTCCAAGCTATCCCCAAAGTGGACACCTGCCCCTCCTTCCCTGAACACGTGTGGAATGCAGGAGTGACCCCAGGGGAGGACTATAAAAGCCCTTCAAAGAAGAGGGGGAAAATGGTGCCGTGGGCCCATAAACATTTGCACTAAGCATTCCTAAATGACAGCAAGATTTACAGTTTTAGCACTTTCCCATTACAGAGGCCATTTCAGTGACTGAAGGGGACCGTAATTTCTGTATCAGGGAAAACTGGAAGCAGCCACCCGCAATAGCCATTGCATTGGGTTCATTCCACATGCTTGTATATTCATTCAATAGCTTTTGTAGCCGATAAGATTTTCCTCTGGCTAGAATGATTTAGGCCTGCTGGAAAGCCCTTGGGGTTTCTTAAAGTTGGGGGGGTTGGTGGAGGGGGGCCACAGAAACGAGGAAGTTCAGCCATCCTCCCACTGTGTTCTGTTTCTTGGTACAAAGAAGAGCTACAGAGGGAGAAGGATGGCCGATGACAGCTTCAAATGTCCCTCGACTCACCTTTTTCCTCCTTCCCTTGGGTGTTCTGCCTGCGGAGTTCCATCCTGGTAGCTTATTTGTTCCTTTAGTTGTTCATTCAAAAGCTAATGAGAGGGGCGCCTGGGTGGCTCAGTCCGTTAAGCGGCTGCCTTCTGCTCGGGTCATGATCCCAGGGTCCTGGAATCGAGCCCCGCATCGGGCTCCCTGCTCAGCGGGGAGCCTGCTTCTCCCTCTCCCTCTGCCTGCCTCTCTGCGTACTTGTTCTCTCTCTCTCTCTGTCAAATAAATAAATAAAATCTTTAAAAAAAAAAAAAAGCTAATGAGAGCTGATCGCTAACTTCAGAAATTTTGCTTGCCAGAATTAAACCCCTAGTAGCTTGAAATTGACCACCGTGGGAGTATTTACACTATGGGAATGGGAAAATGCTATAGGTTGGGGCTACTTTTTTTTTTTTTTGCCTCCCCCTGTCACCCCCTCCCCGCCATTTATCGGTGACTTAACCTATGTTAGAGCTGTGCTAAGTCCCAGGAGTACAAAGGTGAACAAAGCAGCCTAGTCTTTGCCCACGGGGAGCTTACAGTCGGAATGGCACCGTGCAATATGGTAATCTGTAGCCTTTAGCCACTAGTCTCTACTGTGGCTATTTACATTAATTGAAATTAAATATAATAAAAAATAATTTCCTCAGTCACACTAACCATATTTCAAGTGCTCAATAGCCCCATGTAGTTAGTAGCTACCATATTAGACAACACAGATATTTTCATTACTGCAGAAAGTTCCATCATTGGATGGTGCCTAGAGACAGGAGAAGGAGAAGAGGAATGGGTAGGGCTGATGGATCATATATACCCAGACCCAGACTAGACCTTCAAGATGAAAGAACCAAGTGCTCTGGTGTGGGGGTGGGGCGTGTCCCACAAGTTTCAGGAAATAGTATAGCAGTATTCTCCCTTACCTTACCACGTGGTATGCATGTTGATCTAGTTTATTCTACCCTATCCTATTCATTTTATTACAAATATGCTGGTTAATCAACTCTCCGTGTTCATACCCTGCAATTTGAAAAACACTGCTTTGACGTCAGTGGGGGTGGGGCAGGGTGATGGGGGCAGAGCAGAGTGATGCAGGTGGGGAGGGTGTCCTGGAAGAGACCGCGGGGGTGGTGGGGAGAAGAAGGAAAGGGAGAGTGTAAGTCTGGCAAAGGGAACTAACTTGGGGTGGGAGCCAGGGGCCACAAAGAGCTGGAATTCGCTCCTCAAACATGGGTTACTTTAAAGCTTCTGCCTTCCTGCCCTCTTTTGGCCTCCGCTGCCAGCCTTTTCATCTGGCCTTGAGTGTAAATCATTAGCTCTAGCAGTGGACACAAAGCGGGACTCAAACACAGGCATGTGTGGGAAGGGCCTGGGGGCAGCTCCTCGGTGTAAATGAATGGCTTCAGATCTCTCAAGGGGGTGAGTGATGGAGAAAGGTCAGCCAATTTGGCAGGTCAACCCTGCTGCCTGGGGTGGGAGGGGGTGGAGAACTCTGTGGGTTTTGAGCCCACGGCACTGCAATGCCTTCAAATCCCCAGTTTACTATAAATTACTCTGGCTGTAGCACCAGCCACTTCACCATGTTCTGATCAGGGCCTTCGGTAGAGACACCATCCCAAGACCCGAGGATCACTGAAATTCTAAGTCCTTGAGATGTTCCTAACTAGAGGACTGCTTCCCCAGCTCATCCCTGGGCAGGTGGGGTCGAGGCCAGCAGTGGAGCTCATCCTTACACAGTGCTCGGGACTCCCTCTGCCCAGGTTAGGAGAAGAGTACTCACTCACACATGACATCTTACGAAAGAGGGAGTTCTGTGTATCTCTAGTGGGCAGAGTTGGTCTAGAAGGTTAGGAGGCAGATTTCAGCCCAGTAGAAGGAGTGATAATGTTCTAATAATTAACATGCCCAAGGGGGCTGTGCTGTTTTAAAATCTTCACACAGAAAAAGTTGGGAAGGCCAGAAAGAGGATTTCTACTTTGAGAGGCCAAATTTGAATCGTTTATACATTCATTCAACACCTGTTTATTGACCACCTATTATATGCACTGTGCTAGGTGCTGGGGTTACAACTGAAGATGAAGCAGACAGAAATCCATAACATCCTGGAGCTGACACGGGTGGGTAGGTGGGGGGAGTGGGAAGAAAAGCACAAGGTGATTTGGAAGGCCTCCTAATAATGTGAGGATTGTAGAATGTATGGAACTGGATGGAATTCCATGACTCACCTCCACCCACATTATTCTGGGTGATCTTCACAACCACCCTTCAAACAGTCAGAGCAGGCCAGGCCAGTGTCTCTCATCTAGTAAATGTGGGCTCAAGAAAGGAATGTCTTGGGGCACCTGGCAGGCTCAGTTGGTAGAGCATACAACTCTGGATCTCGGGGTAGTGAGTTCAAGTCCCACAGTGGGTGCAGAGCTCACATTAAAAAAAAAGAAGAAGAAGAAGAAGAAGAAAGAAAGGAATGTCTTTTTTTTTTTTTTTTTAAGATTTTATTTATTTATTTGAGAGAGAGCACATGAGGGGGGAGGGTCAGAGGGAGAAGCAGACTCCCTGCTCAACAGGGAGCCCGATGTGGGACTCGATCCTGGGACTCCAGGATCATGACCTGAGCTGAAGGCAGTTGCTTAACCAACTGAGCCACCCAGGCGCCCAAGGTATGTCTTTATGTCACTGATGAAAAACTGAGGCCCAGAGAGTGGCTGATCTGAGGTCACAGAGGTAGTGACAGGGCTGGGACTGGATTCAGATTTTAGAACTTGCCAGCTTTTCCCACTCTGATGGGCCATCCAGACCAGTGGAGGCCAGAGCATCTCTCTCCTTAGCTCCCTTCATCAAGGAGAACTGAGGCTTTCCCCAGGGTTGGGAGAGGGAAAAGGCACCTGGGCCAGGATGAGGGTACTGGCTTGGGACGGGGGCGGTCTGCAAAGCGCCCTTCTCATTCCAGGTGACCAATGGGCATTACCTTCCAGAGGTTATATGGCAGGCCTTCCTGAGAGGGAAGGGACAGGGGCAGTTATGCAACCTGGGAAGAGAACACCTGAATTCTGGTGGGTGCTCAACTACTTATGATAACATCAAGCCCCACGAAGCACTTATTGTGGGCTAGACAGAATCCTAAAACTTTGCATATGTTAATTCATTTAATCCTCTCAACAACCCCAAGAAGCAGGCACTATTTTAGCCCTATTTTAGGACAAGGGAAACTAAGCCTGGACAGGTAATGAACCCGGCCACAGTCACCCAGCTAGTGAGTGGCTCACCAGGGATTTGAGCCCTGGTAGTCTAGCCCAACGTATGTCTCTCAGGGGCTCTGGCCTCGGCCACTCCCAGGTCCGGAGCCCATCTTCCTCCCTATTCCCTCAGCGGGCTTCTGGCCATCCCGCTGCCCTAGGCACCTGCCTCGCTCTCCCCGTTGAAACTGACCATATCCGTTGAAACTGACCATATCCGTGGCCTCCTCCAAGGCCGCATTCCTCGGTGGGTGGGCGGGGGCCGAGGGGCGGAAAAGAACTGGAAGAATCTGAAAAAGCTTTGTGTTGGGGTAGGATTCCCCTTAAAGCCACAGCCAAGGTGGGAGCGGATAGGGTGTGGGGAGGAACCCAGGGAAGGCGCCAAGGCCCGGGATCGCGGGGAGCGCGCGGCGAGGCGGGCCCAGCTAGAGCCGGGTTGGGCGCGAAGCAGAACCCCAGATCTCAAAAATTCTCCTACAGAACCGGCCGTGGAGCTGGGCCTGTCGTTCTGGCTCTGCGCCGCCCGCCGCCTCGGCTCATTTCCGAGCAAGCCGCGTGGGGAAGCCGCATTCCTGCCCGCGCCCTTCTTTCTCTCGCGCTGCGTCCTCACACCTTTGGGAAGCGGCCCACGGTGGACCCAGGAGGGCGCGGCCGCCCCCCTACTCGTCCTCCCACCTCCACGCGACCCCAGGGTGCTGGCCGGGGGCGCCTGGGTGTCCCCAGCCGCGAGGGTTCAGCGCCGGCCGCCCTTCGCGTGGCTGGGGTCTGGCCCCCAGGGCAGGGCTGCCAACCTCCCGCCGTCGCTTCCCCAGCACGCTCGCCTCTAGCTGAGGGGTCTCCTGGTTTCCAGTGTGTCCTGAGACTCCTGGGAAAACCCAGGGTGAATCCCGGGGCACCTGCAACCTCCCAAGCAGGCTCCAAGTCCAGTGTGGAGCCCGACACGGGGCTTGATCCCACGACCCAGAGATCATGACCCCAGCCAAAATCAAGAGTCAGAGGCTCAACCAACTGAGCCACCCAGGCGCCCCTGAGAATTCTTTACATATTCTAGATACTAATTGTTGTAAGATGTGTAGTGTTCAAATATTTCCTCCTAGTCTGTTGCCTGTCTTCATCCTCTGAACAGTTTCTTTCACAGAACAAACGTTTTTAATCTTGAAGAATTCCAGCTTATCAGTTTTTATGGATCTGCTGTTGATGTCAAGTCTAAGAGCTCTGCCTAGCTCTAGATCTCAGATTTTCTCTGTTTTTTTTTTTTTAATGTTTTTTTCTTATAGTTTTATAATTTTATGTTTTACACTTAAGTTTGTGATCAATATTGAGTTAATTTTTATGTAAGGTGTGAGACTTAGGTCAAGATTTTTTTTTTTTTTTTTTGGTCTATGGATGTCCAGTTGCTTTGATACCACTTGTTGAAAAGGCTGTTTTCTCCATTGAATTGTTTTTATGCCTTTGTCAAAAATCAATTTGGCATATTTGTATGGATCTCTTTCTGGGTTCTCCATGGTGTTTCATTGATCTATGTGTCTATCCCTCTGTCAATACCATACAGTCTTGGTTACTATAGGTGTATATTAAGTCTTCAAATCATGTAGACTGATTTTTCCCACTTTATCGTAATTGTTTTAGCTATTCTAGTTTTTTTGCCTTTCCATATAGATTTTAGGATAATTTTGTTTATATCTATAAAAAAATCCCGTTTCATTGCCAATTGGTAATTTTTGTCTCTCTCTTTTTAAATTTGTCAGTCGTGCTAGAGTTTTGTCAATTTCATCTTTTCAAAGAAATAGTTCTTTGTTTCATTGATTTTTCTCTATTGTTTTTCTGTTTTCAATTTCATTGATTTAATTTTTATTATTTCTTCCTTCTGCTTGCTTAGGGCTTATTTTGCTATTCTTTTCTAGGTTCTTGAGGTGGGAGCTGAGTTATTAATTTGTTGACTTTACTTCTTTTCTTTTTTAGATTTTATTTGTTTATTTGTTTTAGACAGAGGGGGGCATGGGGGCAGGATGGGGAGGAGCAGAGGGAGAGGGAGAGAATCTCAAGTAGACTCTGTGCTGAGTGCAGACTCTGATGCAGGGCTCAATCCCACAACCCAGAGATCATGACCTGAGCTGAAATCAGGAGTCCAATGCTCAACCAACTGAGCCACCCAGGCACCCCTACCTCTTTTCTAACATAAGCTTAGATTGCCCTCTCAACACTGCTTTACCTGTGTCTCACAACTTTTGATATGTTGTATTCCAATTTTCATTCAGTTTAATATATTTTTAAATTTCCTTTGCAATTTCTTCTTTGATCCATGGATTAGTTAGAAGTGTACTGTTTAGTTTCCAAGTGTTTGGAGATTTTCCTGTTCTCTCTGTTGTTGATTTCTAGTTTGGGTCCATTGTGGTCAGAGAACACATTCTGTATGATTTAAATTCTTTTCAGTGTTTTGAGGTTTGTTTTATGGCTCAGGATATGGTCTGTCTTGGTGTAAGTTCAGTGGGCATTTGAAAAACATGTGTATTCTGCTGTTGGTGGTAGACTGTTTTATAAATGTCAATAGATCCTGTTGGTTAATGGTGTTTTTGACTTCCTTTATATCTTTGCTGATTTTCTGTGTAGTTGTTTTATCAATTGTTAAGAGAGACATGTTGAAGTCTCCAACTATAACTGTAGGTTTGTCTATGTCTCCTTTCACTTCAATCAGTTTTTTTTTTTTTTTTTTACTTTATGTATTTCACAGGCTCTGTTATTTGGTGCATACACATTAGGATTGCTATGTTTTCTTGGTGGATTAGCTTTTTATCATTATATAATGTCTCTTTCTACCTCTGGCAATTTTCTTTGCTCTGAAGTTATCTGATATTAATATGCCACTTCTGCTTTCTCTTGATTGATGTTTTCATATTATATGAAACTTTTCTAAACTAATATTTTATTTATTTATTTGACAGAGAGATAGAGAGAGAGAACAAGTAGGCAGAGAGGCAGGCGGAAGGAGAGGGAGAAGCAGGCTTCCTGCTGAGCAGGGAGCCTGATGCGGGGCTCGATCCCAGGACCCTGGGATCATGACCTGAGCTGAAGGCAGCCACTTAACTGACTTAGCCACTCAGGTGCCCCTCATATTATATGAAACTTTCAACTTACTTATATCATTGTATTTGAAATGAGTTCCTTATAGATAGCATATAGTTTTTTAATCCACTCTGCCAATATCTGTCTTTTAATTGGTATATTTATACCACTTAATGTGATTATTGATATATTAGGGCTGAAGTCTACCTTTTTATTTTATTTTTCTCTATTTGCTCTGTTTTTCATTTCTTTTTTCTGCCTTCTTTTGGATTGCTTAAACCTTTTTAGAACTACATTTTGCTTAGTTGGTAGTGTTTTTTTTTAATCTTTTTTTTAAAAGACTTTATTTATTTATCCGAGAGAGAGAGAGAGAGCGATTGATCACGAGCAGGGGAGAAGGGTAGAGGGAGAAATCATGAGCAGGGGAGAGGGGTAGAGGGAGAAACAGACTCCCTGATGACTGGGGAGCCTGATGCGGGACTTGATCCCAGGCAGATGCTTAACTGAGCCGAAGGCAGATGCTTAACTGACTGAACCACCCAGGCGCCCTGGTAGTGTTTTTTTTTTTTTTTTGGTTTAAGATTTATTTATTTATTTGAGAGAGAGACATAGCATGAGCAGGGGGAGGGGCAGAGGGAGAAGGAGAAAGAATCCTAGGCAGACTCCGTGCTGAGCATGGAGCCCAACGCAGGGCTCCATCTCATGACCTTGAGATCATGACCTGAGTCAAAATCAAGAGTCGGATGCTCAACTGATGGAGCCATCCAGGAGCCCCTAGTTGGTAGTGTTTTTGAGTGTAACTCTTTGTATAGATTTGTAAATGGTTAAAATGTTTTCTAGCAGTCACATTTATTTACTTAGTAAACTCTACTCCCAATGTGGGTCTTGAACTCATGACCCCAATATCAAGAGTTGCATGCTCTACCAACTAAGCCAGCCGGGCACCTCACTAGTAGTCATATTTACAGTAAAGCAATAAGAGCGGACTTTAATAGACTGCCCACTTAATTTAAAACTAGAACCCTATGATCAGGTAATTACTGCCAAAGATTCCTGTGGGTCAGACCATTCTGATTATTGCTCTGACCCTGTTGCCTTTTAAGGTAACCATACCCACTTTGCTTCCGGTGGTCCACTGTTGCCACCTGGCCTCTGCCATGCTGGGATCCCATCATTGCTATCAAAATCAGGAAGCCTATTTCCATAGCAGCCCTTCCATCTTCATCCCCCAGCATACAGAGAAAAATTAGCACAGTACTTTTTAAGAATGCTGTGCTTCTCTTAACGGTATATTTCCCAATGCCTCAGTGAAGGGAATTCGCTAGGCCCTCTTGGGGGAATTATTCAGGGGTGAGTGAGTAGATAGTATGCGATAAAATCCGTTCCAACATTCCTTTCTTGCTACATCTTTAGATTCCTTCCTCTGAATTATGCAATAGGACTTCTCATATCTCAGCTTCATTTATTGTATGCTACTTCTGAGACCAGGTTTTATTTTTAATTTATTTTTTAAAGATTTTATTTACTTATTTGACAGAGACAGAGAGAGCACAAGCAGGGGGAGTGGCAGGCAGAGGGAGAGGGAGAAGTTGGCTTCCCACTGAGCAGGGAGCCCATTGTGGGGCTTGATCCCAGGACCCTGAGATCATGACCTGAGCCAAAGGCAGACACTTAACCGACTGAACCACCAAGGCACCCCTGAGATCAGGTTTTAGCTAATCAACTAAAGAAAGAGATAAAATCATTCCCGGCTGCTGGAGCCAGCACACTGAGTTTGGATTCTCCAAATCCATGTAAGTAAACCCATATAAATAAATTCAGCCCAATAAAACTGTGTCTCCCAAATTCCCCAAGTTTGTGTCTATATAAACTGACAAAATCTTTACAATTGTTTTTGGCTTGTGAGTCTTCTCTAGGGTCAGATTTTGTACTGAGTCGTTTATTACATGTTAACTATCTCAGGTGAAGCCCTTACAGAGTCTCCAAGGAAGACAGAACCAGTCTCATTAGACAAAGAAGACAAAGAAGGAGGGGCTGCCTCTGCCAGTCAGTGAGGTTTAGCATGATCTGGGCATTCAGCATCCTCAAGTATATCCCAAACTTCTTTTTCCCATTCTTAGGATTCCTCCTCAATGCCTTGGCTTTCATATAAGACCTGGTTGTGATTCCAACTTATCCTGCAGTGTCAGGCTTCGGCTCCATCAGCCCTGGGGCTACAGGAGTTGAGAGATTCATTTAGGAAGTCTTAGAAGCAGCCTGGTCCTCTTGAGCCAAGAATTTTTTTTTTATTATTACCATATGATATATTATTTGTTTCAGGGGTACAGGTCTGTGATTTATCAGTCTTACACAATACACAGTGCTCACCACATCACATACCCTCCTCAATGTCCATCACCCAGCCACCTCATCCCCCCCACCTCCCTCCACTCTAGCAACCCTCAGTTTGTTTCCTGAGATTAAGAGTCTCTTATGGTTTGTCTCCCTCTCTGGTTTCATCTTGTTTCATTTTTTCCTCTCTTCCCCTATGATCCTCTGCCTTGTTTCTCAAATTCCATATATCAGTGAGATCATATGGTAATTGTCTTTCTCTGATTGACTTATTTAGCTTAGCATAATACCCTCTAGTTCCATTCACGTCATTGCAAATGGCATGATTTCATTTTTATGATGGCTGCATAATATTCCATTGTATATATATATACCACATCTTCTTTATCCATTCATCTGTCGATGGACATCTGAGCTCTTTCTATAGTTTGGCTATTGTGGACATTGGACATTGCTGCTATAAACGTTGGGGTGCATGTGCCCCTTCACATGCATCACTACCTTTGTATCTTTGGGGTAAATACCCAGTAGTGCAATTGCTGGGTCATATGGTAGTTCTGTTTCCAACTTTTTGAGGAACCTCCGTACTGTTTTCCAGAGTGGAGCCAAGAATTTAAAACTTGGGGCTTTCCTTTCCCTTCTCTAAGCTCACCAGTGTAGCCAAAGCGGCCAGACCACCCCAGAGAACCCTTGATTTCCTTTTTCCCACTGTAATGGTCTATCTTAACAGGTGTGTAGTCTGCCCAAGATTTACCTTCAAGAGGCCAGTCCTTCCAGGTGGCCCCAAGTGGTAAAATAAGTTACGGTTTTGCCATTACATGTAGTTACTGAGACCTCACTGCCTTCAGACCCAGCCAAGTACAGCCACGATGGAAAATAATATGGAGGATCCTCAAAAAATTAAAAACAAAACTACCACAGGATCCAGCAATTCTGCTTTTGGGAATATAGCCAAAGGAAATGAAAACACTAACTCGAAAATCTATCTGCACCCCCATGTTCATAGCAGCATTCTTTACAATGGCCAAGACATAGAAATAACCTGGGTCCATCGTGGATAAATGGTTAAAGAAGTTGTGGCATGCATATGCAATGGAATATAATTCAGCCATAAGATTGAGGAAATCGTACCATTTGTGACAATGTGGATGGAGCTTAAAAGCGTTATGCTAATTGAAATAAATCAGAGAGAGAAAGACAAATACCGTATAATCTCGTTTATAAACCAAAACCCAAAGCCAAACTCATGTAAAAAGAGATCAGACTTGTGGTTGAAGTCAGAGAAAGAAAGAGAGTTGAAGATGCACAGCTGGCTTTGCAGATAGGGCCACAAGCCAGAGGATGCAGGTGGTCTCTAGAAGCTGGAAAAGGCAAGGAAATCAGCTCCCTGTAGAGCTTCCGGAAGGCACGCTGTCCTGCTGACACCTTGATTTTAGGACTTCTGACCTCCCAAACTGTAAGATAATAAGTGTGTATTGTTTTAAGCCACTAAATTTATAATTATTTGTTACAGCAATAATAAGAAACTGATAACACCTTCTAACTCCTTTTGTTTGTTCGTTTGTTTATTTATTTTTAAAATAAGCTGAGAGCATTTATTTTTATTTTTATTTTTTATTTTATTTTATTTTTTTTAAAGATTTTATTTATTTCTTTGACAGAGACACAGCAAGAGAGGGAATACAAGCAGGGGGAGTGGGAGAGGGAGAAGCAGGCTTCCCGCCGAGCAGGGAGCCCGATCGGGTCTCGATCCCAGGACCTGGAATCATGACCTGAGCCGAAGACAGACGCTTAACGACTGAGCCACCCAGGCGCCCCTGAGAGCATTTCTTTTTAAAAAATATTTTATTTATTTGACAGAGAGAGAGAGCACAAGCAGGGGGAGCGGCAGGCAGAGGGAGAGGGAGAAGCAGACTCCCCGCGGAGCAGGAAGCCTGATGAGGGGACTTGATCCCACGACCCTGGGATCATGACCTGAGCCAAAGGCAGATGCTCAACCGACTGAGCCGCCCAGGTGCCCCACCTTCTAACTCCTGATTCCACATATCTTGCTCTATTTTTTCCCATAACACTTACCTAATATACAATATAATTTACTTACTACATTTATCATTTGTTGTCTGTGTCCATCTGCTAGAATATAAGCTCCGCAGGACCAAGGATTATTTGTCTGTTTTGTTCACCACTGTATCCTTAGCTCCTAGAACAGTTTTGGCATATACTAGGGACTCAGTAAATATTTATTGAACGACTGATTGAATGAATGGGGTGAGTCAGAAACAAAGATGGGTGCAAAATTTCCTTCTGTGGAAAGCTGTACGTTCCTCTACCATTATAAAAGTTAACAAAGAAAATTTTTTGGTATTTGTGTTAGTAATATATGATTCAAAAGGTACAAAGGATACACAATGGAAAGTTAATCTCCCTCCCACCTTTGCTTCTCCTTACACTAATTTCTCTCAAAGTCAATCATTAATTTAAATGTCTTGTGTATTCTTCCAGAGAGCTTTGCATATACAAGGATATATACATATGAATATATATATTTTATCTATCTATCTATCTATCTATCTATCTATCTATCTATCTATCTATCTATCTTTCTATCATCTATCATCTGTCGTTTTTGTCTTTAAAAAAACCCCAAATGTCAGTATATGATACATGTAGTTCTGCACCTTCCAGTAGCATTTATTAATTTAGTATCTGGGCTGGATTGCGCCTAGACAGGGAATGGATGAGATGAAACAGATGACTCCGTATTATCACCTTGGAATTGCTAATTTTCCCCTTTGGCACTCAGGGGACAAAATGGGCTGCCCCTCATGAGGTCATCTTTCTGAGTGGGAGATGAGGAGTTTTGCCTGAGAGGCCTTGAGCTTTTCCAGGAGTGTGCAATTTAAAATAGACACATGCATGCCCTGTATCAGGAGGGAAAGCCAAGGTGCTGACTCCGGGTACAGCTGGGATCTGAGTCTCCCCTTTGCCTGCCTATTGGAATCACCAAAATCAAATGTTAACACTTGCCGGGGGGCCTGGGTCCTCACCCCAGAACAACTGCATCGGAATCTTTGCAGATGGAACCTGGGCCTTGGTATTGTTGGTAAAATACCGCTGGTGATTGGAATCCCAGCCAGGGCTGAGAACCCCTGGGTTAAGTTCTAATACACAGAAGAAAGAGCTTGGGACTGGGAATTGGGTGATGTGGTTTTGTGCTTTAAGATCTAGCTCTGTGGTCTTAGACAAGTCACATGATCTCTGGGAACCTCAGCGCCTTCTTTTCTGAGCTAGGGCCAGTAATACCCTCTGCCCTGCATAGCTCACAGGATTGTAATGGGGATCAAATGCATTAGCACCCTGGGAACTGTGAGACATTTTCCGATGGGACGGATAGTCATATCAGGTGCATGGTCTTGGGTTACTCTGGTCGGCTTGACTCAGCCACAAGCGCTGCTTCGGTTCTGCCAGGGGCTTTCTGTTTCACCCTCAGACGGGTCCGCATCCCATAACGGTCGCTTGCAGTCCCACATCGGGCTGTCTGGCCACCAGTCTCTCTGTTTTAGGGGCCCTAGGAAGGCTGGATTCCTTCTGACTAAATTACAGTGAGGGCCAGCCAGGGCCATGCAGGTCTTTGCGGAGGTGGGGGTGGGGCTCTCATCGGCTCTGGGGCTTCTGTGTGGTCTGAGAGAGCACATTCAGTATTACACTTACACATTTGGAAAATGGGTGCACGGGCAAGAATACCACTCTGATCGCTTTCCTAAAACAGATCTCAGGGAGTGCCTGGGTGGCTCAGTCGGTTAAGCGTCTGCCTTTGGTTCTGGTCATGGTCTCAGGGTCCTGGGATGGAGCCCTGCATCGGGCTCCCTGCTTCTCCCTCTCCCCTGCCCCTGCTCATGCTCTCTTGCTATCTCTCTCTCTCAAATAAATTAAGAAAATCTTAAAAAAAAAAAGTTAAAACAGATCTCAGGAAGTAAAACTCAACCACTTGGTCCCAAAGCTTTGTCTCCTATAGACTCCTACCTACATAGACAGGGGAGGAGGGTGTGGAAAAAGTAGAGACAATGGGAACGAGAGGTGGGACAGGTGACTGTTGCAGTTATTCAGGGAAGGTAGGCTTCAGAAGGGTGGGAAGCCCCTCACTGGGGCGTCTTGCTTTCAGCTAGGAAGTTTTCCTCTGAGTAATAGCACCCAGGAGCCCAGAGACAGCCAGGGTCCCTGCTCACAGAAGCTCCAGGTCACTTCTTTGTAACTTGCTCAGGAAGCCGCCCTGGCTCTGTTTCCTTCGCAGCCTGCAGGGCCCTGTGGTGCTGAAGACTTCTGGTCTGTCCTTCCAGGGGGCTCCCCACCAGCTTCAAGGGCTGCCTGTCCCGGCACTGTCCTCGGGGCCTCCCACAGACAAAGTGCCTCAAGTAGTGCTGTCTTTAGCTCTTCTCCACCAAGGACCTCATCGTTTTAGAGATTGCAGAGTAAACACGCTGTATTTTAGGTAAAAACTGTTTTTCATTTTAGTATATGTGCTGCCGAAGCAAGCTTGAAACTGTTTTTCATTTTGATCGAAGATTCACTATCCTGGGATCTTCATGCATCACCTTTTCACTTTCCTGACTTCTCCCCGCTATGACCTTCCTTGCAGGCTCTACCCAGGTCCAGGACACTTGTCACCTGCTAGCACGCTATGTTATGTTCCTTTATCTGTCTCCTGTCACCAGAATATAAGCTCTGTGAGGATAGCAATTTTGTCTTTTTTGTTCATTGGTGTATCTCTCTTGCCTGGAAGAGTGGCTGGTACATAGTAGGTATTCAGTAAGTATTTTTTTTTTCGAAGAAATGGATAAAAATACATACTTTTTTTCCCCTTGGATTTTACTTTTTTAGGTAATCTCTACACCTGATGTGGGGCTCGAACTCATGGCCCTGAGATCAAGAATCGCATGCTCCACGACTGAGCCAGTCAGATGCCCCAAAAATGCACATACTTTTGACCATTAGGCTGTGAGCTCGATGAGGTAGGGGCAATACCCACTTTGTCTACCACATAGATATTCAGCACCCTAGCATAGGGCCTGGCATAAAGTAAGTCCTTCTTGAATATTTGTTAATATGGTTGCCCGGCACACCATTTCTAGGAATTTGTTCTATAGATCTGCTCACGTATTAGTGCATATTAGTTACAGATATTAATAGCATATGAGTTAACATTAATCACAATCTTTTTTTTGCAAAAACCAAACTACTGGAAACCAAGATGTTCATCATGAAAAGATCTGGGTTAGGTAAATTTGTACTCTACACACCGTAGTATTGGCAGCTGTTAATAAGAATGTACTATGTATAGATTAAATATAATAGCCCTTCACTACCAAACAGAAGTTTTCTGTTGCTGAGACCTGAGAGAAAACCATTCTGGGGATCGTTCTGAAAATGATCCCAACGGCATTCCTATAGAGATGCAATAAGTTTTAGGTAAAATGATGTCATATTTTGTATGATGTCACTCAAACTAGATGGAGGACTAATTACTAAGGCAAGGGTCAAGAAAGACCTCGTTTCTCAAATTGGTTTGGTGACCAGGACTGGACATGACAGATCAAGCTTCTGATTCTTGGAAGCATTTGGAGTGTGGTAATTATTCTTTGTTACAGATTAAGAGAAATGTATGTGGGCGCCTGGGTGGCTCAGTCGGTTAAGCGTCTGCCTTCGGCTCAGGTCATGATCCCAGGGTCCTGGGATCGAGTCCCACATCGGGCTCCCTGCTCGGCAGGAAACCTGCTTCTCCCTCTCCCTCTCCCCCTGCTTGTGTTCCTGCTCTCGCTATCTCTCTCTCTGTCAAATAAATAAATAAATAAATAATCTTTAAAAAAAAAAAAGAGAAAATGTATGTGATCTGGACATTCGGCTGATCAGTGGGTAGGAAAAAAATCATTGAAATTGTTAGCAAAACAGGAGAGGTGACAGAGTGCATAATCATTGCAATTCTGTGCTTTTCCCCTCACTAGTGGACTAACAGTTTCCTTCTGGAAAATGGAATACGCATATGGATTCCAAATGGAGGTAGAAGAGATTCCACATTCGTTCAACTGGGTGAAAAAAGCGAGGTAGGTGTATGCATAGTGATTGAGAAAGGTGTCCAGGGCATGCTGGGAGATAAAGAAAGAAGGGTTTGAGAACTCAAGCTGCAGAATAGTGTGTCTGTACAGATACAAAGTAAAATGAAATGTGTTCGTGTATGTCCAGTTTAAGAAATTATTTTACAGAGGTTACCTCTGGAGTGGGTGGGAAATATTTAATTTTATTTTCTTCTTTCCTTTTGGAATTTGTGCATGTTACTCTTATCCCTTTTTTGATTCGAAAAGACAAATTCTCATCAACCGTTCCCTCCTCTTTCTGAGAAGGTGAGTTCTCAGAAGAGAACGCAGACCTTCCCTCTGGCCAACCTCCCCTCCCCCTATATGAAACCCCTGGGGTCAGCGCTGATTTCTACCTGATCAGAGGGAGGACTCCTGGGTCAGAGCATCTATACACAGTATGGAAACAGCCAAGGAAGACACGAAGTGACCTCTGAACTTTTTATTGGCCTCCTGCCCCCCAAAGGGTACCCTGCTTCTGCTGCTTCAACGCCTCAGAACTTTGGTGTCGTTGGTCTCAGACACCACCTTGCCATCCACAATCCTGCGGGTGGTGGTCTTCTGGATGGTCTGCATGGAGCTGCTGCTGTCCAGGGCTTCACTGAGACTGTTAACAGAAGACCAAGCCCCAGTTATAAACAGCTGTGCAGAGTAGCAGGGAGTCAAGGAAAGGGAAGGCAAAAACCCCCTCCTGATCCCTGCCTTTATCTCCACATTCTTGTGACCACTTCCTCCATAAAAGGGAAACCCAGAGCCAAACTCCATGTGTGCTCTAAGTATGGCTGGGGCAAGATTTAGTCTCTTCTCTTCTCTTCTCTAGATGGGGAGTCTCTGCCACTCTTACTCCCTTGGGAGACGCAGGAACCCGCACAGAGCACCATCCCAGTGCTCTGTGGACCCCGATGAACGGCACATGGTGGGGCTTACCAAAGAGGCTTTGGGGAGAAGTGTATCTCCACCCCAGCTTGTGAGGGTGGAAGGAGGGCCCCACTTACCTGAAGTCCTCCCCGTCTTCCAGCAGGCGACGGTAGGTGGCGATCTCAGCCTCCAGCTTGACCTTGACATTGAGCAGGGCCTCGTACTCCTGGGCCTGGCGCTGCCCCTCGGCCCGGGTCTGGGACAGCTCTGACTCCAGGTGCAGCAGGACCCCATTGAGCTGCTCCATCTGCGTCGCGTAGCGGGTCTCGACCTCCCTCAGGCTGTTCTCCAAGCTGGCCTTCTGTGGGGGGATGGGGGGCGGGGAGGACCGGGTGAGCCTCGAGATGGAGTGGAGGGAGAGCCTCTGCAAGTTTCAGCAGAGCAGTCCAGATCCCATCATGGCTCATCCCTTCACTCTTGGAAACTTCTTGGAGAACTTAGGGTGTGCCAGGTACTAAGGTTTTGGGTAGGAGCACCGGGTAATGCAAAGAGAAACCACTCTTTCTGAGCACATGACTTAGGATGGAAGGGGTAGGATCTGGGCTGAGACAGGATTGGGTCTGAGGCTGACAGAGTTCAGGGCCAAGAGTAGTTGGAGCAGGTGAAGTGAGGGCTCTTACCAGGTTTCTCATCGAGTCCAGGTTGATCTCTAAGGACTGGGCCGTACGTCTCAGCTCCGTGAGGGTCATCTCAGCCTCTCCTATCTCCGCGGTCTGTGTGGTGACCACTGAGGTGCTCTCCTCAATCTGCAGGGCGGGTATAGTCCTCAGGTCCCTCCTTCTCTGTCGGCCTCCCTCCCACCCCCTCAGGCCTCTGTGCCTAGCCTGGCCCCCATCCCTTCCCCTCATGCACCTGCTGGGACCAGTACTTGTCCAGCTCCTCTCGGTTCTTCTGAGCCAGCTCGTCATACTGGGCCCGGATGTTTGCCATGATCTTGCTGAGGTCCTGAGATTTGGGGGCATCCAACTCCACGGTCAACCCAGAGTTGGCAATTTGGTTTTGTAGACCCTTTACTTCCTAAGGGAGAGAGGATCAGGGTGAGGGGAGACTCGGGCTCAGAGCTCCGACAAAGCTCCTCCTCTGCACCTGGCTCTCGCAGGAGGCCTGGGGATCAGCTGGAGAAAGCCACGGAGAAGACTCTAGGTTTTATACTCTGGGCAATGCCAGTCCTGGGTTTTCTACTCCCGATGAATAAAACGTCACCCACTCCCTGCCCAAACCTATCACCCACAGGTGGTTTCTCTCTCCTCACTTCGCTCTGTCCCTCCGTCTCTCCGCCCTCCAGCTCCACCTGCTCTCACTCCTCCATCAGCCCTCACACGTGGTGCTAGCTGCTTTTCTCTTTTGTCCTCTCCTCACTTTCTCACCCATGTCCTCTTGACCCCATCACGCTGTAATTCAGGTGACCCACTGAGTGTGGCAGCAGTCTGGTTAAGAAGAGCCCAGTCTGGTAGTTCTAAATGTCCCTACAAGCTACTTCCAGGTGGCCTGTCCCGTCTATTCCCCCCACCCAGACTTGTTTGGCCTCCTTGTTCCTGGCCTGGCCAGTGGCCCCTGCTTGCCTCCTCATGGTTCTTCTTCATGAAGAGCAGCTCCTCCTTGAGAGCCTCAATCTCTGTCTCCAGCTGCAGCCGAGTGACATTGGTGTCGTCAATGACCTTGCGGAGCCCATGGATGTCACTCTCCACAGACTGGCGCATGGCCAGCTCCGTTTCATACCTGTGGGAGTGGAGGCGATCAGAGGGACCTCATCTCTGACCTGGAACCTTCTCAGCCCATGCCACCTAAGAGCGCCCCCACGGCCACAGCAAACCAGCACCCGGAGTCAGGATCAGGTGGTGATCCTCTGAGCACCGTTCTCAGTACTTGGGGGACAATATTCTTAAACTGGGTTATATCAGTTTATAAGTTGAGGGAGCCTAACTCTTATCCACCCAGCTCTGACCAGAGCTGAAGATCCCACTGTGATCCCCCACCTGACCGACCCAGCCAGGAACAGATGGTGCTTGGCTCCACCCTCAGCTCCCTAGCACCCCCCAGGCTTACTTGACTCTGAAGTCGTCAGCAGCAAGACGGGCATTGTCAATCTGCAGGACGATGCGGGCATTGTCCACAGAACTTGCAAAGATCTGGGGGATTGTAGACAGGTGGCTCCATGAACGGGAAATCAGTGATGGAGTGTGGTGAGTGTGGGAAGGTGGTGTGTGTATGAGTGAAGCCTTTCTGGTCCCAAAGAGGTTCTCCTTGCACGCCTACCCCCTTCCACCTGTGCCCCCTCACACTGTTCCCTCCTTTCCTGGAGTCTCAAATTCCAGAGTTCCCACCGCCCCTTCTTTGGGGCCTCTGCTGGCCCGCCTGCCCTGAAGTGAGTCAGTCCTCTCCCTGGCCCTCTCCTGACATTTTTTTTTTCCTCCTGCACCTGCTCACCTCCCCTTTGTTCCCCCCATTGGCCCCTCCCACAGGTAGCCCTCCTGTTTACTCTTAGATGACTCAGCCTTAGCCACATCCGCTTAACCCTCCAATTGTCCTGATTTGACCAGAAGCCAGAGTGTCCAGGTCCTCTTTATGGGGTCTTGTCACACCTTCCATGCGGTCTACTTCCTCTGCAACCCCCCCCCCCACTTCCCGCCATTTCCTGGGAAAGGGCCCTCCCATGCCCGGTCACCGCCCTTGGGGCCCCTGTGGCCAGGGGTATGCATGAAAATCCAGGCCGTGGCAACCCCCTCCCTGTGGAATAGGGGGCAGGGTGGAGATAGAAAGCAGGAAGGAGCCAAGGCACCCCACCCTATTAAAATTCCTATCCTTGGGGGAGGGGGAGGAGGAAGCGGGGAGTGGGTAACAGGAAGGTCAAACACGGCTGGGGATCAGGGTGGTCCCCTTACCTGAGCCCTCAGCTCCTCGATGGTCTTGAAGTAATGCCCCCAGTCTCTGACCTGGGGTCCCTTCTTCTCCAGGTGTTCCCGGATTCTCATCTCCAGTTTCTGATTATCAGCCTCCAGACTCCTCACCCTCTCCAGGTAGGAGGCCAGGCGGTCGTTCAGGTCTTGCATGGTCTCCTTCTCGCCCTGGATGCCCCCTATGCCGGCCAGACCCCCGGCCATCCCCGCGGCCAGGCCCCCGGACCCCCAGCCGCCCCGGTAGCTGGTGGAGCGGGATACGGAGATCCGGGAGCCTGAGCCCCCCGCGCCTGCATAGACGCTGGCCGCGCTGCTGACCGGCGGGACCCGGTGGCTGGGCGACTGCACGGGGCCCAGGGACCGATAGTTGGAAGAGAAGGTGGAGTGGGTGGTGAAGCTCATGCTGTTCGGAGAGTAAGACCAGAGGCCAGGACTCAGGCTCGGGCCAGGATGGGTGCCGGGTCCGCGACTGAAGTTATATCGCGCCGAGGGAGGGGGTGGGGACCGGCCCAGGGAGGCCCCGCCCCCGCCACCAAGTCCCCGCGCTCAAGGTTGGGCCACAGGTGGACCGAGGCGGGAATTCGCGTCTCGTTCCCGGGCCTCCCCAGCCTCCCTCCCCCCAGCACCCCCAGCAGCTTCCTGCCAAGGCCACCCTCGACCCCCCCAGAAAGGGGGTGAGTAACCTGGATGGACCAAGGCAGCAGGTGGAGTCGGCCCTTGAAGTGTAGTTTCGGGGCAGGAAATGACGTTGTTATGCCCCCCTCCCCTCAGGTAGAGGAGGTCCTGGCAGGTTGGAATTTGGGGGTTTTGGGAGATGAGTGAGTGAAGTCGGGTGTGAATCTCTGTAATTATCCTCAACCTACAGCCCAAGTTTCCACCAACGGAGAGGATCTTGGGTGGGGGGGATCCTAGAGTCCCAGGAGGTCCCAGGAGTCCTGGGGAAGAAAAGTTTGGGGCTGGAGAAGAAGAGTAGCTCAACCCTGAGCCTCAAATCTGCTGGTTTACACACCCGACCTCCCCCCCCACCACACACACTTGGTTCCAAACGTACCCACGTGCACATGTTCACTAGCACACACTCACGCCCACCTCATATAGATGTGTATTGTCAAATACCCACAAACACATGCACTCACCAAGTAGGTTCAGACTCCTGAAAACAAACTGATTCTCTGAACCCCCTCCCTCTTGCTCTTCTCCCCTCCACTCACTCCCATGGAAGCCTGCCCTCAGTGGGACACTTTGTGATTTCAACAGGGGACACTCTTCACTTCTAAACACCCGTGTGTCAGCCTTACTTACACCCTTGGGTTAACAGATACTTCCTGAGCACTTCACAGTTCAACAGATATTTGCTGGGCACCGACTGCGTGTCAGATCCCGCTTGAGTTGCTGCTGGGAGAACAGCGGTGACTAGCAAGAGACTGAAATCCCTCACACAGACTGCGACGTGTCCCACACGGTGCAGGGTCTGAGGCGACAGCCATGTACGCCTAGAAATATTCCAGCTGAGACTCAGCCCTTCTGGCCAGCCCCGTCCCCATCCTTCCTAGGATTTTTCTGCAGGTCCCCGCCTTCCCCTGCCTCTCCTCCAAAAGCTCTCTGGATCTCAAGCTGGTCCCCAGGGAGCTGCCTCCTCCAGGAAGCTCACATCAGGACGTCGGTAAGAAGGATGGAAGTAAAAAAGTTCCCACTGCTCCCTGCACCTCCAAGGCTGATGGCCACCCCCTGCTGAATGAACTGGGGAATCCTGAGGTACAGGGCCTTCCAGTCTGTCACCATGAGCAGCTTGTTCGGCAGGGCCTGGCCTTATACACTTGTTGGTGCTCTTTGCTCTGGAGTGGGCCTATTGATTCTTACCGAGCTGCCAGCTGAACCGAAGAGATGAGGGCAGACATGAGAGCCGGCCTGGGAAAGGAGGGGGTAGAGCTGGGCCAGTGGACCCGCCGGAAGGAGGCACAGCTCAGACGCGGGGCTTGGCCCTGGAGTCTCCCAGGCCCCCCACCTTCTGCTGGGGAAAGCCTCACAGTGCTCAGTGGGGGCTGGCCAGGGGCAAATCAGGGCCTGCTGAAGGCCAAAAGGCAAATGGATGCAAAATAGCAGGCAAATAAGTGCCGCTCCATTTGCATGGCAGGAGAGGTGCCCACCCGTCAAAAGGGTTTCTCCCGCTTTCACCTTCACGTTCCCCTGCGGGGTTCCAGAGTTGTCATGTTGGGCAGAATTGCACAGTAAGATATGTAGATTGTATTGCCTTTGCTGTTTTTGCTAAGCCTCAAGTCAGCCAATTTGGGTTCTTGGCTAGCTGTGTGACCTTGGGGAAGTCACTTCACTCTGAACTTCAGTTTCTTCACTTATAAAGGGAGAATAATAAAGCCTATCCAGTCTATTTCCTTGGGTGACGGTGGATGTGAGTGTTATCACTCTTACATAAAACAAATACTAGTTACATACTGCAGAGTAGGGCTTAAACACATCCAGGAGGGTAGAGGAGGGGGGATCAATTTAATTGTAAAGATGGTTCAATGATAAGAGGTCTAAGTCAATTAAGACCCCTGGGGGACTTGAAATTCCATCAGGGATCAGGCCCAGATCCCAGGATTCTTAACCAAATCCCTTCCGAGATGTTCTCTGATCCCTACCCCATTCCAACTGCTCAGGACCTTTCGAGGCCTGTGGAGGCTCAGTCTAGGGCCGGAGGGGGAGAGCTGCCAGCTGGCTCTTATCTCCCGTAGCTGATGTCAGTGGCCACATTCCTGACCTCTTGCAGCATCGGGCAAATACCAACCTTAGGCTTCTAGCACCGGCCTGTCCTTTTCCACCCTGTCCAGACTGCTCTGCGATTCAGAGCCTTTGCACTCTGTCGGAGAGCCTGGGGAGAGCTGGTGGGGACTGGGGGAGGAGTTTTGAGCCACAGATCCCTGGCACTGGGACACCGGGGCTCTGGATTCGGGTGGGTGGCCAGGGGGAAGGAGGAATAAGTGTCTAAGAGGCGGGTCCTGGGAGATGTGGAGCAGGAGATGGCCTGGTGAGAGGCTCCCAGAACAAAGACAGAAAGCTTATAGAGTACAGGGGGGTTCCTGAGGGAGGGGAAATGTTCCCTGCCCCCACTCGGGGCCCCACATTCTGGTGTCTTGCTGAGGGGGGGTGGGGAACCTGAGAGGCAAGTTTAACTCCTGAGTCAACTCAGAGATGACCCTGATAATGGGGTCAGCCCTTTACTCCTCCTTCCCACATTCTCTATCTGAGGGTTGGAGCTGACAGCCCAGGGGAAACTAGATGGTGGGGGTTAGGGATCAGGGAGGGTCATGGGGGCCTGCAATCCTTCAGGTTTTTCTTCATCATTTAGGCTGGAAATTTCCTGCTGGGTCCTGAGGAGGGAGGTGTTTAGAATAGCAACTGAGGTGTGAGGGTGGGGGTCTATAGCCCAAACAGGGAGGGGACGATGTCCATCATCTTCTGCAGGGATTGAGGGGGACTTCAGAAAGGACTTCCCACAGGTGTGAGTGTGTGTTGGAGGAAGGGAGAGGCCCCTGTGATGGGGAGGGTGGAAGCAGTAAGGTGGGTGAGAGTGAGCGAGTCCTGGGAGGCTCCCCTCAACTCCCTTCACTGCGTGGAGGGCCCAGAGCTGCTGAGTTAGGGAGTGAGGGGCAGAGCTGCAGAGGACCCGAGAGAAAGGAGTGTGGGGCAGAGTGGGACTCCCTCACGCCCAGCCCTGCTTCTGGCATGTAGGGGGAACTCTGTAAAAGATTTTGATTTAAACAATTAATGAAAAGGGGGAGCCAGGAGAGGCTGGGGTACTGACAAGCGTGGCTGGGTTGGCTGTGGAGGCGGGCGGGATGGTGGGGGCTGCAGCTGGGATGGGTACAGGACTGAATCTCGAACTCCCTGGGCCTCCTGCAGCCTTTTCTGGCAAAGTCAGCTCTCATCCACCAGGGATGCCCTCTCCTACTCTTATGACCTCTTCCCCTTTTGACCCCGGTGCTCCTGGTCTCTCCTCAGGTACAACCCCGATACCTCGAGCCATCCCCCAGCCAATTACCTCTTTCCAATCTACTGAGAAGTGGGCGGGCCAAGGGGATGAGCATGGCCCTTGGTGTCAAAAGACCTGGGTTGAAGGTCCCACTGCTGGCTGGGTGATCTTGGGCAAATGTACTTGTCCTGGTGTCCTCGGTAATAAAAATAATAGTTATATCTACTCTAAGAGTTTTCATGAGGATCGAATGAGACAATGTGCCTGATCAAGCTTTGACAACTGAGAAGCCAGTGGATTTCCTCTCTTGTCTGGTTTGCCCCATCTACTCCTTTTCCTCCCAGCCCTCGTACTTTGACCTCACTGCCTTCTAGTCTTCTGTTCCCTCCTCATCACTCTTTCCTTTCAATCTGGGCACAGGGCAGGGGCAGCTACAACTGAGTCGAGGGAAGAGGAGATAAAATGGAAAAGCTGAGTGGCTGAGAACGCATCTCAAAATCATCCTGTCAGTGGCCATGTCTCTATCAGTCTCTCTCCCTTTGGCTTTGGACTTGGCAGATCTACTGGCAGTGTCTGGGGGAACTATCCTGTGAGCAGCTAGAAAAGCAAGGCTATAGCTTGGGAGAGGCAGGGGTAGGGGATGCAACTCACAGGGCTAAAGCTAGCCCTTAGGGCCTTTGCACAAACTGGAAGAAGTCAGCCTCATCCTTGTCTCCTTGGCCAGTGCACCGTCCGACCTGCATAGCCAGATGTGGTGGCCCTGTCTGGAGCACCCACCTGGAGGATTTGGGGAAAACCCTCAACCAGTGGATGAGATGGTCTACGGAAAAGGATCAGAGCAAAGAAGTGGGCAGAGAGCTAAGGCAAGAAGGGGAGGAAGAGACAGAGGGAAAAGAGAGGAGAAAGGGGAGGAGGCCCAGACTCTTGCCAGTTCCTAGGAAGAGACCACGAGAGAGAGGTCATGAGAGCCAAGGAGAAGGACTTTCAAGGAAGAGCTGTCCACGGGGCAGATATACAGAGCGATCAAGGAGGCTGAGGACAAGAAGAGCACATCCAGAAAGTGATGGAGACTGAGGGCAGGTGGTGAAGGGCTGAGGAGTGAGTGGTTAGTGATGAAGTGGAGGCAGAGTGTAGACTTTTGGGGAAGGAAAGGAGAAAAGGGGATGATCTGCTGTGGCAGGTAGCAAGGTTGCCGGAAGGCCTGCTTGGGCTGGCACAGTTTAGCAAGGCTGGTCACTGATTAAACAAGCGGTAATAATAAAGTGGCTGGTGCAATGCTAGGCCAAGTCCAGGGAAAAATGCAAGCACATAGCAGCTGCTGCAAGGAGATCAGCCACAGCACTAACCTAGGCTGAGATCCTGCGGGAAGTGGCATTTAAGCTGAAAGCTGAGAGGTAATATGGGACGAATAGGGGGCAGAGCTGGGACTTGACGTATGTCGCCCCTACATACTCTTGCCTCTCGACCAGCGGGAAGAGGGGACAGAGGCAGAGGAGACTGTGACACGTGCGGTGGGATACAAGGCCTACCGACGAGGCGGGAAAGGACGCACGAAGAGTTTGAGGTCCTGGCGGAGGTTACAATGAGATGAGACCAAGTACACAGGAAGCAGTCTCTGCCCTGGGGGATCTCGCACTGAGGGATGAAAGGGAAGGGGCAGTGGAAACTCAGGGGCAAAGGAGTCTAGGCTTAAAACATCACCAGAATGGCAGACCACTGGGCGGGGCTGAGCGGGGAAGCAGGGACATCCAGGAGAGCTCCGTGGAGGAGGAGGAGCCCAGGGGCTGGGAGCTGGCAAGATGGATGGCAGCAGCTGTCTAGAAAACAAGGGAGTGCGAGATGTGGCTTGTGAGAGAGAGGATATCGGATTTTGGGTCAGAGCAGATGGTGGTGCTGAGGGTGGTTGAAGGTGCTGAAAATCAAGGAGGTAAGGATCTCAAGCAAAAGAGAGGATGGGAAGAGAGCATAGATTTTGGAATCGGACAGACCTGGGTTTGTATCCTGGCTTTGCTGTTTGTCTCCGAGTGATCGCGATCACGTGTGGCGCCCAAGTTAGTGAGCCTAGCAGGTGCTTTTCATGGGTGCTCCCCTGCCTCCTTCTCCTCGGTTCTCCATCAGCAGGGAGCGTCAAGCCTTTAGTTTGGTTCAGTTCCACAGAGAGCTGGGAAGACAAAGATGAACACAAATAAATAATAACAATCAAGGAGATCATTATTAGAGGGGACAGATAATTCAAGAAACAAAATACAGTGTGAGAGGTGCTATGAAAAGTTCTAAAGTACTGTTGGAGGAGAGAGTGCTTCATCTATTCACCAACTATGTGTAAGGCACCTGCTAGATACCAGACATGTTCCAGTCTCTGGGGGCAGAGTGCAGAAAAGCCAGAGAAGCTTGCTGCTCTCATGCTGTTGAAGGATTGGGGTCGTGGAGGAGGGAATGCTCGGGCAGGGCTCCAGAAAATGAATAAGAACTTGCTAGGGAGACGAGGGGGTCGAGGAGAAGGCTTTCCAGATCCAACAGGCAGTGTGACCTGTTAGTGTCTAACACAGTCCCCTCCTCTGAGTTGCAGGTCTGTGTCTCCTGCTGGTCACAGGATAGTATCCCCTCTTGGAGCTTTCAAAGTCATCTTAAACTTATTGGATCTGGGGCGCCTGGCTGGCTCGGTCGGTTCAGCATGGGACACTTGATCTCAGGGTTGTGAGTTCGAGCCCCACATTGGGCATAGAGATTGCCTAAAAATAAATCCAAACCGAAAACACCACAAACTTATAGGATCTCAGGCTGAACCTATGAACTTACTGCATCTGTTTTTTTTTTTCTTCCTGCTTTTTAACAATTCAGATTTTTTTGAGGTATAATTTGCATATGGTAACATTCACTTTTTTTAGGGATGGAATTCCTTGAGTTTTGACAAAGGAATACAGTTGTAAAACTGCCACCATAAAACAAGGTATAAAACATTTTAATCATCTCAAAATGTCCCATTGTGTTCATTTCTAGTTTATCTCCCTCACCCACCCCCAGCTCTGGCAACAACTGATCTAATCTCTGTCCCTACCAGACATGCCCTATAAATTATATCATACAGCATGTAGCCTTTTATCTCTGGCTTCTTTCACTTAGCATAATGCTTTTGTGATTCATCCATGATATTGCATATATCTGTAGTTTGCTCCTTTTTATTGCCATAGAGTATTCCACCCTATGGAGGTACCATCATTTGTTTATCCATTCATCGATACATGGATATTTAACCTGTTTCCAGTTTTTTTTTTTTTTAAAGATTTTATTTATTTGACAGAGAGAGACACAGCGAGAGAGGGAACACAAGCAGGGGGGAGTGGGAGAGGGAGAAGCAGGCCTCCCGCGGAGCAGAGAGCCCGATGCGGGGCTCGATCCCAGGACCCTGGGACCGTGACCTGAGCCGAAGGCAGACGCTCAACCGACTGAGCCACCCAGGCGCCCCTGTTTCCAGTTTTTAGAATGAATTATGAACACTGATGTATAGGTCTTTGCGTGGGTATATGTTTTCATTGCTCTTGGATAAAATACCCAGGAATGGAACAAGTAGGTTATATCAGTATGGGTTTAACTCTGTAAGAAAATGCCAAATTATTTTCTAAAGTGGTTGTACCATTTTGCATTCCCACCCATAATGTTTGAGAGTTTCAGTGGCTTTGGATCCTGTACACATTTTGTATTGTCTGTTTTTTTTTTTTTTTTTTTTTAAATTGTCGCTTTCCTGGTGGGTGCATAGTGGTATTTCATTGTGGCTTTAATTTGTATTTCCTAATGACTGATGATGTTGAGTGTCTGCTCGTGAGTATTTCATCTTTGATGAAGTATCTATTCAAATCTTTCACCATTTAAAATATTACCCATTTAAAATACTGTTTTTTTGGGCGCCTGGGTGGCTCAGTTGGTTAAGCGACTGCCTTCGGCTCAGGTCATGATCTTGGAGTCCCAGGATTGAGTCCTGCATCGGGCTCCCTGCTCAGCAGGGAGTCTGCTTCTCCCTCTGACCCTCCCCCCTCTCATGCTCTCTCTATCTCATTCTCTCTCTCAAATAAATAAATAAAATCTTTAAAAAAAATACTGTTTTTTTAAATTATTAAAATTTGAGAGCTTTCTATAGATCTGGATTTACATTCTTCATCACATATGCGATTTACAACTATTTTTCTCTCGGTCTATGGTTGCCTTTCCATTCTCTTGACCTTGCCTTTTGAAGAGAAGTTATCAATTTTGAAGAAGTCCAGTTTATCAAGTTTTTGTTTTATGAATCACAGTTTGGTGCTGTATTTGAGAAGTCTTTTCCTATGTTAAAGTCACAAAGATCTTTCCTGTTTTTTTTTTTTTCCCCAGAAGTTTTATGGTTTTAGGTTTTATATTTTGGCCTATGGTTCATTTGAGTTAATGTGTTTGGCAAATATTTTCTCCCATTCTGTGGCCTGTCTTTGTATTTTCTTAACAATGTTACTAGAACAATTGAAGTTTTAATTTTGATAAAATTCCATTATCAAGTTTTTCTTGTAAGGTGTGTATTTTTTTGTGTTCAAGGAAATCTTTCCCTAACCCAAGATCACTAAGATTTTTTCTTATATTTTCTTCTAGAAGTTGTATAGTTTTAGATTTTATGTTTTGAGTTGATTCTTGCCTATGATGTGAAGTATGGGTTGAAGTTCATTTTTTTTTTCCACAAGGATGTCCAATTGTTCTAGCACTATTTGTTGAAAAGATTGTCCTTTCTCCAGTGATTTACCTTGGCACCACTGTGTGAGTCTCTTTCTGGACTCTTATGTTCTATTGATGTATATATCTGTCGTTCGGCTGAGACCTCACTGTCTTGATTACTGTAACTTTATGGCAAGTCTTGAGGCTAGATAGTATGAGTACAAATTTTCTTCTTCTTTTTTTTTTTTTAAAGATTTTATTTATTTATGTGACACAGAGAGACACAGCGAGAGAGGGAAAACAAGCAGGGGGAGTGGGAGAGGGAGAAGTAGGCTTCCCATGGAGCAGGGAGCCTGATGTGGGGCTTGATCCCAGGACCCTGGGATCATGACCTGAGCCGAAGGCAGACGCTTAACCGACTGAGCCACCCAGGTGCCCCACAAATTTCTTCTTCTTTTTCAAAATTGTTTTAGCTATTTTAGGCCCTTTGTCTTTTTGTATAAATTTTTAGAATAATTTTGTCAATTTATTTATTTATTTTTAAAGATTTTTATTTATTTATTTGAGAGAGAGAGAATGAAGAGAAAGAGAGCATGAGATGGGGGAGGGTGAGAGGGAGAAGCAGACTCCTCACCAAGCAGGGAGCCCGATGCGGGACTCGATTCTGGGATTCCAGGATCATGACCTCAGCTGAATGCAGTCTCTTAACCAACTGAGCCACCCAGGCGCCCGTCAATTTTTATTTAAAAGTTTACTGAGATTTTGGTTGGGACTGCATTAAACTTATAGATCAATTCAGAGACAGAATTAGCATTTTAACAATATTGAGTCTTCCAATCTATGAACTTGGTATATCTCTCCATTCATATAGATCTCCTTCAGTTTCTCTCGCTAATGTTTTGTGGTTTTCAGCACAAAAATCTTGCATATATTTTGTTTGATTGGAAGGTATTTTATGTTTAAATCTGATTATAAATGATATTGTGCTTTCTTTTTTTTTTTTTAAAGATTTTATTTATTTATTTGACAGAGAGAGACAGCACGAGAGGGAATACAAGCAGGGGGAGTGGGAGAGGGAGAAGCAGGCTTCCCCCCGAAGCAGGGAGCCCGATGTGGGGCTTGATCCCAGGACCCTGGGATCATGACCTGAGCCAAAGGCAGACGCTTAACGACTGAGCCACCCAGGCGCCTGATACTCTGCTTTCAATTTCAATTTCCAACTGCTCATTGCTAGTATATAGAAATATGACTGATTTTTAAATGTTGATCATTTATCCTGCAAACTTGCTAAATTCTTTTATTGTTCTAGTGATCTTTTGTGTATTCTTTAGGATTTTCTCCATAGACTATCATTTCATTTGTAGATAAAGACAGCTTTATTTCTTCTTTTCTGATCTCTATGACTTTTATTTATTTTTCTTGACTTATTGCCTTTACGAACACCTCCAGTACGATGCTGAATAGAAGCGGTGAGAGATAGTATCTGGAACATGTGGTACTCTTGCTTGCCCAGGGCCTTTGCACGTGAAATGCCCTATGTTGAAATCATTCTCTTTCCTTGCTGCAGCCTTTTCTGTTAACTTATCCTTCATATTTCAGTTCAAGTATTGCTTCTTCAGGGAAGTTTCTTTAATTTCTTCAAATTTAGGCCATGTTCTTTTGTAATATACTCTTATAGGATCATGTTTCTTTTATTAAAATAATTTATAACAGTTTATATTTTTTCATTAGTGTGATTATTAGGTTGCTATCTTTCTAACTAGATTGTAAGCTCCAGGGGCCATATCTATTTTGCTCATCATTGGGTTTTTAGTGCCTGCACTTATTAGGTGATCAATAGATATTTGTTAAATACATGCGGAGCCAATAGGTAGCAGAAAAATGTAAGAGGCAGAAGATGAAGTGGGAAAGGTCGGTGAGGGCCAGGTCAAGGAAGGCCTTGTAGGCCATGAAGAGTTTGCACTTCCCTGGTTCTCAACTTTATTTTGCACCAGGTACACTGGGGAACATGTTATGAATGCAGGTACCCAAGTGGCACCCCCACTTGCAGAATAATACTCTTTGGTATTGGGGTCTGGGCCTCCATTTATTTTGATTTTGATTTTTTTAAAGATTTATTTATTTCTTTGAGAGAGAGAGAGGGCATGAGCGGGAGGGGCAGAGGGAGAGGGAGAGAGAGAATCTCAAGCAGACTCCCCGCTGAGCATGGACCCCAACGCAGAGCTCCATCTCATGACCCTGAGATCACAACCTGAGCCAGAACCAAGAGTCGGACGTTTAACGGACTGTGCCACCCAGGCACCCCTGGGCCTCCATTTATAACAAGTTCCCCAGGGATGCACCAAAGGCATCTGGGTACTGTTTCAGGATCTAGAGAGACATTGAATCTTGAAGCAGGAAAGTGTCATAATCATTTTACTTTTTGGCAAGACTACTCTAGCTGGATATCTTGGAAAGGTATGAAGGCAGAAGATTGGAGATTACTGCAATCATCTAGATAAGTGATAATGAATGCCTCAATTAAGGGAGGAGAATCAGTGGAAATACAGGGAAGAACATGGATTCAAGGGAAATTTAGAAGTTAGATTTGGCAGGTCTTGGTGTCTATTTGGATATACGGGGAATGAAGAAGTAAGAATACTAACAATAATAACCAACAATTATTGAGCACCTATGATATGCCAGGCACAATTCTACATGCTTTATACGTATCATGATTTAGCTTCCTAACAACCATATGAGGCAGATTATAGTACCATCCCCAGGCCTTCAGGTGACTCCTAGCTTTCTCACTTTGGAAGGGGTGATGCTGTCCATCAGATGGGAATTATGAAAGGAAGACAGGCCAAGAGGGTGGCGTGGTGAGACCCAAGGTGGTGATTGGAAACACAGTTCTGCAGCCCTCCTGAGCGTCTGGGAGCCATCACCCCGGAAGTGGATGGGATTGACCAGAAGAAAAGAGGTTGAGGCCAAGGCTCCCGGTCTGGCCTCTGTGGATGGATTTCCTGACTGCATGAGCCTCTTCAGTTATATGGGAGATGCTGACAATCTGTGATTGTGCCAAAGGAGTGTGCGTGGCCCACCAAGAAGATAAAGGACTACAGATACAGGTGGTGGGCAGGTAGAGAGGATTCAAGGATGAATATTGGAGGGGCGCCTGGGTGACTCAGTCGTTAAGCATCTGCCTTCGGCTCAGGTCATGATCCCAGGGTCCTGGGATCGAACCCCGCATCGGGCTCCCTGCTCGGCGGGAAGCCTGCTTCTCCCTCTCCCTCCCCCGACTCATGCTCTCTCTTTCTCTCTTGCTCTCTCTCTCTCAAATAAATAAATAAAATCTTAAAAAAAAAAAGAAAATTGGGAAGGAATGGCCTGAGGGATAGTAAGAAATTTAGAAGGAGATGTCAGGAGGCCAAGGAAATAGTCTTTCAAGAAAGATGGAGTGGTCAGTGGTGTCCAGTCCAATATCATAGGTAGGTCAGGTAAGAGAAAACTTGAAAAGAGTCCACCAAATTCAGCTATTAGTTGATTGTTAGTGGGGTTTTTAAAAGATTTTATTTATTTATTTATTTGGGAGAGAGAGAGAGCACGCAAGTGTGGGGAGCAGGTTGGAGGGAAGATGCAGAGGGAGAGGGAGAGAGAATCTCAAGCAGACTCCCCCAGGAGCACAGAGCACGACTTGAGGCTCCATCTCACGACCCTGAGATCACCATCTAAGCCAAAAGCGAGTCAGAAGCTCAACTGACTGAGCCACCCAGGCGCCCCGATCATTAGTGGGTTTTTTTTTAATATTTTATTTGTTTATTTGACAGAGAGAGACGAGAGAGAGGGAATACAAGCAGGAGGAGTGGGAGAGGGAGAAGCAGGCTTCCTGTGGAGCAGGGAGCCCGATGCGGGTCTCGATCTCAGGACCCTGGGATCGTGACCTGAGCCGAAGGCAGACTCTTAACAACTGAGTCACCCAGGCACCCCTGATTGTTAGTGGTTTTAATGATTTCTGTGGCTGGTGGCTGGGGTGGGGTAGGTAGTGTGAGGTGAGAATTGACAATGAATATGACCTCTTCTTTTGAGGAGCTTGGCTGTGGAGAGAGAGCTGTCAAGGGTGGAGGATGATTCCCCTCCCCTCTCCCCTTCCCTCTCTTCTTCCTCCCTTCCTTTTTTTAAGGAGGAGAGACTTGCACATGAATACAGGAAGAGGGGAGAAATCCGCGGCAGTGGGCATAGCAGGACGGGGGAGGAGACGCTTGATGGAGCAAGCTTCCCAGGGGGTAGAGTTGAGAGTGTGGGTGGAAGGCCTGGCCCTGAGCACAGGGTGGGCCACCTCCAAGAAGGAGTTAAGGGTGGGGATGAATACAGATAACAGGCGAGGGGGGCATTAAGGAGGTGGTGCCAGCCATGGAAACCCCTTCAGGCACCAGGAGTTTATGAGTCTGGTGCCTGGCAGAGGGCAGGTGTGATGATGTGTCTTTGCAGCTGAGGAGACACCCTCTTCTGCTCTGAAGACTCCACTGCCTTTTCCTTAGCCTGGGACACCCTACTTCTGTTCTGCCTTGTCCTCCTCCAGGAAGCCTTCCCGGATTGACACTCCCACTCTGCCCCTCCCAGCAGCTGGCTCAGCTCCCCATTCCTTCCTTGCCCCAGCACAGAGGCCAAGAGCTCCCCACTGGTTCAGTATCTGTCTGTCTGTGCCTGGCCTCTGGAGAGAAAGCACCCAGAAGGGGGAGGGGAGGGGACTAGAACGCGTGTGATTCTGTAAAATGGGTGGCTTCTCTCTCAAGCCTGCCCCTCCCCAGCTCTCAGGATGAGCTCTGGCTGGCCACAAGGGGGTGCTTGGCCAGAGAAGTTCTGGCTGCCATGGTCTGGGCATCCGGCCCAGTTGGCTGGCTGGCAGCTGGGGCCCCACTCTGGCTGGGACCTTTGCCCCCTACACCGATGGCCCCGGCCTCCGTTGCCATGGCTGCCCTTTAGTTTGGGGTAAACAGGGCTCTTCTTCCTCCTCCTGTCCAGCTTACTGACACGCAATTGTCTCTCCAGGGTTGGGCTGGAATTCCAAGTGTGCAGGTACCCCCCGCCCCCATCTTGGGAAGGCACAAGGTGGTGAGTCACTGAATTTACGTTTCTTTCCACACCCTCACTGTTATCTGGCTGCCCCCGCTGCTCCCCCCCTGCCCAGCCTATGTCCTGCTAGAACTGGGGAGGGATGAAGATAAGGGCTGGGCTCATTTGGTCTATCAAACAGGGTGGTGGGGTGTAGGGAGGAGCCTTCCCGTCCTGGATTACCTCCTTGGGGCTGTTTCTGGGCTGTGGAGGGCTTCCCAAGGCCTATCCATCCCTGGTATCAGTGAGAATAATCGCAGCCTCTTTTCTCCCTTATCTTCAGGATCCTGGGGGCCCAGGGCGAAGGAGAGGAGACGATAGGAAAAAAGGAATGTGGGGGAGAGGAAATAGGGACTCGTCGGGATAGAATAGAATCAGAGAACCATTCCTTCCTTCCTTCTGTGAATCAAACGAATTTCTGTGCTGGTTATTGAGCAAGACAGAAACGTGTAAGACAGGAGCCTGCTTTTGAGCCTGCACTTGGTGCTGGTGTGAGGCCCTGGACTTGGAATTTGGGGACTCCATTTGGAGCCCCAATTACTAGTTGCTGGGCAAGTTACTGTAATGATACTAAACCCTCAAGGTCATTGTGAGGACCGAATGAGACAAATATCGGAGACTGCCTCATTAGCCAATGTTCAAGCCACGTTAGATGCCTGTGGATCAGGTTTATAATTAGGGAGGTGCTCAGGCAAGGGTGACCCAGCCCAGGGGCATAACAAAGGCTCGTTTTGGGGGTCTCTGTGGGAGTGGTGACTTCCAGCAGTGGTGACCCGGGCAGGCTGTGTGGGCAGGTGCCTGGTGTGTGATTTTCATTCAGTAAATGTTTGCAGAATGAATGGGGTGTGCTGGAGCCAGGGCTGGCAGGAGGGCTAAGATTTCAGCAGGTGCAGGTGACAGGGAGGTGCTGTGGGAGGAAGGCCCGGCCCTGGGGCTGGGGCAGGGAGGCAGCTAAGTGCCAGCCAGGGAAGGCTCAGCTCAGCCAGAGGAGGAGTTTGACCTTTATTCTGAAGGCAAAGGGAGGCTCTGAGCTGGGGAGTGACAGGATCAAAGCGGTGTTTATGGAAGATCAGTCTGGCTGGGCCTGGCCAGAGGACATCTTGGAGCAAAGTGACTGGGGGAGATGGAGGGGGGCAGGGCCAGAGGGCCAGAGGGAAGATGTGTACGTGTCTAGGAGCTGCAGAGCGGGTGATGATGTCTGCTCCCCTCCGCTCTGCAGACCCGCACGTCTCCAGGGCCCCTCTCACCTGCCTGCAAAAAGGAGGAGGGAACATCGCAGGGAGAAAGAGAATTTCTCAGGGACACAGAGAGCAAGGCAACACTGCCTCCTGCCTCCTCCTTCCTCCAAGGGACTGGGAGCCCAGCTCAGGGTATAGGGGTGGAGGGGAAGACCAGGATTGGAGCTAGGACCTGGGTCCTTTACTTTTCTGGGTCCTGCTCCTGTCCTCTAAGAGGAAGTGTGAGTCGATGTGGTTTTTAAAGCTAAGGAGGGGTGCCTGGGTGGCTCAGTCGGTTAAGCGTCTGACTTGATTTGGGCTCAGGTCGTGATCTCAGGGTCCTGGGATCGAGCCCCGCATTAGGCTCTGGGCTAAGTATGGAGTCTGCTTGCCCCTCTCTCTCTGCTCCTCCCCCCACTCACTGGCTCTGTCTCTAAAATAAATAAATAAAATCTTAAAAATAAATAAATCTAGAGAAATAATTAATGGTGGCAGAGAGAGAGAGAGAGGACCTATTACGCTCCAGGAACAGCTGTGCATGAACCCCAGAGCTCAGTAGCAGGAGGCTGAGATGACAGTGCTGTCCAGTTCTGGGCCTGGACTTCCCTGGGGCGGCGGGGAGATTTCTGGCTTGGGCTGCTAGTAGGAGTTTGAGACCTTAGCCTTTGCTGGGACCAGTCATCCTGATCCATGTCTTCTCCCCCTTTGCTCCCAACCTCCTTTGGTCCCATTTTCTGATGGATCCCATACCCTGGAAGCATGCTGCCAGGCGCACTATCCCTGCAGCCCCCCAGCTCTGACTCAGTCTGAGCTCCTGGGAACTCAGAGGTAGCTAGTTTTGCTCTCTGGAGGTGGGGACATAAGGTTTCTGACCCTGGATGGGCCCATTCTCTGTGAGACAGTCTGTTGTATAGACATACACCTCCAACTGCATTCCTCCGGGGGGCCTGACCTTGCCCTGCCTGACTCATTCTGTGTGAGGAATTGCAGACCATTGGAGAGCACCACTTTCAGAACCTGCCAGACCTCCTTCCCTGAGGTCATTTCCCCATTGTCCCGGCCTTGCTGTGCTTTTGCCCCTTTGAGGCCTGCCGCCCCTGCTCTCCTCCATTCCTCGGCTTCTGGGCAGGCCTGACCCCATCTAAGTGTGAGTGGGGAGTCCCAGCACGGAGACTCCTTCGAAGGAGCACCCCCTTCCCTGGTCACTCATTGCTACTCTTATTATTCCTTAGATGAGCCAGTCCTTTGTCCAGTCTATCCTTTCGCCCCTCTCAGTGCTCAGTGAAGGAGAGGATGCTGTCTTGTCCACTGGCTAGTACTGCGGTAGGAGGGGACTATGGGTGACTCCAGAGTGTAGTCGAGAGTGTGCTTCATCACAGGGGCCCTTTCACTGAGGGACGGAGATGAAGGACAGGAGGAAGGGTGAGATCTTGGAGAAGAGTCTGTGGTTTTCTCTCATTGCAGTAGGGATCCTAAACAGGGCCTTTACAGGGCAAAGAAGAGCTCTGACAACTACTGTCATCACCTAATTTATTTGACATACGAGAGACAAAAAGCTGAGAGCCCAAACCAAGTATGATTTCAAGTTTAGTGCTGTCCCCGCTGTGCTGCAATAACTTTGGGAAATTCAAAGTTCTAAAAACCGAACTGATTGATTGGTTGGGTGGGGAGGGGTAGAGAGAGAGGGAGAAGCAGGCTCCATGCTCAGCACGGGGCTCTATCTCATGACCCTGAGATCACGACCTGATCTGAAATCAAGAGTCAGACACTTAACCAACTGAGCCATCCAGGTGTGCCCCAAACCAAATTAATTTAAATGAAATTAAAGGAATTCCAGAAATAAATGGTCCTGCTCCTTCATTATAGAGACACCACTGTAGCTCAGAGAGGCGAAGTGACTTGTCCAGTGTCACACAGCAATTTAGAGACAGTTGAGATTAGAACACATGTGATTTGATTTCCAAATTTATGTTTTTCGACTACTCTACGTTGTTCTAGGGATTGTTTAAAAACAATTCTCAGTTCCCTTTCATTTCATTTAATCACAAATCCAAGAGCACTGAGTGGTGGTAGAAAGTGCAGAAATGAAAGGATTTGAGGGTGTGTTAGCTCACAGGGTGAGGAGGAAGGGTGGAGAGCTGGGAGGTCGATTATGCCAGGCAGCTGCTCAGCTGTTCTGGAATTCCTGGGTCTTCCCAGATCAGCAGGGCCACTTCGGGAGGCCTTCCCTTCTGGAAGGCATCTTCCTTTATCAGAGGGGCTGGCTGATTGGATCAAAGCTTTCCTCCTGGCCTGGAGAATCTACATGGCTATCTTCTGCCTCTCTCTGGCCTGGCTCTGGCTAGACCCAGGGGCCTGGGAAACCTCACTTTGGGTTTCAGAGCTAGAAGGTTGGGTTGAATTCTGATCCTGATGCTCAAGTGCTTTGTGACCTTAGGAAATATTTTGACAATTTCTGAGCTTCCCTATCCTACGGTGTAAAATGAGGCTGTTTGTACTTTCCCTGTAGGCTTAAGTGTGACGATCGAATGGGGTTATAAAAAGTCTATGGTGTGGGGAGTGCCTGGCATCTGGTACGATCTTGGAGGGGGAGGGAAGCAGGGAGGAGAGACATGGCTTGGGAGGCAGACAGGGCCCAGTTCGGCCTCTCCCAGCTGCTACTGCACAGCACAAGCTTTTCTTAACTTCCAGGCTGTTTCCTCAGCTCTAAAATAGAGATAATGCTTATTTCACAGTTTCTGTAAGGATTAAAAGTGGTCATTACCGTCTTAGGGGAACTGCTAGGCCACTGGGGGATGCCTGAACTCACGCCCCAGTCTGGCAGACCAGGTCAGAGCTGAGGGTATCTAATCACAGTCCAGGCTTGGAGGGTTGGGAGAAAAGCCTGGGAGGTCTGGGAGGGCTTCCTGAAGGAGGTGCTTGGGGTGGAGTCACGCTGGAGGGACAGTGAGAGAGAGAGAGAGAGAGAGAGAAGGAGAGTCCCTGGTCTGGTGACCTGCTCAGGGAGAGAGAGAGTTTGCTTCGGAGCCGACTGCCACGTGGAACAGGGTCTGGCTGTGGGTGGGAAGGGGCGCCTGGGGGTGGAGGGTCAACGTGGCTGGATGTGGGAGCCATGGAAACCAAGGACCCATGGATCTAGGAGGAGGCCTGGGGAGCTTGACTTCTGCAGCTGGACACTTCTGAGTCAGAAGCACAAATCTGGGAGGGAAATGGCCCTCTCCTTGGGTAGGACTTTCTCTCCTCTGCCTCCTATCCGCTGGAGGCTGCTTCTGCTGCCCAGGCTTCTCTTAGTTTCCTGAGATGAATCACCAGGGAAACCTGCGGAGTCAAGGAAGGAGATGGGGCAACTCCTGGCCTTGGGGAATAGATGGCCTTAGCCTGGAATTCTACTGGGAGGGCAGAAACACACACAGAATTGCGTTGCCATGGGAGCTTGCCTAACACTTCCCTGAGGCTAAACCTGCCCAGCCCCAGACTGCCCCACGCCCCCCCTTCAGAGCCCATTCCTACCTTCCAGGTCAGCAGACTTGCCCAAAGACCTATGAATGAGTCAATGTATCCTGCTTTAGGGTTACCTCAGGCCTTAGACACCAGGGAATCTGGGAGGTAGGTTGGTTACCGAGGGTAGGTAGCAGGGCTTTCCTGGATCCGAGCTGCTCATTTGTGAATTCATTCATCATATGTTTGGTGGAGTGCTTGCTAGGCATTTTCTAATGCTGTAAACCTGGCCGTCAACAAGATGACGTCAAGGTCCCTGCCTTCATGGGAGAGGTGCCCTAAGTCTATCAGAATCCCTACAGTAAGAGGGGTGATTTAGATGTTTGACAAATACCAGTCGAATGAATGCAATATGTATTTTTCAGATGGCTAACTAAAAGAAGAAAAATGTCTTTGGACCATTACTTCTGGGTTATCCACATGACCGCTTCCCTCGATGGAGCGCTGGAAAGAGCTTGCTCAGGCTGCGGACCGACTCCAGACTCAAGGTCAAGTCTTGAAGGACTTTCAGTTTCCTCCTCTGTAAAAAAGGCTTAATGGTACCCTCCTCATGGGTTATTTTAGGATGGCAAATAATATAGGCGAGAGATCTGACACTTGGACATAAGCGGGAACCCCATAAATGAGAGCTGCCCCCATGAGCCCCACCGTTCCCACCACCACCATCACCACCACTGGTAGGGAACGGAGCCCTGGGTTGAGAGCTGGCGAAGGCAAGCTGTGTCCCCGGGACAGGGCTCGGTTTGCATGGCCGGCTTCTTCGGAATTGGATTTGCAAGCTTCTGTTTTGCATGGTGGCAGATTTCTGCATCGTCCCCTTTATTACTCTCTTCTAGAGTCCTCCTACGGCCCCAGCTGCCACTTCCTCTAGTGGCCCTCTGCCCTTCTGAGCCAGCCGGCGCTCTCTCCCCCCTGGGCACCTACTACCGTGGGTTGGGCAGGCACGTTGGAGGACACGAAGACTCGAGAGACGCTGTTCCATCCTGCAAGGGGGAGACCAGGACTTAAATTCTTACAAGGCCACTGTGTCAAAGTGGGTGTCAGCACAAATTCCTGACTAGGACAGGGGTGGGGGAAGCTGCTGGAGGGAGGCTTTAGGAAAGGCAGGGGGACAAGCACAGAGCGGTGGCCAGGGTCCAGATAACACTGACTGACCCACCGCTGCCAGGCCCCAGTCCCCTATCTCGTGTTCACCTCAGCCCTCTTGGGGGGCTGCCATTATCTGCATTTTCAGGTGAGGAAAAGGAACATCCGGAGAGACTTAAGTCACTTGCCCAACTTCACACACTTAGGAAGTGGCTCCCCAATTCTTACTGCATTCACTCTCCTGTGGCTTGCCATCACCCCTGGCTGTGGGGCAGGGGCACATGCGTGGGGACGGTCGCAGCAGTGAGGAATCCGTGGAGTTCAGATTCCAGTTCTTTTCCTCACAGCTGTGTGGACTTGGGCCCCTTTCCTTCCTTGCCTGACAGGGAGGGTTTTTATGAGTTTAAAGGAGGTGAAGTGCGCGGTGCACACAGTAGGCCCTCAGGACACACCCCTCTGATGCTCGCGCCCCCTTGGCCTTCTGCTTGAACCCATCCTCACACAGAGCAAGCCACAACTTCCCAGATGACGATGCAGAGTCCACTTGCACAAGGCTCAACTTTTGGAAAGTCTTAGCTCGCAGTGAGAAGTCTCTCCCTGGGGCTCCTTCCTGCTGATTCTAGCCATCTCCCCTGGGCCGTGCAGATGAATGTCCCCCCTTTCTCCTGGCAGTCCAGCCTCTTCGCCAGGACTCACCCTCCTCGGTCCTGTGGTTGTGTGTCTGCCTCGCGGGGTTCCCATTCTCCCCCGTCTCAGGCATCTCCTTGCATTGGCTTCCATGTGTCCAGGCCCCCCTCAGAGTCAGACAAGAGTCAGGCCCTGTTCTCCAGGCACGTCACGATCAGCGGGGAGAAAATGGGCTCTCCCAAGCTTGCGTCTGCTGCTGAGGACCGTGGAGGGTTTCGTGGCAGCCTCATCATGCTGTGCCCTCAGGGAAGGTGTGTGCTTGTGTGCCCGTGGGATGAACAGAGGTTGCTCCGGGGAGGGTCTGCACATTCACTCTGCGACACCCACTCTGGGCTGGTGCCCGCCAGGCAGAGGCTGGCACGGAGGTAAGAACCAGACACAGACGCTAGAGGACCCCGCCCTGTCTGCCAGGAGCTGTGGTCTCATGCTGGTGGGCTGAACACGATGGCAGGGGGGTGAGGTCCAGCGGCTGTGGCAAATGCATGCACCCATCTGGCCGGAGCAGAACGGGCTGGGGGGAAGCAGGGAGCTGTCGGAAGTGCATCTGAGTCACCTCCTTGCTTCCCTTCACCTTGAACTCAGCCCTGCAATCAACTGCCACATCCTGTTGGTTCTTCCTTCTTACCGTAGCTCGATTCCATGCCTGCCTTCCCACCCCACTGCTCCTACCACACCACACGCCTCCTCATGAGCGTTCTGCAAGAGCCGCTTCTCTCCTCTCCTGCCTCCAGTCTCACCTCTACCATCTAACCTACGCAGCTCACTTCCTCTTCCTCAAGCTTTCACCTCCTGCTTTCACCATGTCATCTTCCTGCCACACACCTTCGTGGGACTCTGCAACCTACAGGATAAACTGTCTTGCCTTTGAAACCCTCAGTCCCACCTGCCTCCTTACCCCCTAGTCTTTCTGCTCGTTCCATGGGATTCCTCTTCCGGTCCAGTGACTCCTCACATTTCCAGGTCTTTTCATCCATATTCTTTTGTGAAGACTCAGTCGAGCCCAAACCTATTTTATTATTTTTCTTTTTTTTTTTTAAGATTTTATTTATTTATTTGACACAGAGAGAGAGAAAGACAGAGCACAAGCGGGGGGGAGGGGTAGAGGGAGAGGCAAAGGCAGACTCCCCGCTGGGCAGGGAGCCCGATGGGGGACAGGACACTGGGATCATGACTTAAGCAAAAGACAGACGCTTAGCCGACTGAGCCACCCAGGCGCCCCTAGCCCAAACCTATTTTATTTAATTAATTAATTAATTAATTTTTAAATTAACATATAATGTATTATTTGTTTCAGGGGTACAGGTCTGTGATTCATCAGTCTTACACAATACACAGTGCTCACCACAACACAAACCCTCCCCAATGTCCATCACCCAGCCACCCCACCTCCCTCCCCTCCAGCAACCCTCAGTTTGTTTCCTGAGATTAAGAGTCTCATGGTTTGTCTCCCTCTCTGGTTTCATCTTGAGCCCAAACCTATTTTGTTTAAAACCAGCTCTTCCCTTCCTTTGAAGTCCTAGTAGCATATGTCTGGATCACTTATTTTTCTTACATCAATATTTCATTGATAAGGTACAGAATTTATCCAAGGGCTCAGTGTGCACACCCATATCTTTATACCCCTGCTGCCCTCTAGATTTCCACGCCTGCCTCTGTATACATTCGGGTTAGTGTAGGCAGTCAACATCTGTTGTTTTTATCTGTCCAACAACTCGTCCACCTTCTTTGGCGAATCACCTGTTTCTGCCCCCTCCCCCCCCCCCATATAGGTTGGGTGGGGCTGACCGCCCTTCTCCATGGGCTGCACACGAGCGAGATCCGGTCTAGCCCAGATTTACAGTCTTCTAGTCCTCTGGCCACAGTGACTGGCTCCGGGATGAGCACGTGACCTAAGCCAGCCCAATGAGAGTCAGCCTTGCAACTTCCGCCGGAACGATTGGCCAGAGGCCCTCCTTTGGTGGCCATCTTTGCTGCAGCGTGGAGCTGGTGCGCCCCAGAAGGAAGCGAACACAGAGGAAAACTAGAGAAGTAGAGGAAGACAGTCCTGATGACGTCACTGAGCCCCTGTCACTGAACCCCTCATTTTGGCTTATGCCAAAAGTCACATGCACCCCTGATCCTCCCAGGTGTGTGAGCAAATAAATGATCTCTTACACTGAGGCCCGTGTGAGTTGGATCTCAGTCGCTTGCAATCAGGAGTTGTGAGCAATAATGCGTATCTGTGTGTTGGGGTGTGGATGATACGGCTGCTTGTGCATGGGGGTGTGTGTGGTGTGCATTTAAGAGTGGTATGTATGTGGCGGTGTTGGGTGGGCAAGGTGAGGGGGGCACACACACTCATGTGAGGGTGACTGTGTGTGTGTGTGTGTGTCTGCAGGGCAAGTATGACTGACCAGCTGCACAAGCATGCGTGTGCATGGGTTGGGGGATGGGTGGTATAGGTTGAGGTTGTGTGTGCACAGCCCGGGGTGGGCATGTGAGGGGTGGTTCCTAATGGCAGAGCACCTGCGTCCTCTGGGTCCTGAGGGCAGGAGTCCAGCTGTGTGTGTCTACGCACCCCGGGAGAATCGCTGTTGCTCAAAAAAACGCTGTTTATCGTCATTAGCCTCTCCCTTTCAGAGAAAAATCCTCATTATTTGAGGCCTGAAGCCAAATTCCTTAGAATCTTTGAGTGATATATAGAATCATAAAACTTGTTGATGTTCTTGGGAAAGTCAGAAATATCAGAGGCTGTTGGGACCATATATGTTGGGACCTAATATCAGAGGAGGAAATTGAGACTCACCCAGTGACTCCTCGTTTTCACTTCCTCCTACTCCAGCAGGTACGGTGGGGGCAGGCAAGGCTGGCTTTGGGGCAGCTCGCTTTTAAGGAGGTCCCTCCTTGGTCCTGCCTCCCCATGGGCTGTGGTTGCTTTTATGGTGGGTGGTTAACCTCAGCTGTGCCTAGATCCCTACGTACTTATGGCTTCCCTTGATGGGTGCCCTTGATCCCTGAGCCTTCCCCGTAAGGAGGGCTGTGCTCTAGCTGTGCTCTAGCTCACCCCTTTCCTTCCTGTTCCTCCTGCAGCTCCTCACCTCCCCAAAACAGACTGGTGTTCCCAAGCCAGAGTGTCCCAGCCACCGTACCAGGAGTGGCTGTAACTGCGTGATGTCCTGGAGCCATCAGCCCTCTGAATGTCTGAGTGGAGGTCTCAGGCAGCCATAGCCTCTGGCCCGACCGCGTCTGGTCAAGCTGACCCTTCCATTGACCCCAGCCTGCCGTACACAAATGATCATTTCTTGTTCACCGTGATCCATGATTGTGGAGAAGGTTGGGAATGGCCTAAGCAGTGGCCGTATCCCTGGGTGAGGTGGGAACCGGGAGAGCACCTCTCAGAGGACTATGCTTCGCACGTGACTTTTCACGCCGCCCCCCCCCCCCCATGTTGTGCCGCTTGCTTTTCTGTACCAGGCATGCAAGGGTCACACTCCTGCATATCAAGAGAGCAGGAGAGGAGCCCTTCTCTTCTCCCAGGGGCGGGACGGGAGCCCGGGCTAGCCTGTTAGTGTGTGTCTAACCTGGGAATCTCTGGCAATACGGGGTATCAGGGATTCAAAGTTCTTGTCCAGCCCCATGTGGTATGGATTATCTCCTTTATAAGCAGAGCCCTAGATTTTTCTGAGCAACTGGGGCCAGGGGGACGGGGCTGAAAAATGGAGACTCAGAAGTTTTCATCCCAGACAAGAGTGACTTCAGGCAATGTGGAGGTAAGGAAGCTCACCTCAGCATCCTTCACCATCCTCCTGCTTCCTTAGGGGACGCTTGGACCCAGTGCTGACCCTCGGCTCCTCTGGTCCTCAGCCCCTTCTCTCAGGCCCTGCCCAGCTAGTGCTGGTTTGCTGACCTGAAGACAGTCTCTTGGCTGTTAATCCAACGTACCACTTTCCTTGCTCCTCATTACAACAGTGGAAATATGATGACATAGCCGTGAGGAGGTGGAGAAAGAGTTTCCAGCAGTGTGACCTTGGGCATGTTTCTTAACCTCATCTGGTAAATATGGTGATTATGACATCTACTTTTCTTGTGAAGATTAAATGAATTAATGCTTGTAAGGTCTTTTTAAAAAATTATTTTTAAGATTTCTATTTATTTGTTTGAGAGAGAGTAAGAGCAAGAGAGATCACAGAGGGAGAGGGAGAAGTAGACGCACCGCTGAGCAGGGAGCCCGATGTGGGGCTCAATCCCAGGACCCTGAGATCATGACCTGAGCCCAGATCAAGAGTTGGACACTTAATGGACTGAGCCACCCAGGCGCCCCTATAAGGCCTTTTTTGTACCATATAAGTATTATTATTAAAGTAATAGAGTAAATGGCATTATGCGTCTGTCTCTCCCAACTTACAGTGAAGGCCATTAGGTACCCAGCTCTCTCAGAGCCTTCCCGGCACGTGCCCAGTATATAGTCAGCCACCAATATACTGAATTAGTGACTAAGGACTCTTAATGGTCACTTTTCAACAGAGACCTTCATGATACACCTTGCCTTGGCCAAAGGAGGCTCCCACTTGTACCTAACTGGTGTGAAAGGAACCAAAAAGCTATCTCCCAAGACTTTTCAGGCTGGTGCCTGATAAGCAAATGAATAGGTGAATGAATGAATGGGTGAATAAAAACAGGAGGAAATAAAGACCTTGGTCCTCAGGTTGCCCGGCAGGAAACTGAGAACAACAGACCTCTGGACAATAGCACCATTGCCCAGCAGCCCAGGCCTGGATAATTCTCAGGGCTGGAGGGTGGGGGTGAGCGTGGGGGCTGTCGCTGAGCCTCAGGTCCTGCTTTCTCTTTCCTCCCTCTTGCACTCCCGTCTGGTTACCTGAACCCACTCTTTGGGGAAACTTTTTTTTCTGCAGTGGAGCTGTGGGAGGCCTGTGTGACTCCTTCTTTAGGGTTCCTCCAGGGACTCATCTCCTCTGAGAAGCATTCTCCCGTGACTCCCTGCCTTCCGCTTCCCATGACTCAGGTCCCCCACACTGCTGTCCTCACGCCCATGAGTGGGCCCCTGTCGGGTCTTCTCTTACTTTCTGTCTGTGTCCTTGGCCAGCACCGTGGAATGTCAAGCTCTGGGGACTGGCCACTCTGTTTTCCTTCTTGAGGAGCAGGCATGTTATGCACTGAAGACAGGGATGTTATCCATTGGAGGGATCCTGCAGTGATCTGAGTTTGGGCTTTGAGCTATTTTCTCTGCAGAGAGAAGAGTGTGTTCCTGGAGGTCTTCGTGGTGGGACTGGAGCGAAAGTCTTGTGTTCAGTCTTGGCTCAGTGGAGGAAGTTTTCAAAAAATCCAGATGGATTGCAGCCTGGACAGTTTTGGTATGCATGCTCTGGACAGAACTTGGGTTAAGGGGAAGGAATCCAACTGGATCCTTCCCACCTCATCTTGATGGCCTATTCAATGGATGGTCTCTTCCAGTTTGATATATGTGGAGATGAGGGTGTGAGGATGTGAAGGTAAGTGGGAGACGTCATCATCTCCAGGCTGTTGGGTGTGGGAGTACAGAATGAATGGCCCCAAGATGTGCCACTTTGGCACGTGGATGATTTTGAGCTGAAAGCAATCAAGGCCCAAAAGACTCGGAAAGAAACTTTGACGGTCCCCCTAACTGTCTAAAGAATTTAGATAGAGGACCTGCTCCAGGAAGGGAGCTACCGCCAAAGATTACGGTATAATATGAACTAGGGGTGGTAGACAGGGAGGAGTTTAGCAAAGTCTGTTAAAATTTCTCTCTCTGTCCCTTTGTTTCCTTATGGCCCAGTGAACATTTGTTTACCAAATATTTACTCTTTTTCACCTTCTTGTGAATTACTTTCCTTCCCTTAGAAGTCCCAGACTCCTACAGCCTCCTCCTTAATTCAGGATGACATATATACCTCATTTTGCTCAACTGTCTTTGGAATCTCTCATGTTTGTGAGGATTTCCCGTACATAATTAAATTTGATTTCTCCTGTTAATGTGTCTCATGTCAGTTTAATTCTTAGACCAGTCAGAAGAATCTCGAAGTATAAAGGGAAATTTTTCTTCTCTGACATGTGTTTGTGTCTCTTCGCCTCCGCAGTGAGGCTTACCTCGCTGTCCTTTTCCCCATACTTGTTCTAATAACATCCTTATTTTATTTTATTTTTTTAAAGTAGTCTCCACACCCAGCACAGAGCCCAATGTGGGGCTCAAACTCACAACCCTGAGATCAAGACCTGAGCTGAGATCAAGAGTCTGACACTCAACCCACTGAGCCACCCAGGCGCCCCATCGTTCTAATAACTTCTAATCACACGTCCTATTAAAATCAAAGTTTCAATTCAGAGAACATTCGTGGACATCTAATCTATGTGGAAAGCTCTATGGTGGTGGGACATGGATCAAAGGCTCACAGAGTGGGGAGGATTTGGAAGTTCTAGTCCAAACGCTTATCTGACCTAAGAACCCTCCCACGGTGAGGCCATGGTGAGCCTGCTGGAGAGCCGGTAAGCAAGCCTTTGTCTCGATACTTCTCAGGACAGGGGCTTGCTGCCCCTCTAGGCAGTCCATTCCCATCCTGGCAGGCTTTAATCATCAGAGCCACCACTTATCATGAAGAAAAAGAGGTACCATTCATTGAACATTGACCGTGAACAGTTTTGGCCTTGATGTACACAGCACAAAAACCAACAATCAAATCACCTTTATTATTCATGATACGGCTTACTGATGGGCATTCCCACCATCTGTGGCTTCCTGCTTAAACGAATTGTTCTTGCTGCCTAGGTGCTAAACTCAGCTATTCTATATCAACAGTAAGATTTTTAAATTGCCCATCTTTTAAAATGACTTCAGTGCTTTGGGAACACTGCCTTGGGTACCGATGTAGAGGCAGGGAACCTCTTTACCTTTGGCATCTAAACAAAATCTTCCCCCCTGTCCCCTGATCTCTGTGCTGACCTACAGTCTCTGCTGTATATATGTGGCTAATTTATGCTTTTGTGGCTTTTCTGGGTAACAGTTTTATTGACCTATGACTCACACACCATACAGTTCAACCATTTAAAGTATACAATTCAATGGCTTTTAGCTTTTTCATGAGCTTGTGCAACCATTACCCTAATCCCATTTAGAATATTTTCATCTCCCCCCAAAGAATACCTGT
>NC_138373.1:104373553-104408140 GCF_054177405.1 Leptonychotes weddellii | reverse complement strand
GTGCACGTACCCCTTCGGATCCCTACATTTGTATCTTTGGGGTAAATACCCAGTAGTGCAATTGCTGGATCGTATGGTAGCTCTATTTTCAACTTTTTGAGGAACCTCCATACTGTTTTCCAGAGTGGCTGCACCAGCTTGCATTCCCACCAACAGTGTAGGAGGGTTCCCCTTTCTCCGCATCCCCGCCAACATCTGTCGTTTCCTGACTTGTTAATTTTAGCCATTCTGACTGGTGTGAGGTGCAGACCCTCTTTCCTGATGGTTGCAGGCCCCGTGATGGTAGCCACTGCCCTGCCCACCCACCTCTGCCCCCAGCCGGGATCAGGGCCTCCTGGGGTCATCTTCGAGATGCCATCCCACTCCTCTTTCCTCCTTCCGTTCTCTGGAAAAGGCAGTTTGGGGCAGAGTCAGCTGGCTCTTCTGGCCTCGCAGTCACTTTTAAACGCTTTCCGTTCCGCGGCGCAGACCGCAGCGGCCAGAGTCAGCCTTACAAGGAGTTGTGCCTGTGGCTGCCCCAGGCTGGTTTTCTCTTCCCTCACCACTTGGCCCTAGGCCCAGGGTCTTTCCCTTCTGCCTCCACCCCGGAATCCCGGGCAGGAGCGTTGGAGAGGGCAGCTCTGAGGCTGGCTTGTGCCATCACGGGAGGTGTTGGCTGGGGTCTCGGGCAACAGGGAGCTGACAACTGAGGTGCACGTACTTCTAGCCCCAGATAGTTCTGGGCCGCCCCAGCAACCCCCCCTTCCCCGCCCCCATTGAGGTCTGGGCCAGCTCTACAGCCTGAAAACCACAGGGGTCCTTGTAGCCTCCTTTGTCCTCACTTTAACAAAAGACACTCTTTTTTCTTTTTTTTTTAAGATTTTATTTGTTTGACAGAGAGAGGCACAGCGAGAGAGGGAACACAAGCAGGGGGAGTGGGAGAGGGAGAAGCAGGCTTCCCACTGAGCAGGGAGCCCGATGCGGGGCTCGATCCCAGGACCCTGGAATCACGATCTGAGCCACCCAGGTGTCCCAACAAAAGACACTCTTGGAACCAGGGAACCAGGCAGGTGGGGGCGGAGGGGCTGAGACTTTAGGACTGGCTCTGGGTTGTTATTTTGTGTTCAGGACTTCTGGTACCATCTGTCCCTGCCCCCACTGTCCCCTCTCTTTCCCCCCTGATCTGCCTGGGTCCACCGGACTACAGTATGGGGGAGGGGAAGAAGTGGGGGAGCTGGTGTCCTCCCTCCCCAGGGCTGCCATACCTGTCTGACCAGTCCCTCCCTTTCTCTTTCCTGCTCTCTGTCCCAGGTTTGGCATTGGGCCCGCATGCCCTCCCTTTGGTCTCTGGAAGAAGTCTCTCCACCTTGCTAGTGTGGGTGTTTGTTGGGGAGGGGGTGGCATGCACTCAATTCAGCCTTCGGAAATTAAGTATTGTTTGAAGGGGCTCGGAGAGGGCCTGGTGCAAACAGGTACAAACTGGATTTTCCCCTGCTGGTTCAGCAAGTCAGCGGAGGCCAGAAGTCTGGGGAAGAGCGGGGAGGAGGAAAGAGGGGAGGGGGGAAAGGAATGTGGACCCTGCGTCCCCTCTGGGAGCCTCTGATTTGTCTTTGTGGAAAGGACAAGTGTGTCCTTGTGTGTGTATATGTGTGTTCGGTCTGAGTGGAACTCTTCTGTGGGTCTGTCTTTTCGGATTTATGTCTGTCCCCAAAGAGGGGGCTTCTGGGTCTTTCTGTCCCTCTGAGTAGGGGTCTAGGTGTCTGTCCTTCTGGAAGCCTGAGCGTGTCTCCTGAAGGCTGGGGAGGAACCTGTATATCTGCCCTCCTGGCCGGGGGGCAGTCATGGTCACCCCCTGCCCTAGGGCGGGGGCTGTGGGCTGTGTGTCCCTCTCCTCCAGGGGACTCTAGCTGGGTGTCATCCAATCCCCACTTCATGCCCTGCAGGATCTTTCTGAGACTCTAGCCCCAGTCATCAGGTAATTGCTGCTGGAATCTCTGCTGCAGGGGCCCAACTCCTGCCTTACACCCACAGCCTGCCACACCGGGCCCGCCCAGGCCTGGGGCTCCCTGCAGAGCTCCCCATTCTTCAGACTTCTACGGGTGTGCTCTTTTCCAACCTGCTGTCTGACTCATTCTGATAATGGGCTCAGGGAGACAGGTGCAGGGACTCTTCCTCCATCTCCTCTGGCCTGGGAAAAGAAAGAGGGTCCAGGTGGCTCCAGCTTGACTCATCATCAGCGCCCCACCCACCCACGCCACCCCACACGGTCCTGTCTCCCTTCCCGTGATTCACCCACCGAGTGCTATGGGACCGACTCTTGCAAGTGCAGCTTCCCTCTCTCCTGAGCGCCCCCCCCTTTCTCTCTTTAGCCCCTTGTTCTTCATTCTCTGTGCCCCAGAGTAAGGCCTACAGGGTCCAGCCTGGCCCCAGGGAATCCTGGGATCTTGGGAGGAGAGGAAGGCACTAGGTTGTGTCCAGGAAACGTGCTCTGTTGGATCTCACTTTCTTGCACCCACAGACCCAGAGGGAAGACAGCCAGTGTGTGTGTGTGTGTGTGTGTGTGTGTGTGTGTGTGTGTTCATTCATTCCACAACTATTCACCCAGTGCCTCCTGGCAGTGCACCGGATGCTGAGGTTAATAGCAGTAACTGAGGAGAGACTAGGCAGATGGCTGGCCTCAGGTTCAAGGATCTGGAACCTAGATGCCCTGTCCTCCAGCCTGGGCAGAATTGCTTCATCACTCAAAGCGGAGAGAAGAACATGAGGTGGTGACTTTGGGGAGTCAGCTACTCTGGGATCCCTTTCCTGCTATGCTTCCCAGTCCTTGCATTTATTTCCCCAAGGGGGGAAGGAGACCAGACGGAGGAGGAGGGCTTGCAGTGTCTGGGAGACCCCAACCAAGTCTCTTTGTTACAGGAGGCTCCCGCCAGGCTGGACGGTCTCTCCAGTGTTACACTTCCGGAATCCCTCATTTCCTGAGCTGGGGCAGCGCTAGCTAGAGTGGGCTCCTGGGTGGGAGCAGCTCTCTGCTGCCCCCACCTGAGTCCGGCCTGTAGGTGGCAGGTGTCGGGTTAGGCCCAGCCCCCTCAGGGCCTAGCCACTCAGGTACCCGTTGGATCCTCCCCTTGGGCTGGGCTCTCTTTTATAAAGGGCCAACCGTGGGGGGTCTGTTCCCACCTAGAAGCAGCTTCCCGGCTCCTTCTGGAACCTCTGTCAGGTTCAGCCTACTCGCTTCCACTCCAGCCTTCACTCCGGCCTCCACCATGTCCATCAGGGTGACCCAGAAGTCCTACAAGATGTCCACCTCCGGCCCCCGGGCCTTCAGCAGCCGCTCCTACACGAGCGGGCCTGGCTCCCGCATCAGCTCCTCTGCCTTCTCCCGGGTGGGCGGCAGCAGCAGCAGCTTCCGGGGTGTCCCGAGCAGCAGCATGAGTGTGGTCGGGGGCTACGGCGGCGGCGTGGGGGGCATCACGGCTGTCTCAGTGAACCAGAGCCTGCTGAGCCCCCTTAAGCTGGAGGTGGACCCCAACATCCAAGCTGTGCGCACCCAAGAGAAGGAGCAGATCAAGACCCTCAACAACAAATTTGCCTCCTTCATCGACAAGGTGAGGCCATCCCGCCCGCATGGCGGGCAGTGCCTGGGGCTGGGGGTCCCGACCTGTGTCTTGGTCGCCCTGTCTGGGGGCACATCTCCAGCTCCCCACCGGCGGCCTGCTGGCGCCACCCACCCTTGCAGCACTCTCCCTTCCAACTATGACTCAGTCCTCCCATGCACGTCGGTTTGGGCGGGCGCAGCCAGGGGGAAAGGGTCCGGGCAGCTTCTCACTAAACCTTGAGGCTTCCTCCCTCACGCATCACACCCCTACCCGAGTTCTGACGGCTCTGTGAAGCTTTCAGCCTGGAAGAGCCCTAGCTGTTCAGCTGTGGGGTGGGACGGGGAGGCCCCTTTAACCAGGTTAACCCTTCTCCCTGGCCCTGCCCCAAGGGCTCCCCAAAGGTGCCCCTCCGATTTTTTTTTTTTTAATTTAAATAGGGTTTGATAGGATTGTGGAATAAGGAAGCGGGTGATTTGACTCAGAGGGCAAATATTGATTCAGGCCTTCGGCATTCCAGGCCCTGAGTGTCGGGGCACCGAGATGAGTCATCACCTTGCCCCTGCCCTGGGAACCCGGCGTGGGCGGGGCCGGGCGGGGCCGACACTCGCCCCCCATCTTGGGGTGAGGGGCTGAGGCCCTCGGTCTTGGGGAGGCGCTCCCCTACCTGGGCAGCTCTTAGCTTCTGGGGGTGGGTTCGGGGGGAGGGGGGCGCCAGGGGCTGGCTTCAGGAAAGCCCATCCAGGATTCAAAGTCTGCGGGCGTTGGACACCCCGCCCGGGTTTCTTGTCCTGTTCAATCCCAGAGTTTATGGCCTCAAATAAGGCGTCTGTCCGCCAACGCCCCTCTCCCCCCTCGGCCTTTGTCCCCTTTCGCTCTTCCCGACCCCGGCTCCGCCCCAGCCTGGTTCCACTTTTCCGAGGGCAGGCACCGAGCCGGGTTTTGCAGCCTCCGTGGTTGCTGCCCCCGGGCTGGGGGTGGGGGGCAGCGCTCCAGAGGATTGGGCCCCTCCCTGCGGACTGGCTCCTGGAGGCATTGTGGGAAGGGAAGGAGGCAAATCCTGGGGCAGAGTAGCGCCCTTAGGAATTGGAGTCCCCCCAGGGAATTGCCCGCCCCCTCCCCCCCGCCCCCCTTAAGGAGGGCTTGCTGGCTCCTGGGCAAAAGGCACCCTTGACTTCACTCCTTGATAGCGTTTTGTGAGCCCTGGGGTCCTCACAGTGAGTGGTTACGCACAGGTTCTGAGTCGGAATTTCTGCTTCGCTGTGCCCTGCCCTTTCCTTTGATGGGGCTACCTTGCCAAATCTGATTTCATCTATAAAATGGGCATGATAATCCCTAAATCAAAGAGGTTTTACCTATTCAGGCATATAATGTATGTACAGAGCTTACCAGTGCTTGGCCCATATTAAGCAGTCCATTAAGGCTAAATGTTAAAATCATTTACTTTTTATAATTTGCGGGCAGAATGACCTGGGGAAGAAAAGGATTTATAGAGAAGAATTTGTTGGATCAAGACTGCACCCTTCAGACCGCCTTCTCTTTTAAGTCCCCTCAATTTAAAAGAAGTGACGACTTTGGTTTGATTAAAGACAATGCATTCCTGCTCTTGGAACTCGTCTATTATTCTTTCTTTTAAAAATTTCCTTTCTGGGGCACCTGGCTGGCTCAGTTGGTGGAGCATGCAACTCTTGATCTCAGAGTTGTGAGTTCAAGCCCCATGTTGGCTGTAGAGATTACTTAAAAAATACAATCAATCAATCAATCATTTTTTTTTTTTAAAGATTTTATTTATTTGACAGAGAGAGAGATAGCGAGAGGGGGAACACAAGCAGGGGGAGTGGGAGAGGGAGAAGCAGGCCTCCCGCGGAGCAGGGAGCCCCATGCGGGGCTCAATCCCAGGACCCTGGGATCATGACCTGAGCCGAAGGCAGACGCTTAACGACTGAGCCACCCAGGCGCCCCTCAATCAATCATTTCTAACATGCCTTAGTTTCATCCTAAAATCTGGATTCCTTGAGCCCAAGGAACCCCGGGACCTTTGTGTTTGGGGCGGAGAGAGAGGACTGTGATTCAAGGGTGGGGTGGGGGTCGGGGAGCCCCCTACCTGCTGGAGAATCTCAGAGGGAGTGCAATGGGGAGGGGGGTGTGCACCCAGATCTGCCTAGTCTTTTGCCTCTTCTCTGGCTGAAAGGGACATCTGCACAGAGATAAGCTCCTGAAAGGGCCTGCCTGGGCTCCTCCAGGCCACCGCAGGGTTGAGGAGACCCAGGCTCAGAGCGGGGAAGCAACTCAGTGTCGTGCGGCAAAGGATCTGTAGCAGCCTTTGGCTAAAACCTAGGTCTTCTGGCGAGTGCTCTTTGGGCCGAAGGGCTGAAGTTTCTCTGTAATCTGTAGGAGTGCCTCGAAGCCACTCCATATAATAATGATGATGACGATAATATTTGATATGAGCAATTACATTTCTTTTTCAATCTTCTATAAAGTGTTAATGGAAACTTGGCTATTCTTACTGATTTGTAATATACAGTCTAAGTAAATAAGACCTATTTGTTCTGCAAATACCATTTCAACATAACTCTCCTAGCCCTTCCCTTCCACCCATGTGCTTGCTTGTCGTCCCCCTTCCCCTCTACCCCCAGCACTTGGGGGACATGGCTCCCTACTCCACTCACCATGCTGTCTCTTTCAGGCCACTGGGGAGCCTCCCAGAGCAGCTAAACAGCTCTCTGGGTTCTGGAGACACCACTGGAAGTGGCTTAGGGGAGAAGACGGTGCTTGCTTACCCCCCAGACTCCTCCCCTGCCCCATGGGCCCGATGTGGACCTTTTTGCTCCCTCTTCCCTCATGCAGGTGAGGCACCTGGAGCAGCAGAACAAAATTCTGGAGACCAAATGGAGCCTCCTACAGCAGCAGAAAACCGCTCGGAGCAACATAGACAACATGTTCGAGAGCTACATCAGCAACCTCCGGCGGCAGCTGGACACCCTGGGCCAGGAGAAGCTGAAGCTGGAAGTGGAGTTTGGCAACATGCAGGGGCTGGTGGAGGACTTCAAGAATAAGTGAGCTGCCCTCCTTCCCGCTGCCCCCTACCTGACTGAAGTCCTCCGATCCTGCCTAAGACCACGTGGCCCCCTGCCTGTTGGGCAGTGCAGTCCTGTATAATTACGGTGACCAGAGGACCAGGTTTTCCAGGACAGTCTAGCTTTATGCCCGTTGTCCATGATTGTTAATAGCACCCACCCCCTTTCAATCTCAGAACTGTCTGGATTTGGACAACAAATTTTATGTTAATATGTACATAGTAAACCTAAGGTGGGAAAGCCCTCTGTTGTATACTTACAGCCCTGGCCCTATTTATTCCTTACCCTTGATCTCCAGTACACCCCAGAAAGTTCTGTCTGAGGTCTCATGTCAGTCCCTGCTGCTAACCCTCTTCATGTGCCCGATCCATTGTGTATTCATGGATTCCGAGAGGGGTTTCCTACTCTTGGCTTCCCCACTGGCTGATGATAACCTGGGGTAAGGGTGGGGAGAGAATGGCTGGTTGAGGCAGAAGGACCAGACCTGTCCTCATATCCTGCATCTTTTTTTTTTTTTTTTTTAAAGATTTTATTTATTTATTTGAGACAGAGAGAATGAGAGAGAGAGAGCACATGAGAGGGGGGAGGGTCAGAGGGAGAAGCAGGCTCCCTGCCGAGCAGGGAGCCCGATGTGGGACTCGATCCCGGGACTCCAGGATCATGACCTGAGCCGAAGGCAGTCGCTTAACCACCTGAGCCACCCAGGCGCCCTCCTGCATCTTCATGAACTGAATTTCCTAGATATTCTTGCCTCCCCAAATACTCAGGACAACCTCACCTTTGCCTTCATCCTCTGATTCTAAGTCTTCCTCACCAGATATGAGGAGGAGATCAAAGAGCGTGCAGACATGGAGAATGAATTTGTCCTCATCAAGAAGGTGAGGGATGACCCCTCCTCGACCAGATAACAGGAGGCGGGGCTTAGAGACTTGGAATAAGGCTTTCTGGGTTCTGTCCCTAAATGTGTCCAAGTAATGGGATATTTGGCCACCTCCCAGGTATACAGCACAGAAAGACAGACAAGGACAGAGGGGTAGTTAGGTGCGTTTGGACAGAACTTTGGACATTGATATTGGGATATGGTTAAGAAAATGGAGCAGAATTGGAGGTGTGGCCATGGAAGGCTTCTTGGAGGGGGAAGGGGAGGGGGAGGGGGAGGAGGGCTGCAGGAAACGGAGGTAAAGGTGTTTGCGCTGGGGATACAGGTGTGATGGGGCAGGGGCTGGAGGATCAGGCCAGAGAATGAGGTGGGAAAGTCATAAGGTTCTATGTCTGGGCCATTGGGTGCCCCTGGTTGCGGTCATGTGTGGGCACTCAGCTCAGACTCACTCCCCTTCCCTACCACCCAGGATGTGGACGAAGCTTACATGAACAAGGTAGAGCTGGAGTCCCGCCTGGAAGGGCTGACCGACGAGATCAGCTTCTTAAGGCAGCTGTATGAAGAGGTATGTGAAGGGGGGCTGAAGACTGAGGGGCCCCCGCCCCATCAGAGGCTCCTCCCAGCCCCCAGCACGTCAGCAGACAGGGTCTCACCACTGAATAATTACAATTAGCCATATAACCCAACATGGCTGTTCTATATGTTTTGTCCCCCTGCGTGAGGGTGAGGGAGGGTTTATTACCCCATTTCACAGATAAGGAAACGGGCTCGGGAATGAAATAGCTTGTCCAAGGTTGTCATTCACAGAGGGGTTGCCCAGCTGCAACTTGAACCTGCTTTGTCCCCAGAGCCTTTGTTTCTTGTAGCAAGCTCTTAGGGGCTCACTGTTGGCAGCTGAGTGGGGAAGGGCTCTGCCCCTCGGGTCACTCACCTGGAGCCAGGTGGCCTTTTGTCCTGGCCTCCTTTCATCCATACATCCCTCCAGGTTTCAAGCCTTTGACTCATCTTCCCAGCCGTAGCTCCCACCTGCTTCTCTCCTCGGTTGCTGGCCTTCCTATCCTGTCCCTAAGGAAGTCCCTTCTGCCAAAGGGGGGTCCTTGTGTGCAAGGACAGGGCCTCACCGCCCACCCCCCGCCGTGCCGTCCCCCCTCCCCAGGAGATCCGTGAGCTGCAGTCCCAGATCTCGGACACGTCCGTGGTGCTGTCCATGGACAACAGCCGCTCCCTGGACCTGGACAGCATCATCACCGAGGTCAAGGCCCAGTACGAGGACATTGCCAACCGCAGCCGGGCTGAGGCCGAGGCCATGTACCAGATCAAGGTAGGGCAGGAAGCTCTCAAGGGCTGGCCCTGCTGTAGGGTCTCAGGGCTCCTGTCCCCAGATCCTTGGCTTCCCAAGAAGAGCAGGGTCACTAGGCTGGCCCTCCCCTCTGGCCGGTTCTGTGCCCTCATACTTGAGGAGGGACCAGGATTTCAAACTAGCCTGCCTGCTGTGAGCTGGGCCTGCTGAGTGGGTGATGGGGAGACAGGGATGTCCATGTGCCTGGAGGTCTGGAAGAAGGCTGGCCGTGGTGTGTGTGTGTATGCGTGTGGGGAAGGGGTGAGGTGAGACGAGCTGGGCACTCGCCTTACTCTTGCCTCACACCCACAGTACGAGGAGCTGCAGACACTGGCTGGGAAGCATGGGGATGACCTCCGTCGCACGAAGACGGAGATTTCCGAGATGAACCGGAGCATCAGCCGACTCCAGGCTGAGATCGAGGCCCTCAAAAACCAGGTATGAGCTGGGCTGGGGGTGGAGAGGATCCTTGGACATGTCAAGGTGAGAGCAGACAAGGCAGCAAGGAGTGAGGGAGCTGGGGGTCAGGAAAGGAATTCTAGACCAGACTTTAAGCTTCTCAGACTGCTCCGGGGGGTCTGAAGGGTACTGAGGAGGTCCCTGGGGCCATGATGAGGGGCCAGAGGGGGATTAGGCTCCAGGATGGGTTCCCTCAAGCCTGCTTTATTTTATCTGTCTTATAAGTAAGACAGGGTAAGGTCAGGTTCTACTGCTTTAAGGCAGTCTGGAAAGCGGAGATGTGGTCCAGTTAGTTAGGCTGGGATGATGCCTCTTGGTGTCCCAGGTGAGAAGTTTATGCAAGGAGGTGCCTGGGAGCTGCTTAGATTTCCCTGTTCTGCTTCCTGAAGCCCATTGGTAGCATTTTCTTGGAGCTAGGTGGAGTTGGTTAGTCTAGGTCAGGGAGAGGCTCTGGTCCCCAGTAGAGGGGAAAGGGAAGGTGGGTGCAGGGGGAGGAAGCAACCAGACTGCTCTACCTGCTGACCTGTCCCCCTGCCCCCACAGAGGGCTGCCCTGGAGGCGGCTATTGCTGATGCTGAGCAGCGCGGGGAGCTGGCCATTAAGGACGCCAATGCCAAGGTGGCTGAGCTGGAGGCCGCCCTGCAGCGAGCCAAGCAGGACATGGCCCGGCAGCTGCGCGAGTACCAGGAGCTCATGAACGTCAAGCTGGCCCTGGACATCGAGATTGCCACCTATCGCAAGCTGCTGGAGGGCGAGGAGAGCCGGTGGGTGTTGGGGTCTCTGACTGGCCCCGGTGCCCTGGCCCGGGGACTTGGGGTGGGCAGGGGTGGGAATTGAGTCCTGTTGTCCTGGGACAAGGGCCCAGAGTTGGTTCTGATGTCCCATGTATCCTCTGGGTACAGGCTGGAGTCTGGGATGCAGAACATGAGTATCCATACTAAGACCACGAGTGGCTACTCAGGTGAGTGTCCCAGCCTTGGGGTGTAGGGCAGGAGGGCGGGGCCTTTTTATACAGCTCCTATAAATTTCCCTCTTGTACAGGTGAGGAAGCTGGGGCCCAGTTAGAGGTCTTGTCCAAGGTTACATAACTTATTCAAAGCTCCGTCCTACCCTGCTCCTGGTTTTCCCCAACCATCCTAAAATAATGAGCCAGGGCGATTCCCCAGCCCTGGACTATGTAGGGGGTGGCAGGGAACAGGGGACGTGGAGCCTGATGTGTGCCTGGCCTGCGCTTATGTGGCTGCTTTTGTCTCTGACCAGGTGGCCTGAGCTCGGCCTATGGAGGCCTCACAAGCCCCGGCCTCAACTATGGCCTGAGCCCCTTCCAGTCCAGCTTTGGCCCTGCTGGTTCCTTCAGCCGCAGCGGCTCTTCCAAGGCTGTGGTCGTGAAGAAGATCGAGACCCGTGACGGGAAGCTGGTGTCCGAGTCGTCTGATGTCCTATCCAAGTGAACAACCATGGTGGTCCTTCCCAGCCTCCCTACTCTTGTGGCTGCCATAGAGCCTTTGGGGGGAAAGGAGCTGTGCCGGGGAGCATCGGGAACGGGAGAGGCACCTAAGACTCAGCCCCAGTCCTCAGCTCACCCTTGGGGGGAGTCTTCTGCCCTGGGTACCCCCTCTTGTCCATGCCCCCAACTAAAAGCCGATTCAAGTGTCTTTTCCCAAATAAAGCCTCAGCCGACTCTGCCAATCCCACTGGCTTTGTGCAGCCCTTGTCCATGGGGTGGGGGAGAGGGGATCAGGAGGCCTCTCCTGGGACTCAGAAGCTGGTGGGGGGGGGCCCTAGGAAGTGGGGGGGCACTGGGGATGAAAGTCTGGCCTTCTCCAGGCTGTTCCCAGAGAGACTTCTTTGCTGAAATCGTTAATGTCCTCTTCAAGTACCCCATTTCATTTTATCTGTGCGACAAACCCTTTGAGGCAGGCCAGGCGGGTTTCAGATGCTATTATCAGGAGAGAGTGCAGTTTCCTTTCCGTAGACCTCGCAGGACTGCTTGCCCGGAGGGCCAAGTAATTGGCCCAGCAGGAAAGAGGAAGCTCGGGCATCTATACTCTGCAGTTCCCAAGCCTCGCCTCCTCCTCGGCCGGGCACGTGGCATTTCCTTGGTGGCCACAGATGTCTTTTTACCGTCTTCATTCCTTTGCAGCTGGGGACCAAGGAGTCCCGGGTTTCCTCTCCCTTCAGAAGCCCAGAGTGTATTTGTAGCAATTGGACGTGTCACACCCACAGTTTCTAGAAGCCAACATAGTATAGGACTCGGCATTGGTAAGTGGGCTCCTCCTGGCCCCACTGACGGTTGCTCCCATCCGCCGCTGGTCCCTGCCATTCCTTTTTCACCCTTTTCCACGCAGTGTTTATATATATTTTAAAGACTTATTTATTTAGTAGAGAGAGAGTGAGCTCGAGTGGGAGGGGCAGAGGGAGAGGGAGAAAGAATTTCCAGCAGACTCCACGCTGAGTGTGGAGCCCCACGCAGGGCTCGATCTCACGACCCTGAGATCATGACCTGAGCTGAAACCAAGAGTCGGACGCTTAGCCGCCTGCACCAACCAGGCGCCCCTACACGCGGTGTTTATATTATATATACAGCCAAGTGTGTGAAGGGTGTGTGCATTCTGTGTTTGCATGTGGAGGGTGTGCTGTGTTGATATGGGTGTGTTTATGTTCTGTTAAGTGTGTAAAGGGGTTTGCCCATCTTTGCTGGAACTGCAGCCTCTGGGGTCAAGGGCAGGGCCAGAGGTTTAGGACACGCCTGGGTGGGGCAGGGCATCCCTGGCCTGCGGCTTCATCACTACCACCACCTGGGGTTCCAGGCAGACATGCGGACCTCTTAGCACTGGACTAAGTGTGGACAAGCCCTTACTTAGTTCTGACTTTCCAAAGCACCAAGGGAGAATAAAAACCATGCAGAGAGTACAGTGACAGGGTGACAGGGTAGGGCAGGAAGCTCTCAAGTTCTGGTCCTGCTGTAGGGTCTCAGGGCTCCTGTCCCCAGATCCTTGGCTTCCCAGCCTTGGGGTTCTCTGGGTATCTCCCTGGCTACCTACCTTGATGGAGCTGCTTCCGGACTGATCCCAGGCCTTCTACTCTCCCAGCCCCTCCCAGGGCTAGGCCCAGAGTTCTGGACTCTGTCCCAATAAAGGACTAAGTACCATTATTTAGAACACCATTATCTCTCATTAACGGGCAACAGCTTGAAGTAAGAAATTCATTTTTATCACAACTTACAGCCTAACCAGCCTTTGGCTCATGTGTGGCTGACTCTCAGCAGGGTCCCGGGAGGCGGCAGGGTGGTGTTAGAGCCCGGAGCAGGCATGCCACCCAGTGAGAGGGACCTCTTGCCCCGTGAGGCCCCAAGTCAATATTTTAAATTGTGCCCCACCCAATCCTTGAAGCCAGCCACCTGTCTAATCAGGCCCTGCCGCATGAATGCTGGGAGCAGCCAAGGGCCCCACCAATAGGCTCCTGGTGTTTCCACACCCCAGGTGTTTGCTCAGGGAAAGGCAGGAAAAGTCTGGGGAGAATTCGCTCCCTCCCCCTCCTTCCTTTCCAGGTTGCTGTGTACCTGCTATGTGATCAATGACACTCAGCATTCAGGGGACACCAAATACAAGAGCTGGCCATCCAATTCTCATTTAGACGACACTGAGGAAGGATGGAAGCTAACCCTTCTCGAACACCTACTTAATGGCAGATCTGGTCCTGCATCACCTTCCAACCCTCCAGTGATCCTGTGGGGCGGGTAATAAAGTCCCCATTTTGCGCATGTAGACTTTGCACAAGGTTACCCTGTAAGGATGGAAGTGGTGTCCAATGCTTGGGCCAGGGCTTTTGGACAATACTAGATTTTTATCATCTGTACAACATACAAAGCTGAACAATTTTAAGCTTGTTGAAGCTTTGCCTATCCTGGTGGGTGTTAGCAGCTCTGTGTATCCAGCATCCCTCCCCCTTCTGGTGACAGGACTCTCCCCAAACCTGGCCGCTCCCACGGCCTCCCCCTTCTTTTCAGGGACTGTCCTTCCCAGCTGCAGCCTGTGGTTCTGATGGGCCTGCCAGTCACACTACCTCTTCTCTGGGCCCACAAGAGTGGTGGAGCCAGCCTGGCCAATCAAAGAACAAAGCCTTTGTTCCTTTCTTGCTGGGGTATAACATGAGTGCAGTAAAAGGCAGAAAGTGCTTCATAGATTTCTGCTTCCCTTCCCACCTGCGTTATAGAACATTTCCTGCCTCACAGAAGATTCCGGTGTGCCCCTGGCTAGAGTGCACCTTTAAAAGTACAAATCAGGTTTGCTTAGTCTCCTGCTTAGCAGACCCTCATGTTGACACGCAGGAGAAGGCCCCACAGTTTGGGCCTGCTCGGCCTCTTCCTGCTCCTCAACGCCTCCTGGCCACCCTCTCTTGTGTTCTCTTTGATTCGGTGGTGCAGGCTTTTCAGGGCTTGGTTCTCATCACATTGTCTTCTGCACGGGCCTTCTGCACAGGCTGTTCAGTCTTCTTGGAACACGGTGCTTTTCTATGCACACTGAGGAGTTTCCTATTGTTCTTCACAGTGCCCGCAATGCAGCTTCTGCAGGAAAGCCTCCTAGACACTACAGGCCAGGTGGGCCCTTTCTTTCTCTCCTTCTGTCTTCTTTCTTCTTTTTTCTTTCTTTCTTTCTTTTCTTTTCTCTCTCTCTCTCTCTTTCTCTTGATGTATTGGTCTTTTATTTATTATTTGATTTTATTTAAAAAAATATTTATTTATTTGAGAGAGAGAGAGAGAGACTATGAGTGGGAGGGGCAGAGGGAGAGGGAGAGAGAGAAGCAGACTCTCCGCTGAGCGCAGAGCCCGATGCAGGGCTCGATCTCAGACCCTGAGATCAGGAGCTGAGCCAAAACCAAGAGTCACATGCTTAACCAACTAAGCCACCCAGGCACTCCTGTATTGGTCTTCTAAAGCATGTCCCTGCAAAGTGGCCTTGGCCTCACAGCAGCAATCAGGCCATCTATAAGTGCCTGGGAAAGGGGGGGAAGGCAGACTCGGGGCCAAGCTTGGCACAAATGTGCCTAGCAGTGTGTGGCTGGTGCCCGGAGGGTGGGGACGAGGATGGCAGGAGTGAATCCACAGACACTTAAGCCAGGGTCCTGGGCCTCAAACTACTTTCAGCTTACCTGGGAAAACCATGCACGACCCAGAAAAGTCAACTTCACTTGCTCAGTCATTCAGCAGGCATTCACTGGTCACCTGGGATGAGGCAGACACCGTCAGGCACAGGGTGAAAGAGGACTGGATGTTTGGCATCTGGCAAGGTGAGGAGTCGCTGGGCACGATGGACTCAGTGATGACTTAGGGCAGCATTGACTGCTGGTGGTCCCCCAAATCTTATTCTCCCCCACTTTCCCCAGTAATTAGAACTCCACTTTTAGTTGAGCACATGGCTGCTTGGAATAAAGACTGCATACTTCTGCTGTCCTTGCAGTTAACTGTGGCCATGTGACAAAGGGCTAGAAGAGGAAGTGGAGGGTGAGACTTCTGGGAAGTATCCTAAAATGGAGAGAGTGTGAGCGCTTCTTCCACCCCGCCTTTCTGCTGGTGCGAATGCATACAGAATGGTTGTAGTTCAGCAGCTATCTTGGACCTTGAGGAGACCTGGGGAACGAAAGCCATCCTTGGCAGAGCAAAGTGTAGATGAGACCTGGTCTGTGCACCATGGGATGCCATATTAGCCTTGGCCAGATTATTTCCATGTCTGGAAATTGGGAGAGAAATAAAATTCCATCTGCACTGAGCCACTGTTATTCTGGGTTTTGCTATTACTCTTAGCTGAAGCCAATCTTCATATAGTCACAGGCGCATAGCTTCCAGATGAGCCCAGAAGATAAGCAGAGAGAGTCCCGGCTGGAGTAAGCAAAGTGGCTTCCAGCCCCGTCTTGCCCTTGACTCGCTCTGGGATGTTTGGAAGATCTCTCCCTTCTCGGGCCTCAGTCCCCTCTTCTTGAACCAAGGTGTCGGACTTTGTGGGCGCCAAGATATCTTCTCGCCCTGCCATTTTATCTTCTGGATATTTTGATGAGTCCTGGAAGCCCGGCATGCTGAGCCGAGAACGTTGTACTTGATCTCAGAAGCAGTGGTGTCCTTGGAGAATTTTCCTGGTGGGGAGTAGGGATGGGAAGTGGCGGAGGTGATGCTTTAAGAGGAAGCTGGAGTCTCCCGACAGGGACGTGTGGCTAAGCTGGGGTGGGTGCTGGATGAACACCAGAAGACCAGCTCTGCCATGCACAGGGTCTGGGACTGTGGGCATGCTGCCGCCCCTCGCTGAACTTTAGTGTGCTGCCAGGGACGGGGGGACGATCCACCCTGTCCCAGGGCAGTTGAGGCTGGGACACAGTAATGTATGTGAAGGAGTTCTGTGAACCCTAGATGGCGAGGATTGCCCTTTCCCTCAGGAGCCCTTTCAGGATGAATTCTCTGTCCGTCTTCCCTTCTGTGTCTGCGGCTCACCCCAGTGCATGCACTCCCCATCAGATTGGGGGGCCTCGGGAAGCAGCGTGGCCCTGATGTTAAGGCAGAGGGGTCCTCAGGCACCTGCCCACTCTGGCCATGCCACCCCCCCCCCCCCGCCACGGCATTTTCTTCCTCTCCTGCAGGTGTCAAAGTGCTTACCCCACCTCGCCTGCTTCTCACGTGTTCTCTCTGAGGAAGGTTCTCTTCTCATCCTCACCTCGTGAGGGACGAGGTCTGAGGCCCCGGGAGGGGAAGTCATTTCCTCAGGGTTGCCTGGCTTTTGGTGGCAGTGTGGACTGGAAAAAGAGACCATAAGCCTGAAGCTGTTCCCAGATTATTTGACCTGCCCAGACCGTTTGAAGCTAGGGGAAACTTGTGGGATCAGAGAAGAGAACTGAGGAGTGGGCCAGGCTGGGAGGCACGCCACTGGGTGGGGGAGAGAGGGGGGCAGTATCGCTTCAGACTCCTTGGGCCCATGGGTCACTTCACCCGGGCTTCGGGTGCCCCCTCGTGGGCATTGTGGGGAGTGCCCAGCCGATCACCTACCCCACTGTAGCCGGCTTCTGGATGGTTCCCCGGACACTCCCTCTCCTTCAGGGTACCAGTCTACCTGTGGGGCTTATTGGAACGGTGAGAATGTGAGCAACCTGGAGGTTTTTTTTTGGTTTAGGAGCTTAAAATTCAAATGCCCACAGGGGCCAGGCAGCTAAGGTAAAACAGAGAAGTTGGTGTGGGGTGAGAAACTGTGGATAGTCACCCGCCGTTGGCACATAAAACATGCTGGAATATTCTTGGCCTTCACAAAGAATTACGCTTTCCCGCTGTCTTTTTTGAAACATGCCGGCCTTCCATCCTCCCACTGCAGACTGAAAGATATGCACAGGGAAGGTTTACTTTCCTTTTCTCTGTCTCATCTGTTCGCATTTTCTCTATTTCATCTTTATTAGAAGATGGCGCACATATAGATAGGGCATCTGACACTCGGCCTCATTGTAGGGACGGTAAAAGGGCGTGGTGAGCACAACAGCAAACTAGAACCACTTAGAACACCTGGGCCGGAGGCACCCCTGCTCTGTTACTCTCTGGCCGTGCCCCTGCTCCTCTGCTGAGGAGCAGGTCCACCCACAGAACCTGTGTCTCCCCATCCTGTCCAGTAGGCCCTAAGCTCACTTCTGGGGACTGCTGGGGCTTCTTCCCTGGGTCCTGCCTCCTTTGTACCTCATCCTGGCTGAGGGATGGCTGATTTGGGGGTGGGGAGCCTCTAGAGCTGCCCTGTCCAACTGGGCAGCCGCTAGCCACGTGTGGTTGAGAACTCTGAATGTGGCTAGTCTGAATTGAGATGTGCTGTGACTATAAAACCCACATCAGATCTTCAAGACAGTAGGAGAAAGATGAATATAAAATACGAGCAGTCTTAAATATTGATTACATGTCGAAATAATATTTTGCATATATTGGGTTAAATAAATTTACTATTCAAATTAATTCTATTTCTTTTTACTTTATGAATGTGGATACCAGAAAACTAAAAACTATATACGTGGCTTGCATTTGTAGCTCACCCTATATTCCTGTTGGGTTGGTACAGATGGCCCTTGGAAGAGTTGTCCTGGTATTCATGGTGGCCCGTCCAAATGTGGGATGAAGTAGGGGATGGAGCTGGGTCAGAAGGGAAGGGGAGCTGTGGGCCTCCTTTTGCACCCTTCTGTGCCTGCCCACATGTTGGGGCCCAGCCCAGGGCAACCTCTTTACTCAGCCCCCGCCTGCTGTAGACAAGCAAGTTCTCGAACTTTCATCCAGAGTTTCCAGAACTTTCAACTTTGCAACAGAAATTGGAAATCTGAATTTTTACATGAAATCTCCTAATTTTTAAGTGTTGACAGCTAATTCAAATGTTTAGAAAAAACACTCTCCTGGCTAAGACCACACAAGGCAGGGAAAACATATCTTTGGGCTCTGGTTCAAAGTAGGGAGACTGAGGTCAGGGAGACAAAGTTTGAATTGGTTCCCACAGCAAAGGGGACTGAGGGAAGGTGATAAAAGGGGACGTAAAACCTCCAACACCAGCATCTGTCCCCCTTTGCCAGACTTCGAGAGTCCAGTATTGGTGTCAGGGGCCAGTGCAGTGGTGGGGACCCAAGGGACACAGAAAGCCTTGGATTTTCATCTTTCCCTGAAGCCTGCGGCTCAGCCTGTGTGGACGCGGCAGGATTGGGCGCCAGGACCGGGCCGTAGCCTGAGGGAAGGTTGGATTTGAGCGACTAGGAGTACTTCAGATGTCCACTGGGGGGCAGCAGAGGAGCAGGGAAGAAGGAGCTCCACATGCTCTTTGAGCAGAGCGGGCAGGACTGCTGCACCCTCCCCGTTCCGGGAGCCAGACCTGGGAGGCCCCTGGGTTGCAGGCCACCACACGCCCACAGGCTGCTTTCCTGCAAATCAGAGGGCGCTCCCATCCTCCTGGGGGATACAGCCGTGGGTATGGCTTGGTGAGTGGAGCTTGGGGTGGATTTTAGTCCCCATCCACCTGTGCCTTACACACCTAACAACCCAGGGGCCAATGCTGTGGTGGTGGGGAGCTGGGGGCTGCGGGCACCCGGGAGGGGCAGCCGTATTCTTGCAGGGGTGTGTCGCCTGCTACAGCGCAGTGGAATTGTGAGTTCCTGGGGAGAGGTGGCAGGGGCCCCCCTAGAGGGCGCCACGCTGCCAGGTGCCGGCCTACTGGCTCCCATCTTTCCAGCAGGTGGCAGGCTCCCGGCTCCACCAGCAAGGCAGAGGGAGGTGAGGGTGGGAGGACTATGCAGAGGAAGGGCTGGCTGGGGAAGCTCCAACAGGACCCGGGAGGATGTGCACAGCGGGTGTCAGAGGGGGGTTCTTGGCTCTGGAAGAAGGGACACCTGCCTCAGGAGAGCATAGCTGGCCCGGTACCCTGTTGTTTTGGAGGCTCTAGAGGGAAGTCATTGAGTGTCTCGGCAGGGCCAGGGTGAGAACTTGGGTGTCCATGTTCCCCATCAATGCTCCTCTTTCCACAGCACTCCGGGTTGATTCTGATCATGTCACACCCTGGCTAAACCCCTTCCTTGGGGAAAACCAAGCCCCTGAGCTTGGCACTCAAGGTCCTGCTTGACCTGGCTGAAGACCACCTCTGCAGCCACCCCCCGCCCATTCCCCCTGCATCCCCCTCGCTCCACCGCTGAGCTCCTTGCAGGTTCCTGGAGGAAGCCCCCTGGCACCTCCCAGTCTTACGCTCTCCCCCTGCCCGCAGTGTGTGTCTCCTGTCTGGCCCACCGGTCAGTCGTCCCCGGCCCCTCCGAAGCTGGGCTCCCCCACTGCCCTGTACTCTACTGCAGGGCCCTTTCCCCTGGGTCGCAGCTTCCCCAACAGACGGTGACGTTGGTGAGGGCCGGGTCTGCCTGGAATGCATCGTGTATCCCCGGGCCTGGCACAGAGCAAGTGGTGGGAAGTATCTGTTCTTTAGGTGGAAGGGAGGCCTGCCCACATTCCTTGCCCTGCCGGCTGCAGCCTCGCCGGCACAGAGGAAAACGGGGAGGGGGGGCAGGGGTGTGTGTGTGCGTGTGCATGCGTGCGTGTGCGCGTGTGAGCCCGCACGTCTGTGGTGCGCACTCGTACAGAGGACCCCGGGCAGCCGCGATGAGGACTGAGTCATGGGGGCAGTTGTATGGGCAGAGGAGGCGACGGGCATGACAGACCGGGTCAACCCGGAAAGACAGCGCTCTGTACACAGCGGGGGATTTATTTTGAAACAGTTTTTTCATTGAAGTGTACCGTACGTGCAGAGGTACTCAAGTCCTAAGTCTACAGCTTGATGAGCTTCCACAAACTGAACACGGCAAGGTACCAGCGCCCTGACCAAGAAGGAGCAGGGTCAGCCCCAGAAGCTCCCGGTGGGAGCTTTTTAGGTGCCCGTTGCTGGACTCTCAAGTCCAGAGAGGGAGGAGGAGAGGGGCAGGAGAGGAGCGAGTCTGGGGCCTTCAGACCTCCGCCTGTCGTCGCTGCAGGGTCTGGGCCTCCCCAGTGTGGCCCGAGGAGCTTTACTGCTTTTTGGATCCCGGCCCTCTCCCTGGTGTCTCTGCCACCATTTTGTCGTTGTCTCTCCTCCTCTAGCACCCCACCTGCCAGGCCCGCGCAGGGCCCCCTCCTTGGGCAGCAGGCCCACGGCCTACTCTTCCCTGTCCACCTCAGCTGCCTCAGCTACGGTCCTGTGTGCAAATCAGCCACTGGCCAATTTTGCTTTTCTTCCTCATGTCTGGGGGGGTGCCGCTGTGCGAGGGCGTGGCTTCTGGGGGGACATCTCCCAGCCCCCTGGCCGGGCTGATCATAGCTGCAGAATAGGAACAGAGCAGGGAGAAAATGAAGCCCACCCTGATGTCTTGGAATTGGGGACACCAGGGCCGTGTGTGTGTGTGCAGAGACCTGCACCCCGAGAACCAGCTCTCTCAGGGCACCCCTGGCATGGCCGAGTGGGACAATTACCAGCCCCCAGGGAGGCTGGGCAAGTCTGCGTGACCGGCCACGCGTGGGGCACGGTTTCCTTCGGCTGTGTAGATGTCATGAAGGCCGCATGACGCCGTGCGTCTGTCATGGGGCTCCGTGTGACTGGCAGTGCGGGGGCATGGGATGTGACGTGCTGGGGGGTAGATGAGCGAGTGGTTGTGCGTGCAAGGCTGTGTGCGTGGGGCCGTGAGAAAGAGTGCTGGTTGTGTGTGTGCTGGACAGACGTCCGTGGGTTAGGGGACAGTGTGACAGACTTGTAGCTCTGGGGGTGTTTGCTCACTGCAATCAGGAGGTTACTGGTTACTGGGGGGGATCCAGGATTGGTGAGGAGGGGTCAGTCTGAAGAAGGAGAAAGGACCAGGCGGCTGTGCCTTCCCCCTAGGATCTTGCCCCTCCTCTTCGCCCCCAGCTCGGGGCATCAGGCGCCCCGCCTACTGCCTGCAGAAAGGGGCGAGGTGGAGGCCCGGCGGGGCCCAGATGCTGAGGTGGCAGGCCCAGCAGGAGGGGGCGGGGCCAGCAGGAGGGGGCGGGGCCAGCAACGTGCCGGAGCGACAGCCGGGAGCGCAGGGACCCTGCCCTGTGCTGAGCTGGCAGCGGGCGCTGGCAGCGGGCGGGGCCCCACCCGAGCAGGCCGGGGCAGGCCGGGCAGGGTCTGTCTCGGGCCAGGGAGAGCATAGAGCTAATGGGGCAAGCCGGGCCTTGTTTTGCCAAGACAGAAGGTGGGGGGGGGGCAGTGGTCTCTTCTGGGGGATTCCTTCCGTGATGGGGGTGGTGTGTGTGCACACACGCACTCGGTTGTTGTATGTGTGTCTGATTTGCGTGTGTCTTTGTAGTTTCCTCTTAGTGCAGGCACGTATCGGCGGGTCTGTGCGAGGGCCGTGGTGCTGGGGGTGTGTGTGTGACCGGCCCCCCGGGCATGTTTGTGTGAGGGTCTCGCTTGGACGTGTGTGCGCCCTTGCGGCCAAGGCCTACGTAGCTTGTGTGTGTGTCATGTTTGTGGAAGACATCTGCGTGGGTCGGTGCGAGCTTTCTCCGAGGCCTGTGTGTGCGCGCCCGTGTGTCCGTGTGTGTATGTGATTCGTTCCGGTTCTAGGCGCCGAGGGCAGAGGGGGCTGAGGTTGGCAGTGGCCTGTCCGGGGGTGGGAGGGGGTGTGGGGAGTGGAGGGCTCTGGGCTTCCTGGGTTGGGGTTTGGCCAGGCCCTGGAACCAATTTGTTTCCACACCAAATCCACATGCCCTTCACGCTCCCCCATCGCCCCCTTGGTGAGGGTTTGGAACAATGTGTGTGTGCGATGACCTGCAAACTATTTACCGGTGTGTGTAACCACGCCGCTGATTCTTTATATACTTGTTTGTAGCAATTCCCCTAAACAGCATGTGTGCAGCATGTGAAATATGCGGGTGTGCCGTGACGCATACACCTGTGTGTCTAGGTGCCACGACCCCGCGAAGCATGACGTATGTGCATGAGTGTGCGTGGGGTTCTGTCGGCCCTGTGCATGCGTGTGGGTCCCATGAAGTATATGGATCCAGCTGACGGTCTTCCTCCTCAGCCGTCTCCCTGCTGGGGACCTGGTACATACATTCTGTTACCTCCTCCAAAGCCCACATGTCCTGACACTCAGCTTCTTTCTGTTCCCCTCCCTGGTCCCCACCCCACTCCTTCCCACAGCCATCGGGGATCCTCCCCTGGGACAGGAAATCCTGGGTGAAGTTGAGAACTGGGCCTTTCTGTGGAGTCAGTGGTTTTCCCCAAGTTTGCTCTGGTACCAAGGGCCAAGGGGAGGCTGCCACCAGCTAGGCGGTTGGGGGAGCAGTCCTGGCCAGGGGCAAGAGCATATGTTTTGAAGCCAGACAGACCTGGGGTCAAATTCAGACTCTGACAAACTACACATGTGTGACCCTCTATGCCTCCGTTTCTCCTCTGCTGATTTTTGGAGTGGCTAGGAGAAGCAGTGGAGGAGGTGAACATAAAGCTCCTATCGTAGGGCTTGGCACCCAGTGGTCTTTGGACATGGGTCCTTTTCTGTTTAAAGGATGGCTTTAAAATCATTGTGAGATCTTGCATGTAGGGCCCAGGGGCTGGAGCGGTGCCTTGAGTCTGATGTGCAGGGCAGCAGCTGGTCTCTGACCTTCAGGGGCCCTGCGGTGTGGAGATGGGCAGAGCCTGAGCCTGAGAACCCTCCAAATGTAACCCCTGACACAGTGGTCTGGGCCTCTGACCCAGAGGCGTGGAGGTGGCGTCCAGGATGTGTTTGGAGGGCATGGGAGGGGCAGTGCAGAAATGATCTTGAAATGGTGGTCACGGAATGATACCCCAAATGGACCAACATACAGACTCCAAAAGATGACCAGAGTGCATCAGCTGGACCCGCAAAGATCCAGGAGAGGGAGACACAGAGACACTTCCAGAAGGATAGGCACAGCTTCCCATTTCAGAGGTGTCCCCACCACTCCAAGGACAGACACTTGGATCCCCCAGAAAAACGGACACCAGACCGTGCCCCCTAGAGAGCCCCCTGCCACCTGCCCGCGCCCCTCCTACCCCCTCACCGCCCCCCCCCAGCCCGCCCCGCTCTCCCTGCTGAGTCAGGCTGTTCCAGCTTAGCGGGCGGGTCTTGGCTGTAAGCGACTGGGCATTCGTCCAGCTCCAGGGGTGGTGGTGGGGGGAGGGTGAGTCACCGAGAGGGGCCCAGCCGGAGCCGCCCTGGGCCCGCGGGCCACCGTGGGAGCGCTGGGGCCCAGCCAATCGGCGGCTGCCACCGGGCCTGTCGCTCTGGCCCCGCCCCCGCCGCGGGTAGCCGGCTTCCCAGTTCCCAGGGCCCTTTGCAGCTGAACGGACCCCTGACCGGGCACCCAGCCAGATCCTGCGGTCAGTGCTTCCGGACAGAGGCTGTAGGAGAGGGAGCACCGGGCTCTCAGGGGAGAGAGCTCCCAGCCAGAGTCAGCTCCTCTCCCAGGGGTCCTCTTGCTGTCCCATTGGCTGGTTAGGGGCAGGGGTGGCCCCGCAGGTGACAGGGGGCACTGCCCCCTTCTTGCTGTCCTCTGAGTCCTTCCCAGGTTGTCTGTGCAGGGTACTCAGCCTCTCTGGGAAGGGGGCAGACTGCCCTCATTTCCCAGGCTAAGGGCCTGCGCTGGCTGCGCCTGTCACAGTCTCTATGGCCAAGTTCCTGGTCCTCATTCAGGCACACCTCCGTATTCAGAAACCACAGGCACTGTTCTCGGGAGGCTCATTGTTCCTAAGGCTCTGGTGGCCCCAGCTACTGAGCCTGGCCTGGCCGGGGCCTGGGTCTTGACACCGACACCCATGCAGTCGGGCAGACTCACCTGAACAGGGAGGTACGAGACCGTGCAGACTCAGGGACACACACAGACAGGCGTGCAGAGGTTATACCCAGATTTTCACATATATATGAGAACACACACACACACACACACACATTTTCAGTGTGAGAGGCAAGCATCCCAGCTCCGTCCCTTACTAGTTATCTGACTCTGGGCTGGTTATCAAATCTCTCTGTTTCCCTATCTGTAAAATAGAGATAGCTAGAATAACTTCCTTAAGGGTTGTTGGGAGAATTAAAGGCAATAACAGCTGGAAAGTGCCTGGCACGTTGTAATCATTCCATCGATGGCAGCTATGATGATCACCCAGACCCACATGGATATATCCACACAAACACACTCGGGGACACACCAAGGCACACAGACACACCAAACCTCAGACAGCCATACACATACGAGGACCAGGTGTGTTTGCACATAGATACACAGACACAAACAGCACCCCCAAGGAAAATAGCAACCCCCACAACAACCATAAAAGCAAGTTTTACTGCTCTGGGTGTGATGGGAACAGCCGGCCCAGCTGGGTGAGGGGCGGAGGCCTCCGCGTCGGGCGGTGCCCGCTCTGCTCCAGCTCCCACTCAGCCCCAGGGAGGGGACGCTTTCAGTCTTCCAACACGCCCCTCTCTGTCCCCCTAGAGCAGACACCCCATCCTTTCTCCACTGTCCTCTGAAATCAAAACCCCACTTTTCCGAACAGCCAGAGTCCCAGGGTGGGGCCCCCAAGGATTTGGGCTCTGTGTGGTTGGTGGTCGGGCACGATGGCCTGGCTTCCTGGGGAGGGCTTGGGGGTCCCCAGGGTGGCGCCGTCCCCGCCACTTCTCTGGCCTGGTGGATTCTGGAAGGTAGTAGTTGTGTGGATTTGGTTGCTGGGCCCTGGAAGCAGCTAGTGGGGGACCACCTGCAGCTGGGGATGCCCCTCTGGGCTCAGATCCCCCTGGGCTCTGGACAGGATTCAGATAGCTTCTCTCTACTTTTTATTTTATTTTTCTGGTGGTGAGCACTCTTACCATGAGATCTACCTTCTTCAACTGTACACGTCCCGTATGGTGTTGCCAACTATAGGCCGAGGGGTGTGCAGCAGCTTTCTAGAACTTACTCACGGGCACAACTGAGCCATCCCCTACTTTGCCTTGTGCTCCCCATCCCCAGCTCTTGCCTGACCCTAAACCCTCCCCAGGGACGGGGACATTGGAAAAATAGGTCTTTAGTCTCAGGAAAAGCTAGAAGGAATCCCTGCCCCCAGCTTGGGAGTGCGAGTCCTTTTCTGTGGAGCCATGGTCACACCAGCCTGGTTTTCCACTTAGTGCTTTGCCCTTGCTCTCTCTCCTCATTCACACATTAGGGTACTGGATAATTCCAGTACCATAGGCTGTCAGAGCTGGAAGGAACCCCCAAAGTTACATAAAGTCAAAACCAGAGATGGAGGGTCCCATGTCTGAGTTGGCACAGTGATTCTGTAAGAAGCAGCAGTGGGATCAGACTCTGGGCTTTTTCCTCCTCGTCCAGAAGAGAGTCACATTTCTCAGTGCTCCCATCTCCCCCGCCCCTCGTGTCCATTTTCACAGGGAGCAGGTCTGACACCCTCCCATGGCCCCCCGGTCCTAGGAGCTCGGGCTGGAGACTAGAGCAACAAGGGGACTCAGGCCCTGTGCTCTGGAGCTCCAGGCTGCTGGCGGAGGAGGGCGTCCGATCCAGGGAGCAGAGGCAGGCCGCAGACGGGGCCTGAGCACGCACACCGGACTAGAGGGGTCTCACAGCCTCTGGGAGGTTTATCAAGCAGTTACCTGGAGGAGGATTTTGAGGGAGAGGAGAGACATGGACACGTCCAGGGGAGTGGTCTCCAGAGCATGGGGCTGGGGGAGGGAAGATGGATGAGGCTTGTTCTATCCACTTCAAGGAGTAAATGTGCTGGATTCAGGGGGTCGGCTCTGAGCGACCAGGTAACCCTTTGCTTCAAATGTTTGGCATGACTAAAATGGCCAAAGAAAGGCCTGAATGTCTTGCCCAGGCCTGGACCTGGGTGTAATTCCCTACAGTGTAACCTTCAGGGCGGGGACACTGGCCATTTTCAGGGCTTGGTCTCCCTGGAGGAGCTGAGGGCAAAGAGATGACAACTCCACCAACATCTTGCCAACCTCCACTCTCCTGCTCCAGGAAAGGCCAAGCCAAGGTTCTCAGAGGCCAGCTGGCCCTTGAGGGTGGCCCTGCCCTGCCGATGGGTCCTCGGAGGACTGAGACAGCCTCTCAAACACCCAGGTGTTCAACAGACCCCTTCCTTTCCTGCGCTCAGATTTCCTGCCCCCTTCTGCCCCCAGGGCCTGGATGAACCAGAAGGGTGGGGCTCTCAGTTGGCAAGACCCTATTTTGCTGGCTGGGAGTTTTTCAGGGTGCTAATTAAAAGGAGCCACCCAGAGAGAATGACTTCACTTGTTCACACACACACCCTTCTGCCCTGCCCTCTCTTCTGCCCCTATTCACACGCCCAGCCAAGGCAGGGGTGGTGGGCAGAGGGAGCCCAGCGGCGAAAGCCTGGGTTGTGAGTAGATGTAGATGTCAACAAGCAAACTGAGGCTCAGAGCATTTTTGACATCTTTTTTTGAGAGTCAAATGTTGCAGTCACTGCATTTCTCCGAGGTTCCACTCCCAGCTGAACTGAACCGGCAGAACTGACCTGGACGGGAAGGGATCTCCCAGAGGCCCTGAAACACCCCCACTGGGGGAGAGGGAGGGGGGGGGGAGTCGACCTCAGTCCACCCAGCTGCGGCCCCTCCCCGGTGACTTCATCCCCCGTGGGCTGAGACCTCTGCCGGAGAGACCTTGGCGGGTCTGCCTTTCCTGCAGGCTGTGTGAGGTTCTCCCCACTTCTTCACAAGTCTCTATGTTCCCTAAATTCTTCCTACAGTAAAACCACGATCCCTTTCGTGGCCAGGCTGCGGGATGGGGGTGTGGTGCCGAGTTGGGCACCCGTGCAAATCCAGTGGTATCTGGAGGGGACGGGTGTTGCCGACAGCGGCAGAACTCCCAGATCCTTCTGCCTTGGTGCTTGCTACAATCCCCGTGGAGCCCTTGGTCTTGGCTAATTGGGGCTGGATGTGAGTTTCCAGATTCTACGAGGGTCTGGTAGGGGGACGACCCTCAGACTCCACGGGGCCGCGGAACAGTAGGGCGCGGGGGAGGCAGAGAGGCTGGGCGGCTGCGCCCGGCGTGGAGCCGGGAGGGGAGGAGCGGACACTCGCTGTCCTCCTCCCCCTCTATTCTGGGAACGCCCTGCAGGGGGCGCCCTAAGCCAGGCTTCCTGTCGGAGGCCAGCGAACGGGCCCTGTGGAGAAGCGGGGTCCTATCTCAGCCCCCTGCCACCGACAGGGCTCTCTTCTCCCTCTAGGGTCCTCCAGGCCTCAGAAGTCTAGAAGGGGCCAGAGGAAGGACCAGAGCGATATGGGGCCCAGAGGCTCTGAAGCTACTGGAGTGACAAGTGTCGATGGCTAGACAAAATACATGCAAATGAAATGCAAATGAGCCTGGCTAGCACGGCCCGGCCTGAACCAGAGGGTGTTTGGGCCCAGGCCCCTCTTTTGTATCTCAGGGGTGTGGAGAGAAGTTGCTGGCCTGCTTTCGACCCATCTGTGGGTGTTAGGATCCCATCTTTGCTGTTTGCACCTCCAAGAACTCCCTGTGCCAGGCACGCAGGTGCTAAGTGCTTCAGATACTGCACTTAATTGTCACATTACCCACTGGCAGGGACCATCATCCTCATTTACACATGGTCCCTGTGGGGTTGGAATATTGTTTCCTAGTCTCTCCCTTTTTCCTCACAAGTCACCAGCTACCAAACCGGCTTGAAAAGACTGTGACGGGACCCCACCCCCACCCTCCGGAGAGCTGGGTCCTCCTGGGAGGTCCCTGAGAAGAGGGGCTCTGGCCTGCAGTTTGCTGCGCAAAGACTCCTGGGAGTCAAGCCTGGGAGAGGACTCTGAAGAAGTCATCTGAGCATTCCCCTTCCTCTGTGGGGCGGCCCCTCCCTGCCCGATCCAGGTAGCCCAGACCCTGTCCCTCTGCTCCTTGACCCTGACCTTTCCCCATCGTCGGTGGTCTGACTTCAGGCACCCTTGCGGCGGCACTAGCCCCTTACCCTGGTGGGGCCAGGCTTTCTAAGGAACTGTCAAAGGGGATTTTTTTTTTAATTTATTTTTATTTTTTTTTTTAAAGATTTTATTTATTTATTTGAGAGAGAGAATGAGAGAGAGAGAGAGAGAGAGAGCACATGACAGGGGGAAGGGTCAGAGGGAGAAGCAGGCTCCCTGCCGAGCAGGGAGCCCGATGCGGGACTCGATCCCGGGACTCCAGGATCACGACCTGAGCCGAAGGCAGTCGCTTAACCGACTGAGCCACCCAGGCGCCCTGTCAAAAGGGATTTTGATACAGTTTCTCTACTTCCCTCTTGCAAAAGGGCTTCATGAGGCCTGGGGAGCTTGAGGTGGAATAGGTCGCTTTCCTGGAGTAGAGTCCCAGAGAGACCGCCGAGGGGACCTGATGCTCTGCCTCCCTGGTTTCCCACACGCTTTCTCCCTGGGGCAGCTGGGAGGCGGCCGGGGTGAGGCCAGGTGAGGTGTGCCTGACCTCCGTCCCCGCACACCAAGCGCTCTGCCTCACCCCGCCTCAGCAAGGAACCTGGCTCCTTTGGCACCCCTAATCCCCGTTCCTCCCCCCATGCTCTCCCCTATTCACCCTGCCTTGCTGTCCCTCCTCCTCCCACTTCCTCTTTGGCCCCTGTGGATCTCCTCTCTCCCGAATCTTTGCCAGGCAACCAACCCCTCCACCCGGCCTGCCCCTCTGGGCACTTTGGCTGGTTACTCTGGAGCCCCACTGAGTTTCTCTTCCCCACAAGTCCAGGGGTTCAGGGGCTCCTCCCTGTTGCTGGGAATGAGGCAGCTAGAGGAATGAAGCCCTGGCACATTCCAGAGTTTGAAGGTGCTCAGTGGCTCAGCGCCCGGGCTCCTTGGGGTCTGAGACCCCTGGCCCAGCAGAGGTCAAGAAGCAGATGGCCCAGGCCTCCTTGGGGGTAGTGACGATGGTGCAGGGAGACAGGTACTTTGGGGGCTCGGCACCAGGCCCCAGTTTTTACCATCTCTGTTCCCACTCTGTGCCACCCTGCATGCAGCCATGCACCCGCCCTCCCCAGCTAGGTGTCACAGAGGCCAGAGTCTCCCTTTCCATCCCTTCTTTCCTCCACTCGACAATCTCTCCCCCTGGCTTCTTGAGTTCCCTCCACGCTCCCATCCTCTGGAAGTCTTTGCCAACAGCCCAGCCCACCATTCCCCTTAGTTGTTCCTTCCAGTCTGAGCGTGTTTCTGCCTTTCTTTGGAAGAGGAAGAACAGAGGTGCCCATTCTGGCTGAGAACAGACAGGAAGATGCAGGCATAGACCTAAGAAAGGGTCCAGACTTTACAGACAGACCTGGGTTCAAATCCTGACTCTGGCACCACTGGTTGTGTGATCTAGGACAAGTTAATCTGACCGAACCTCAGTTTTCCCATCTATAAAATGGGGTTAATTAAACGTGCCATATGTAAAGCACCTGGCCTGTAGTGCTTGTGCATTGAGTGATGATTATTGTTAGTACATATAATGCTATTAACAACTGAGACAACTTCCTGGAAGAGTGGTCTTCTCTGGAACCCCTAAATGAAAGGAAGGACCCCTCTTGACATCCAGCCTCTGCATCCAAGTGGACCTTCTTTCTTTTTTTTTTTTTTTAAAGATTTTATTTATTTATTTATTGGAGAGCGAGCGAGAGAGAAACAGCATGAGAGAGGAGAGGGTCAGAGGGAGAAGCAGGCTCCCCGCTGAGCCGGGAGCCCGATGTGGGACTTGATCCCAGGACCCTGGGATCATGACCTGAGCCGAAGGCAGTCGCTTAACCAACTGAGCCACCCAGGCGCCCCTAAGTGGACCTTCTTTCTGAGATATCCTCCCCACCCAGTCCTTTATCGTGGTTTTGCCTTCTTAGGAGACACAGGGTGGGGTGCGGTGCCTGCCTCCTGGGAGGGGGTTGGTCCCCCCACTCCAGCCCCCAGTTCCCTTCTGGCAGGGAGTCGCTGGCTGCCCCTGGGTAAGGCCTGCCGGGGCAGGGAAGCAAAGTGCTCTCACGGCACGGAGAGGGGCTTAAGCTTTCTGTTACTGGCTGGCAGCTGCCCCAGGCACCCTCAGAGGGGCCAGGGAGAGCAGGGAGAGCAGGGAGAGGGTACGGGTGGAGCAGAGGGAGGTGGGGGCAAGGTGTGGGTCCTGCACCACCAAGAGCATCCCCCCCGCCAGGAGCATTCCCAGGCAGGGGTGGGGGTGCCGGGTGGGGATAGCTGACGCTGGTTTCCTTCCAGAGTTTCAATCAGTGGGGCGGGTTTAAGGCTGGGCTCTGCTGAGCCAGCAGCTTTTCTCTAGGAAACTCAAAAGCTTTGAAGAGAGAAAAACATCCGGACTGTTCTCCCATCAGGTCAGGGGCACTGTCCCCTCAGCCTGGGGAATTTTTGTCTCTGGTAGCCCCCTCCCAGAGAGATGTGTGCCGGGGTCGGGCTGGGGAGCATGGACATCCACACACAACCTTCTTGCACACACGTATCCTTACACATTCACAACATACAACCCGGTACACACTCACACCTTGTCCCCCCACCCCCCCGGCCCCTTACACACTGATGTGCACGAGTGTCTTCTACGATCCACGGTCACAGAGCTCCGCATCGGCATGCCCACCCTTATATGTGCGTAACTAGCTTACACATGCATGTATGAACTGCGCTTCCACGGCCCCTACAATTGACTTTGCACACACATCTACACTCTTACGTGGTCATCTGACCTCTGCACATTCCCCCTCATGCCCCTACATTCAGTTAGAAGCTCCCCACAATACACTCCCCACATGTACCCACACACATGGCCCTACTCTCTCTGTCTCTTGCCCCACTCACTCAGATGACAGTGAGGGCAGGAGTAGTCCCAGGAAAGTCACCTTTAGTAGGCCAGGCCTGGCCGGCAAGTGAGGACCGAGAAGATAGGAATAATAAGAGCTAATAGTAGGTACACACTCCCCTGTGCTAAGTGCTGTTATGGGCCCTACGTGTATATCTTGTTGGACATACACAACAACCCTATGAAATAGGAATTATTATTCCCTTATTATAGTCGTGAACGTGGAGGCACAGAGAGGTTAGGTCCCTTCCCTGAGGCCACAGAGCTAGTCAGTCGTGGAGACACAATCTGAACCCGGGCAGTCTGACTCACGCTCTTAACCACCACCTGTAGGTCCTCTCTCCCCGATCCTCAGCCTCTCTCTGCTCTGCTCATCTACCCAGGGCACCCCTAGGACCCCAAGAGCTAGCTTCCAGAGAGTCCATGTACATGGATTTTCCCAGCTTGGCCCAGGGCCAACGGGGACTTCACAACATCCAGAAAAAATGCCCAGGAATCACTGGTGGCTTATGTTCCCATTTGGGGGCCTGTTTGGGGGCTCTCACCTTATAACCCCATCAGGCAGCAGGGAAGTGGTGCTAGGGGAGGTACTTCGGGGAGGTCCTGATCACGCCCCGCTCCTGTTTCAGGAATTCACGTGGGGCTGGCTCCGGCCTGGCTCCCACGCCCTGTTCCGGTCGCAAGAACCCTGGCTGCCTGTAGGGGGCGTCAAGAGCACGAGAAGCCAGACTCGTGCTCCTGCTTGGAAGGGACTGCCAGGAATGGGTCTGTGCCCTGGAAAATCCTGGAAAGATGTCTGGGACCAGGACTGGATTAGACTGCCCTGTCCACAGTGTGTGCATGCATGTTTGTGTACGTGTGTGTGTGTGTTCAGATGTGTCCTCTGGGAGAGAAATCAGACAGTGGGCTTGGTGAAAAGCCCTGAGAAGCCATGCAAGGGAATACGCTGAACCGTTTACAATAATCCAATCTACACTTATGGATACGGACAGGGTGAAACTGGTTATAAATCCATATGTATAATCTGATCCCACTTCTGGGAAATACAGTTTTATACGCATAAGTGGTGCTCACGCTAGAATAGTATATAGTACTATACTAGAAACATGAATATACACGTATGCATATATATATAATTATAAAATGCAAACTCCATAAGAGCATGGATTTTTATCTATTTCACGGCTACTTTATACCTAGTGCTAGAACAACACCTGATCAAAAGAAAAAAAGAAAAAAGAACAATACCGGGTCCAATAAATACGGGTTGAATGGATAATGAAAGATATTTACATGTGGAAAAGTCTGGAAAGTTTTGCACCAACCTGTTGATAGTGACTGCTTCTAGGTTGTAGTTTTTAGAAGAGTTTTATTGTTCCTAATTTTATTTTATTACCTGTTGTTTTAAAATTTTCAGCAATGAATTTGTATTATTTGTATAAAGAAAAGGAAGTGCCACAAGCCTTAGAATCTTCTTCCTCTGCATCTTTAAATCATCAGCCTAGACTTTAAGAAGCCAGGCAGTGGGATCTGCATTTTCTTGCCCCTCTACTTCCCCACCCAACATCTTCCTGCTGGTCTTCTGCTCTCCCTGCCCCCTCCCTGCCCGCAAGCTTCTGCTGACACAGCTCCTGGGGGCTTTTATGCCACTTTTGAAATAATGGAAGGGCTACCTCGGGAGCCAGGAGAGGCCCGGGGTAACACAGGCACCCTCCCCACCTGCCAGGCCAGGTGAGCAAGCAGGTGCCTCGGAGGCCAAGAGACACTGGGCTGATGTGGCAGCAGGAAGGAGTGAGGTGAGACCCAAGAACTTCGGAGAGTAGTAAGTGTTTGGGCAGGTCAGGGAGGTCACAGAGCCCGTCTCTTTTCCTGGAGGGCAGCAGGTACTCTCCATTCTTAGCTGGAGGGGATTGTTCGTTGGATCTGAAGCACCTAGCACAGTGCTTGGTGCTGAGAAGTGCCCAGTACATGTTATGGACGCATGATAGCCTTCAGGAGCTTGCTGGGATGGTGGGAGCGGGCGGGTGGGTGGGGTTTTGGGGTCCTCTTCCATGGGTCTCTATCCAAGTCTCATGGCTCTCTATAATGCAGGATGAAATGAGTCCTGGCTTAGTGGGTTCTAGTCCTATCCTTGCTATGTTGCCCTGGATAGGTTGCTTTCCCTCCCTGGGCCTGTCTCTTGTGCTGTTAAACAAGGGTGTTGAACAAGATGACCTCTTAGGTCTCTCTGCTCTGATATTCTGCACCAACTGGCAGGTGTCGTGTAGGGTCTTTTTGCTGTTGGGTCACTCTCCAGTTGTGCATTATTGTGGTCTTGATAGAGTCTACAGTCCCCAAGGGCAGGCACACAGTCTGAGCCGCTCTGTGTAGCTCACAGCAGGCCGGCCATCAGGCCCTCCGGCCCTGTCTGTACTCAGCATGCTGCTGTCTGCTCTCCCCAGCTCTGCCAAGCTTATCCCTCCTGGATCCAACCAGGGGTTCCTGTCCTCGTCACTGTCATGACTCAGTGGTTCCATGGAGGAGGGGGCCATGGTTCTTTCCTTTCGGGAGCTACAGGGCAGAGCATGCATCTGTGGGTTTAGGGATTAGATTAGGTATTAGGAGAATTTCCTAACCCTTAGGATAGATTGGGAGAGCTCCCTACCCTCTGCTTTCCCCCTTCTCAAACCTGCTTTCATTCTCTCTCTCTTCTGGAAGAGCTTCCCAGAGGAAAGCTCTATTTCCCCATCCCCCAGTCCTGACAGCTAACGCTGCTCCTGGTTCTGGTCTTATTTCTTGGGTTTGTGTGTGTTTGGGGGTGGGACCACTTCTTCTATCAGAGGGTTTCTTAAACTTTTTTGGACAATGATCCCTAGGAAGAAATTCATTTTTTTTTTAAAGATTTGATTTTTAAGTAATCTCTGCACCCAATGTGGGGCTTGAACTTACAACCCCAAGATCAAGAATCGCATGTTCCATCAACCGAGCCATCTGGGTGCCCCAGAAATTCATTTTCTATCACAGTTCTGTATGCACTTACACAAGCACACACATATGGAACAGAATTTCGTGGTGCAGTGGTAGGTAGCCTTACTCCCTGTGAGGAGCTGATAACGCTAGTTGAAACCCATTCAGCCAGGGCGCCTGGGTGGCTCAGTTGGGTAAACGGCTGCCTTCGGCTCAGGTTATGATCCCGGAGTCTGGGGTTCGAGCCCCACATGGGGCTCCCTGCTCAGGGGGGAGTCTGCTTCTCCCTCTCCCTCTGCCCCTTCTCCAGCTTGTGCTCCTTCTCTCTCGCTCACTCACTCACTCTGTCTCTCAAATAAATAAATAAATAAATAAAATATTAAAAAAAAAAAAAAAGAAACCCATTCAGTTGATTTCACAACTTGCTGCTGGTTATAACAGAACAGACTGAAATTCCTTGGGGATGGGGGCAGAAGAGTCAACCCCCACTCCCAGACCCCAGGCCCCGGGTGGCCCGAGGAGGGATGCTGGTGAGGGGGGATGAGGGTCAGGGAGCTCATCCAGGTGAACCCCCTACCCCACCTCCCAGTCCAGGAGCTCCTGTGGGGCCTTACTTACTTTCTTAGCATTGTAGGAATCCTGGGAACTTTCCCCTAGAAATTGCCCCATGGGCCTTTCGCCCTCTGGGGTGTTGGGAGGCTGTCCTTAGCAACTCATCTCACAAATATTTGCCACGTCAGGAGCAGTTGCTATAACAACAGGGCACCAACTGGCTGAACCTGATTGGGTCAGAGTGGCCGGCCGTGCTGCGGGCTGGGCCCTGGCTGAGCAAGTCTGGACTCTCAGCTCGGGGTTTCTGGTCTGAACCCTTCCCTCTTCCCTCAGCCCAGCCCCACTTCCCTCTCCCAGGCACCACTGGTTTGCTCCCAGATATGTGTTCTTGGCTGCAAACGGCTGGGAGAGTCTCCTTCCACGGAAAGGCCTCCACCTGCTCCCCGCCC
>NC_138373.1:104352345-104373053 GCF_054177405.1 Leptonychotes weddellii | reverse complement strand
GGGCATCTGGGCCAGTTGCTAGGTGGGTGAGGAGGGCCACTTTTTCCTCCCCGCCCCCCACCCCCCAGCAGCCCATCGGCTCCTGCACTGCTCCTCCTGTCTTCCCCCTCCCATGTGGCTCAACCCCAAACTCCATGGTCTAGGCCACAGGAGGTCATGCCATTCACCCCCAGCTTTAAGGGGAGGTCAGCCTTTTTCTCAGACCCAAGGATCTCTCCATCAAAAGTATCCGAGAAGGAGGCTTTTCGGCCTTCTGTAAGGATTCCCAGGATTCCTGGGCTTGCATCCCAGCTCTGCCACTTACTAACGGTGTGACTTTGACCAAGCTATGTAACCTCCCCAGTTTCCTCATCTGTGAGGACAGATTAATAATAATGCTGACCTCACAGGGCTGTGTGGAGGTGGTGCCATTCAGGATCCCAGCAGGAGACAAAATTTACCCGAGAAAGTTCAGTTAAATGGACTTCAGTGCCAGAAGCACCTAAGGGAAGTCAGAAAGGATGGAGGGGCCAGAGGCCAGCGGAGCTGGAGGGGCCAACCTCTGGTTTGTCCAGGGCTAAGCTGTTTTCCAGGACGTGGGCCTCTCAGTGGAAACAGGGAGAACCAGGATGAGGAGGTCGCCTGTGTAGAGCTGAAAGACAAGAGGAAAAAGTGAGTGACAGATGGAAGAATCTGTAACCATGGAGGACAGCAGGGAGGAAGCCGGGCAGAAATGCCTGCCCTCCCTTCCACCCTCTCACATCTCCTGCCTGTGCCCCCCAGCCTTGGCCGACCCGTGAAGTCAGAGAGCAAGGGAGCAGCCTACAGGGGTCTAGGAGGAGGGTGACTGATCTGGGGTGGGAAGGAGGCGGTGGAGTCCACCCAGCGCGGACATGAGATGCTCTGAAAGTGTCTGCCCCATAGTAAGTGCTGAGTAAATGTTGACTGTAATAATCATCACGATTAGGTGAGGAAGTCCTACCCCTGTGGGAGGGCTCCCAAGGGCAGTGACTGTCGTCTTCACCCCGTATCTTTGCTATGGCTCCGTACCCAGCCTGGCCTGGGTTGGGGGCTGTTGGGTGCTCTGCAGACACCATCTGTCCGCCCCCACCCAAGCCATCTTGCCTTGTCCCTCCTGCAGCAGCCTGCCATCCCCTCGGCTCTTGTGTCCTGCTGCAGAGGGGGATGCCAGGCAGGTGAAAGTCTCCAGACACAGAAGCCCTTGGTTGGAGACGCAGCGGAGGGGAGGAAACTGTTCGTCCAAAACCACAGAAAGAAAGTCTGAACTTGGGTGTTCTGCCTGAAAGCAGAGAGTCAGGGCCTAAGGAGGCAGGGTGGCTCCCCCACTCTGTCTGGGCTGAGACCCCGGAGCCCCTGCCTGGCTGGGAGGGAGCCTGTCTCCAAGCAGTAACTCGGGCAGAGTGAACCTGGCAACCTGTGTGGCTGTCTGTCACCAACCCACAAAGCCCGGGAGAGAGAGCCCGGTCAACACGTGTGGCTGTCATTCCTGGGGAAGGGTGGAGTGTGTGTAGTCGACTCTACTCCCACTTCCCCGGCTGCCCTGACTCAGAGGGCTGACATCACTCCCTTCCCCAGAAGTCCCACTCACGACTGTCTCCCCTTTCCACACACCTGCGGGAAGCGATAAAGGGAGGCTGAGAAAGTGAGCACAGCCTCAGGGACAGGAGACAAGGGTCAGTGGGAAGTGACGGCTCAGTCCTGGCTCAGTCCTAGAATCACAGGCCAATGCTTTTGGATAGGGCTTCCCCTTTCAAAAAGGCAGAGACGAAGGAGGTCCAGGGGGGTTGAGAGCAGCCCAAGGACACACAGCTCAGTGGGGATTCACCTCCTGGCCTGGCTTGCCCAAATGCCTTGTATCCTAGCTCCCAGCAGAAAGGAAGATCCCCTTCTGGGTGTTAAGGGACTAGTTCTGTGAGTGCCCCTCACCCCATCCCTCGTGGGCGTTAGGTTCAACATCTGTAGCAACTGGGAGCCCCTTACAGCCTTTCGTAGTGGCCCCGGGGAAGAGTCCCACAGCCTCCTCTGGGTCTGGAGTGGGTTTGCTCTCCGCCTGCCTTCCTCCGGCTGTGGGAATGGGCCGCTGTCCTCTCCTTTGGGATCCTGGGGCGACAAGTGGCCAGAGTCCCAACTCCGCTGTGGAAGGAGTGTGGCAAGGGGCTGTTGTGGCTCCTTCCCTCGGGCAAGTCTCTCTTGCCTCTCTGGGCCCATTTTCCAGTTTTCCAGCTGAAAGCTCAAGTGGGCGAGGAGGGCCAATCTCCAAAGTCACCTCGGCAACACTCCCTCAGTCCTAACATTTCACTAACATCTGACATCTCCAAGTCTTCCTTTGGGGCTGTGCTTGGTCCCAGGAGCCTGAGGTGGGTGGGGGGGCACGGAGGGGACTGTGTGAAGTGATCAAGGAGCCCCTGGCCTTTCTAAATCAAGCATCAGGCTCCTTGGGGGCTGGGAAGACGGGAATGTTGGGGTGCTCCCTGGGGTTCTTGGGGCCTTTGCTGAACACAGTCTTAGACGTGTACTTGTGTCTAATCAGAATGGGATGTGTCCTCCACCCACCTGCAGCCCCCTCTAAAGTGGCTGGGCCCTTCTGGGGATGCTCTGCTGCGGGACAGAGGGCTGGGGGGGAGGGCTCTCAGGTGATAGTCAAAGCGCTCTGTTTCTCTTCAGTCCCCAGCCAAGTGTGCTTTGCGCCATGCATCTCCCTGACCTCGGCGCAATGCCTGAGGAGCCCAGGCCTTTCCACCTTCTCCTCAAGTGCCCCGGCCCCACGGTTGGGCCGAGACCCTCTTTCTGTCCTTGTACCCACTTTGCTTGGCACGGGGTCTCCGCCCAGCAGACAATCTGCCAGCGGATGACAGAACAGACTGCCCCCGCCCCCACCCTGTCACCTGTGGCCCCCACCCTGGACCTGCCAGGAGGCGGTGAGGCTGTGGGCTGGGAGGGTGGGACTGGAGCAGGCCTGGGCACCCTCTCCACAGCCCATTGCCCAACCCTCCCTTTCCTTGCCACCTGTACAGCCCTGGGCCCTGGGGCCTTGGCTTGCGACAGGGGCCTGGGCCAGATCCCACAGAACAGAGCCCCATTGACGGTGGCCATCAGGGCTGGGTGGGAGAGCAAGCCAGACCCTGGGTGGTGGGGGCGGCCGTGGGAGCCTGTATCATCCCATTCCAAGTCAGAAGAGCCCCAGGGGGGAGAAGGTGGCATCCTGCCCCACACAGTCTCGGCTCAGCCCCAGCTCGGGAGCACAGGTGATAACTGGGAGCAGCCCCTCCCTCCCGCTGGGGGAGAGGGGACTCCCCTGGCCCACGGGGCCCCTCCCTCTCTTCCTGGGGCAATGGGGCAGGAGTGTCTGTGAAGCCCAGGAGCCAGCCCAACTGGGAAAAGATAAAAAGCCCATCGGTGGCACAGCAGCTTACCGCGTTTGCTCTCTGCTCTCGCAGCCTGCACTCCGGCCCCTCTGATGGCCATGAGGTCCTCTGTGGCTCGGCAGACATACTCCACCAAAGGGGGCTTTAGCTCCAACTCCGCAAGCGGAGGAGGTGGCTCCCGGGCCCGCACCAGCTTCAGCTCAGTGACGGTGTCCCGGAGCGGTAGCAGTGGTGGGGGGCCGCGCTGTGGCCCCAGCAAGGGTGGCTTTGGCAGCCGAAGCCTCTATAACTTGGGGGGCAGCAAGAGCATCTCGGTCAGTGTGGCTGGAGGGTCGTCCTCAGGGCGGGCCCTGGGAGGCTTCGGCTTCGGCAGTGGGGCCTATGTGGGTTTGGGGGCCGGCCGGCAGGCATTCGGGCCGGCCTGCCCCCCGGGAGGCATCCAGGAGGTCACTGTCAACCAGAGCCTGCTGACCCCTCTCAACGTGGAGATCGACCCCGAGATCCAGAGGGTGCGCACCCAGGAGCGCGAGCAGATCAAGACCCTCAACAACAAGTTCGCCTCCTTCATCGACAAGGTGAGCTGGGGTGGAAGGAGGCAGGGAGGGGCCCTTGGAGTAGAAGCAGGGCCGCTAAGAGAGGGGGTGCTGGGCAGAGGCTGCACACTGTTGTGGGGGAGGTTGATGGGATGACTTTGGAGCTCTCTGGCCTGGCGACAGTCTTCTGGGTCTTACTGTCCTTGCTCAGGTGAACTTGATTCTACTCACGAGGCCTGTTGCCGAGCCCGGCTTGACTGTGTTGTGTCTTTCCTACGGTCGTCATTAACACGATCACACAGCGGCCTGTCGCACGATTGGGGAGTAGACTGTCCTCGCGGCTCCTCTTAACAGGGTGGTCCTTAGTGCCTCTGGTCATTTCACAGCTGGGGAAACAGGCTCAAATGTCCAACAAGTTACCCAAGGAGCCCGATCTCTTCCCTGTTCTCTCAGTGTTGGAGAAGGCCTAAGGACAAAGATGTGATCAGGACACGATTGAGGGGGTTGTCCTAGGAGAAGTTACCATTTTGCTTCTCCTATTCCTCCTTGCTGTTCTGGTCAAGAGGCTCAGTTTGGGGTGGACAGTGAAGAGGGTGGTCGCCAGGGCACCATGACCTGGGGGTATAGTTTGATCTGTCCCAGATCGGGAGCATCCTGACTCCTTCCCTGGCCTCCAGACTCACTGGGTGGCTCTTGTACCTGCTCTCTGGCATATCTAGGTCTGCTTTGCTGCATTGTCTACCTCTACCCCAAGTCCCCAGGCAAGGGGACCATGATGGGGAAAATCCTGGTGGATAACTGTTATCTTAGTTCAGTGACCTGGGGGTTCCCAAACAACATTCATGTCCTCTTTCTCGTGTGAAGCCCACAGTGTCCCATTGTGGGACACCCATAGTGATATTGTGTCCATTTTGAAGAAGAGAAAACAGGACTAGAGAGGGCAAGGGATTTGCCCAGGATCATACAGGCACTTGGAGGCAGAGGCAGGCCTGGAACTCAGGTTCATGGGCCCTATGGTCCTTGGCATTGAGAGGTCTTGTCTATGTTTGTGGCAGATGCACCTGCTTCATGGTTCCCAGGCCATGTGACCTTGGGCCTGGGGTGCTGTGGAGGTGGGACCTGGAGAAACCGAATGGCAGGTGAAGCAAGCTGTTCCGCCCACCTCCTCACCTTACCCCCTAGTGACTTTTGGTCCTCCTGTGGGACTGTCCCAGAGGTTAAACAAGCAAAAACCTCTCTCAGGCTCTCAGCCTCATGTTCTAGGAGCTGGGGGTCTGTGAGGTTGACCCTGTCCGGTGTCTCTGGCTGGGCAGAGAACCCCCCAGGGGGCCTGTGAAGCCCATGCCATGAGCCCTCTTTTAAGTCTTTAGAGATAGGGCTGGGCATCTATATTTAAAATTAAAAAAAGGTCAAATTTATAGAAAAGTTGCCAGAACAGTACAATATATTCCTATATATTTTTTCACCCAGATTCTCCAAATTTTAAAATTTAATTTAATTTAGTTTAATTTAATCTTAATTCCAATGTAGTTAACATATAGTGTTATATTAGTTTCACGTGTATGTCATAGTGATTCAACACTTCCATACATCACCTGGTGCTCATCACAAGTGCACTCCTTCATCCCCATCGCCTATTTCCCCCATCCCCCCACCCACTCCTTCCGGTAACCAGCAGTGTGTTCTCTAGAGTTCAGAGTCTGTTTCTTGGTTTGTCTCTTTCTCTCTCTCTTTTTCTTTGCGTGTTGTTTTGTTTCTTAAATTCCATATATGAGTGAAATCTTATGGTATTTGTCTTTCTCTGACTGACTTAATTCGCTTTAGATCCACCAATTTTTACATTTTGTCACATTTGCTTTCTCTTTCCCCACGTGTGTGCGTACACATGTACGTATGTACATATTTGTGTATATACATACATACACATACACCTATATATGCATCTGCATTTTTAACAGTTGATTTTGGTGCAGAATTAGGGTTCAGGAACACTGATCTAGTCTGGTTTACCCAGGACAAGTGGGAAAGGGAGAACCAGAGGTAAGTGACTTGACTGTCATCAACTAGTAAATGACTGAGTTGGGGCATTTGCAGTTTATTAACTCTTTAGAGTCTTTGTCGTTGGATTGGACGGTCTTTTCCAGCAAAGACTATTCCCTTAGGAACTCCTCCCCTCAGCAATGCATGGGCCGTGCACTGGCCCTGTGAGGTCCTGGTTGGGGACAGGTGGTGACGATGGGCCCAGTCCTGGGTCCCTCCTGGAGCCAGGGGATGGCACCAGCCCACCACCCTTCTTGCTCTGGCTCAGGTCCGTTTCCTGGAGCAGCAGAATAAGGTGCTGGAGACCAAGTGGGCCCTGCTGCAGGAGCAGGGCCAGAACTTGGGTGTCACCAGGAACAACCTGGAGCCCCTCTTTGAGAACTACTTGGGCAACCTGCGGAGGCAGCTGGACAACCTCCAGAGCGATCGGGGGAGGCTGGACTCAGAGCTGAGGAATGTGCAGGATGTCCTTGAGGACTTCAAGAGCAAGTGAGGAGGACTGGACGGCTGGGCCCATGTGGGGGTGGGGAGGGGATGGCGTGGGCAATCTCCCCAGAGAGGGTCAGCCCATTCCCAGGCTCCTGGGTCCAACCTGGGGGAGTGCACAGACAAAGCAGCTTCCCTTGGGTGTCCAGGCCCTGGGCCCACTGTGTCCTGGAGAATTGTCCCACTTATTTGTGTATTATTCATAATTTAAAAAACTCTAAGGTAGGGATAATATGTAAGGAACCTCTATGTTCTTATTACTCAGGTTTAATAATTATTAACTCATAGGCAGTCTTGTTTCATCTATACACCCACTTGATTTTTCTCCTCCCTTATCGTCTTGAAACAAATCCCAGCCATCGTGTGATTTCATTCACAGATATTTACTGGCTATATTCATATGGCTCATCAGTATAGCTTGACTTAATCAAACATAAACATAATGCCATAACCACATCTCAGGTTTTTAAAATAGTAATTCCTCAATATCATTGACTATCCATTCTTTTTGAATTTTTGACTGTCCCAAAAATGTCATAAGTTTTAAAAATAGTTTGAATCAAGATCCAGATAAAGGGCAGATATTATGATGAGTTGATATGTATATCTATAATTTTAGGGTATAATCTTTCATAACTTTCCCAATAACTTGATACTGGTGATTTCTAACCCTTAAAATCTCAGCAAAAGCAGTTGGAGAGAAGTGAGCTGTTTTAAATGACCTCCTGCCTGTCAAAAGTGAACGCAAAAATAAACCGCAGTTGACACATCGCTGCCTGTTCCTATAAAGCCTCCTATGGGCTCTGATCCAAAGAGATGGCTTGATTGCCATATTATTGCACAAAATCTGGGCCTGTTCCCTCAAAGCGGGTGGGCAGGAATATTTAACGACTGTACCCCAAATTTCTTCACTGGTGGGCTGCATTACAGAACTGCTTCTCAAAGGTGTTCTTAGATAATGTGGGACCCAAGGGGGCTTAAAGCCAAGTGGGTTAAATGTCTTAAAAGGCAGAAGTAGGCTGAGCCTGGCCTGAGTCTTCCTATGTAACAGGTATGAGGATGAAATCAACAAGCGCACTGCAGCGGAGAACGAGTTTGTGCTGCTCAAGAAGGTGAACAGGTGGCAGGGAGTGGGGGAGGTGGTTCTTGGGCTTGCCAAGGTGCTGGGCTGACTCAGAGGGAGGTGAGAGCCCTGGGGGCTGAGGCATCTGCCCTGCTGTCTCTCTTGCCCCCAGGATGTGGATGCTGCATACATGAGCCGAATGGATCTGCATGGCAAGGTCGGCACCTTGACTGAGGAGCTCGACTTCCTGAATCATCTCTATGAAATGGTGAGATGACCAATAGACAGGGACAATTACGTTTATGTATAGCACTGGGGATTCCCCCTGGAGGTCTGATCTGAATTCACCAGTGCAACTTAACTAGAAGAAGATAGAACTTGGACCTTTCATTAACACGAGCTTCCATGTATTCAGTGCTAAGGATGAGCCCAGACACCGGGTTTTACATAATCCTCTCAACAAAGCCACAGTAGAGGTACAACTATTGTTTCCATTGTATAGTAGGGGACACGGAGGATCAGGGTAGCTTGCCCATGGTCACTTAGCTAGTTAGAGGCAGTGCCGGAATTAAAACCTGGTTCTTGGACTTCAGAGTCTGACTCGCGCTCCTCTGTTAGACTGTTTCCCTTCTAGACCAGTTTGTAACGGATCAAGGGCTGGAGGAGCAGAGAGGGGCAGAGAAGGGCCTGAGATTCCAGGTTGGTGCAGGAGTTGAGGTGTGGGTAGTGGGTAGATTGCAGGATCCAGAAGGCGTCCCAGGAAACCAGGAGGTTTTGAAGACCAGGGCGAGAGGGCTGAAGTTAACCTGAGTTGATCCTAGCATCCAGGACCTAGACCCAGATTTGGTAGGGGCTTCGTGGCCCACCGTCCCTCCGTGCTGGAGCCCTTTCTCTAACATCGCTGATAGGAGTCACGTAGCCTCGGCTTGAATCCTCCTGGTGGTAGGGAGCTCACTATTTTTTAGGGCAGGCATTTTCATTGTTGACCAAATTAGAAAGCTGATTTTAATCTTCTTCCCATGACTTCTGCTCTTGATTGGCCCTGATTCTGCCCTCCAGGCAACAAACCCAGTTGTCTTCTGTGTGGCATATTGTCTTTCACAGGACAACACTTTAGAGGTCAGGATGCTTCAGGGACTGACATCTGTGGCATATGAGGAAGCTGAGGAAACAGCGTTCTTAGTCCAGACTTTGGAAAAGAGTGGGATAGGGAGGGAGCTTACAGACTTGCATTCGTGCACCTAATGTCACGCTAGTTTATGTGTCATCTTTAGAAGCCATTTCACAATATTTGCTCCTTAAAAAACCCCGGGACTTTTCCACATGAATGCTTTCAAGTGAGGCATGTATCCATTTGCTTCCAACTTCCTAGATTTGGGCAGTTGAAGTTTTGAAACCAAATGCAAGAGTTAATGAGTCCCATTTTCCCTGTGACATGTGATTATGGTTTCATCCCATCATCTAGGTAACTGTGGGCACTTTGAAACTCGATTTCCCCTATCCATATGTTGGAGATACCCAACTGGGTAATTGGATGTATTCATGATACCCCAGCTTGGGGTTCTCTGCAGACCTGGTAAACTTTCAGTTCAATGTGAATGTTCATTTCAGTGTACGTGACCAGTGAGCACATTAAAGCCAACAGGGCCAAGAACCGAGTCCTAGTGCAAGAACTAGGTCTTCAGTGGTGCCTTTCTCCCAGGCTGACCTCACTCCACTAATCACTAATTTGTGGTTCAAGTGCCTCAGCTACTTTAAAATCTAGTTGACCATACCATCATCTGGCCCACATCTTTCTGTCTTGTGTTCAAGAATGCTGTGGAAGTCTTGGTCAAGCAATGTCTGTGATGGTCCTTTAGCATTTTAGTAATACAGCCACAGGAGAAAATGAAATCTATTTGGCTTGGCCTTTCCTTAGGGAAGTCTTGCTGGTTCTATGCCTCTTACATTTTGTGATTCTAGAAGTTCATAGGAGGTTGACGTCAGGTTTAAGCTGAAGAAGTCTAAATATCATCCCCTTGAAAATGAGGACATTTGCTGCGTCGGGGGTTCTGGAATCTTTCCTAATCTCCATATTTCTTACGGATCTCTGGGAGTATTCATCCCCTTGGCAATCCCATGGCCTCCTAGGATATGCTCCTTTGGCCTGGACCCTTGAGAGTCCCCAACAAGGCCAAGGCCTGTCATACTTTCTGTGGCTGTCTTGGCTTTCTAATTCTTCTCTAGCATCCTGCCCGTTCTAGTTTGATAATTGTTCTCTTTGATGGGAAACAGGTAAATGACATAGCCATTAAACTGTTGGGTTTTGGGGGGTATTTTTCGGGTTAGCCCAATGCTGCCTCTCTGTTCTTCTCACCTAGAGCTTCCCTCCAGCCCTTGTCAGCTGCCTCAGCATTTCCCCTGGCTCATCCTTGGCTGTGTTTTTCTCCTTCTAACATCTCTACCTGCCCTGTCAGAATGGAGCTTGTTGGGGAATGTTCTGTGCCATCACGCTGATTTCTTAGGTGCCCCCCAACTTTCTTCTTTATTGGGACCACTGATGGTGGTTTGCTGCTTGGGGATTCCTCCTTCTCTTCTCTTAGGTTCTTTTCTCTTTGGGGCCAGGTCAACAGTGCCTGCCCCCTTTTCTCTAAATGGGTAGGAATTGGCTTTCCTACTGTCTAAAGCACATGCCTGGCGTGCCCAGTGTTCTTTCCTTTGCTGTTCCTTATCATTTAATACCACATATTAGTGAGTAGTTTCCACATGGCTCTGGCTTTGGGGGCCCTACAGTCTCAGCACATGGTGTTGAGGCCGTGTTGGGACAGGGACAAGGTGCCTGGTGCAGGCTGTGCCTGACCCTTCCTTATAGGGCTGGGGGAGCTTCAGAGGAGATGGGATTTGAATTTTTGAAGGAAGGGCAGGAATTCTAAAGGAGGAGAAAGAAGGGCCTGCCAGCCAGGGCCCAGCCTGCAGAGTGACATGGACGCAGCATAGAGCACATGTGTCTGGGGAACAGCGGGTGGGCAGGGTAGGGCAGAGAGGGTCTGGGAGAATCAGGTGAGGATTGGGTGGACAGGGAAGGTGGGCTAGGGGCCAAGCCAGGGTTCCTCCCTGTCAGAGTTCCTCATTGCCTACCTGTGCCTCTTTGGGGCTGAGAATGAAGGCCAGAGCAGCTGTTCCTTGCTGCCTCCTGCACGAATCAGCACTCGCTGGTTGATTTCAGGCTCTGGTTTTAGTCAAGCTAGATCTCAGGGAAATCCGGAGGGCCACCCACCAAGCCCTGGCATGTCTTACACGGCAGAAAAGCAGCCTCGTGCCTTCCCTCTGGCCCGGATGATCCCTGTGGGACTCAGCCCCTGCTCCGGTGTCAACACTTTGGCCTCTCTGGCTCATTTCCTCCTTGCCCAGAGGCCCTCCACCTGCTCTCCCTCTCACAGTCCCTGGTGTCTGAGGAGACACATACCTGTCATCTACAGAACTCTTCCTTCTCCACTTGTATCAGCTCTGTTTCTTTGGAAAGCCTAACCCTTTTATCCTCTTATTCTATCACTCTAGGTGGTATCTGGTAGATCTTCTTGTCTTAAAAATTCCAATTTGATTTTCCTCGGGACCAAGCTCTGGCACGGGACTGCCGAGGGACCCTGAGCTGGGGAGGGCGAGGGGGTGATGCTGCAAGATGACACTGGCAGAGTGGTCACTGCTGTGGCAAAATGACGCGATCTGTAGCAAATAAGCCTCATGGGCGTCTTGACTGACCTTCAGAGAGGTGTGGGCACATAATGCATTTTACTGAGCACCCACCATGGGCCACAAATGGATCTGAATCCTTACATCCACCGCATGAGGAAGGTATTATCACGGGCAGTTTATAAAAGAGGGGGCGGAGGCATCATGAGGCTTCATGACCACCCCGGTCACACAGCTAATGAATGGCAGGCTGGGGACATGAACTTTGCTTTGCCTGTCTCCAGAGCTCATGTCTTTTCACTAAACCACAAACATTTCAGTGATTGGTGTTCGCCCCTTCCTCTTCATCCATCCCACCTTTCAAAAGACAGCGTAACTTAGTAATCTAAATCTATGTCGGTATGGACGGCAGTTCTGGCTTTGGCAGATTTCTTTCTCGATTTCTGCCTATCTCTCTTTTAGTCTGTGTCACCTCAGGTTCTGGTGTCAGACGACCTAGGATTGAGACTGGGCTCCCCGCTTATCAGTTTGTGATTTGGGGCAGGTTACTCTTTGTGCTCTTGGAAAAGGGCCTGTAATGAGTTGGTGCCTGTCAAGTGCTTAACACAGCACCTGCCCACAGGAAATTCTCAGTCAGTGAGAGCAGCTGTTGTATTCCAGCTCTATCTGTTATAATCCCACTGGCTGCAGGAAAGCTGGAGACAAGACCAGAGCACACAAGGTGTTGACTTTGAGGGGGAAGATTCTCTCCCCTTTGGGAGCCACTGAGGAGCACTGAGGGGATGAGGGATTTGATTGGAGCTGGAGTCTGGGCAGTTTGTCGGCAGCCCAGGGCGGGAAGGACCATGGGTGCGACGAAGACAGAGCTCAGCTAGGAGACCATGCAGATGACCTAGTGATAGAGCTGAACTCAAAGACAGAACACAAAAACTGAACTTGCTGTTCATGGCATCTTTAAATGCCTGTTTATATGTCAAATTCGATGGTCCTAAAAACCCAGGGAGGGTCCAAGAACATCACCATGGTCTATAAATGTCAGTATAGTCTAGAGGAAACCACTTGGGATTTGTTGCTCAACTGATTGATTCCAGTCTGGGCCCCAGGACTGGATGGGATGACCTTGGATCTGGTGACCTTGGATGTGTCACTTCTCTTTCCCAAGCCTCTTTCCTAACCAACTTGTGTCAGGGCCACTGTGAATCGTGGTGCAGGTTGTTAGCTGGCTGAGTGGAGAGTGGGGTTTGAATCAGGCCCATGCTCAGCTCCCCGGGTCCCACTGTCTGCCCCTGCTCAGAGGGGAGACTTTTCCCAAGTTGACAAAAGTGGCCTGGCCTGACTCCCAGGGTGTTCTGAGGATGAAAGGGACTGGCACTGGGTTTGGGTGCAGTACGTACACATTCTTTCCCCTTCTTTAATCTCTGGGAAACCTGTAAATCCACAAAAAGGAAAGATATTTATAAAAATGAGAGCCCCATTTCCCAGCTGGAGGGAATGAGGCCTTTCCTTCTAGGCTGCAGCCTGGGGCAGAGCACAGGCCTCCTGATGCCACCTGGGGACCCCGTCCTTCATCCCTCGGGTGTCTCCTGGGAGCCTGGAGCAGGGACGCTGGTGGCAGCTATCTCTTTCTGCAGGAGCTGAGCCAAGTGCAGACCCACGTGTCTGACACCAATGTGGTCCTTTCCATGGACAACAATCGCAGACTTGACCTGGACAGCATCGTTGCTGAGGTCAAGGCCCAGTATGAGCTGATTGCCCAGAGGAGCAGGGCTGAGGCTGAGGCTTGGTACCAGACCAAGGTGAGAAGAATGGCTGGTCAGGTGTGTGGGCTGGGACAGACAGAACTTCCGCCATTGTGAGAGGCCTGGGGCCAGACACACCCAGCCTACACGGGGTGGGGGTGGGGGTGAGGGTGTGGGGCTCTCGCTGTAAGGGTGGGCCTGGGGCCACTAGTTACCCAGGAGGGCTTGGAACTGACAGCTCACTGACACTTTTTTGGTCTCCAGTATGAAGAGCTGCAGGTGACAGCTGGGAAGCATGGGGACAACCTGCGGGACACTAAGAATGAGATTGCTGAGCTCACCCGCACTGTCCAGAGGCTGCAGGGTGAGGTGGATGCGGTTAAGAAGCAGGTGAGCCTTTGGTTGGGAGCCTGGGGATCAGGCCTGGGTTGGCAGAGGTGAGGGGTGAGAACTGCGCTTTTCCTGATGGATGGGACACACTGAAACGCTGGACCATTAAGAGCAACACACTCCTTTTACAGGATAAGAAACAGGCCCGGAGAATGATAAGAACTTGTCCAAGGTCACATTGCATATTAGTGGTGGAGCAGGTGGGATGATCTCCTCCAAGGAGATTGAGCCTATCTCCAGGAGGTCGGAGCAGGAGGCTGACAGTTCAAGTGTCCAGGTCATAGGTGCTGATTCCCTCTAGGATATGGCTAAAAAGCTTGGGTTTTTCCCCAGATCAGAGTGAAGCATCTGGTTAATGGTGAGGTTATATTCTTTATTCTATCTCTTTGAAGCACTGGGCTGAGTTGCAGCAGGAGGGACTAAGATTAGACTTCAGTAAGGACTTTCCCAGTGGTGCTACATGACCCTGCTTGTGTAATAGTATCTCTTCTCTGAGATGAATATTTCTCCTTTCCTTCTTTCTCAGTTGGGGTTGAGGCGGGGACGGATGGGGAATGGTGATGTCTGGTTTGAGGGCAGAGAGATGGATGTGATGACCCTGGAGGGTGTTCCCAACACCTCTCATCCCTTGGGCAGTGCCAGCAACTGCAGACGGCCATCGCAGAAGCGGAGCAGCGTGGGGATATGGCATTGAAGGATGCTCAGAAGAAGCTTGGGGACCTGGACATGGCCCTGCACCAGGCCAAGGAGGACCTGGCTCGGCTGCTGCGCGACTACCAGGCTCTTATGAACGTGAAGCTGGCCCTTGATGTGGAGATCGCCACCTACTGCAAGCTGCTGGAGGGCGAGGAGAGCAGGTGGGGGCCCCCTCCTGCTCTGATTCAGAGGCCTTTCCAGCCCTGCCTGTGGGAGAGCCCGTGTCATCGTCGGCTCTGTGCTGGGGGTAGGGAAAGAAGGGAGGAACCAGGGAGCTGGGCTCCTAACTCATCACCCACGGGAGACTCCATTTGTGTTCACGGCCTCTGCTGCGCCTCTCCTCGGTTGGCACGACAATCAGTAATCCTTATGGTGGTCGGCAGCCCTGCAGAAGTGAGGCTTCTTCCAACACCAGATTCCACCACCTTTGAAGTTTTGAAAAAAAAAAAATTAATCATCTCTGTCCTTGGGAAGGCATGAGATGTAAAGAAAGTCACTTGAGCCAGAAACCAGGAAGCTTTGTTTTGGCATGAGCTTTGTTTGCTGTCCATGATGTGCATGCAGAGGGAAGGCAGGACAAGGACAGGGGAGGAGGGGGCCACTTGGCCTGCTGTGGCTCTGCTTTCTCTGTTGCACCTGCAGGAAGGTCTGCGAGGCCCAGCACAGCCACGTGCACGTGTTTCTCACATCTTCTGGTCTTGTCTTGCGAGCCCTGGCTCGAGAGTTGACCCACTGAGTTGATCCACCGTGAAGGCAGAGAGTGGGAGGCAGGAAGGAGGGGGAGGGTTTTCACTTGGGCTCCAGGGACCACTGACCCTTCTCCTGATCTTTCTGTTTCTTCAGAATGTCTGGAGAATGTCCCAGTGCAGTCAGCATTTGTGAGTATTTTGCTGCCATGCCCTACCCCACGCCCAGCCCCGGTCCTCTGCTCCATCCACTCAATCTGTCCTTGGCCAGAAGCACATTGCCCTCCACCTGAGCCCCTGGAGACAAGTTCAGGGGTTCCCAAAGAATGAGCTTCCTGCCCCACCTTCTCCACCAGTTTCCTACGGCTCCACTGCCTGCTTGTGTTCCCGTCCCTCACTGGCTTCTGCAAGTCCCCCTCCCTCTTCCAGCGTGGCTGCCCTGCCTCACCCAGACCCTTTGCCTTGCAGCGGTGACTGGCAACTCCACCACGGTGTGCGGAGGCGGTGCGGCTGGCTTCGGGGGTGGCATGTCCCTGGGCGGGGGAGGGGGTGCTGGCAAGGGTGGATTCGGCACCAATGTGGGCTACGGCACCGTCAAGGGAGGGCCCGTCTCTGGGGGCACCTCCATCCTGAGGAAGACCACCACAGTCAAGACGTCAAGCCGGAGGTATTAGCTGCCCAGCAGTGCAAGCTGGGGCCCCTGCAGTTTCCTCTTTGCTCTACTCACCCCACCTCTGCTGCCCTCCCCACCCACCTCCATAGGAGCAGGAACAGCCCCAGGACCACAGGTCCGGTGTATTTCCATGCCAGACTCTTTGCCTGTGACCTGCATTTTGGGAAGGTTCAAATCTACCCACATTTTCTCCTTGCTTTTGCAATGTGATGGGAGGGGAAGTTAAGGCCACCACCTTGAGTGATGTATTTGAGTGATTTGGGGGTGACCTTTTGACCACTGAGAGAGGTTGGATTTCTCTCAATTCCTCTATTCTTCTGCCTGCATTCAGGGAAGGCTGGGGGAGGAAGGAGGAAAGTTGGGAGTGGTCCCCGAAGGCCTTTCAACCTCCCCAGTCTCCACCAGACTCAACCCCTCTTTGAATCTATCCATGCCTGGCTCTCCTGTCTGTGCCTGTGATGTATCTCAATAAATGGCAACTGCTGCTAGCTGTCTGTGGCTCCAGTCTGTCCTGCCTGGGGGACTGAAATTGTCAACCACACGCTCACCATGCCCCATGCTACTCACCATGCTAGAAGCACACCAGCTGATACCATTACCACTGTAGGCCTTGGCTCTTACTCTCTCCTTTGTGGAGCTCACAGGAGAAGGCTTGAAGAAATATATAAGTTGCTCAAGGCAGGACCCGGCCACTGAGCAGATGCCTATTACCAGCCCATCCCCTGATGCCACTGAGTCCTCTGCTAACTCTGTGGGGCAGGCAGCATGATTGTTCAGTGGAGAGATCTTGGGCTTCAGAACTGGGCAGACTTGGGTTTAAATCCCAGTTCTGCCAGTAACTGTGTGACCTTGGGCAAGTCACTTAAATTCTCTGAGCCCCACTTTCCTCCTTTGTAAAAGCAAGGTGTGATGAGAATATGTGTAAAGCCCGTGGCTAATGAGGGTCTTAATAGGACCAGTTCCTTTGCTTCCCCTCCCTCTGGCTCCTGGTTTCCCACCTAACTTATCACTGAGCAGTCCGATGGCTTCTCTCTCAGCCTTCATACCTGGTCATCAATAAGAATCCACATTTTCCTAACAATAGCAGGATACATATTTTTCTCAAGCACACATGGAACGTTTTCTAGGATAGATCATATGTCAGGCCACAAAACCAGTCTTAGCAAATCCAGGAAGACTGAAATCATACCAAGTATCTTCTCTGGCCTTGATGGTATGAACCTAGAAGTCAATAATAGGAGGAAAGTGAGAAATTCGTGAACATGTGGAAATTAAACAGCATTTTCCTCAACAACCAATGGATCAAAAAAGAAATTAAAAGAGAAATAAGAAAATATCTTGAGACAAACAGAAATGGAAAAATAACAAACTAAACCTTATGGGATGCCATACAAGCAGTTCTCAGAGGGAATTTTATAGCCATAAACACATACAGCAAGAAACCAGAAAGACCTCAAATAAACCACCTAACTTGAAACTTCAAGGAACTAGAAGATGAACAACAAACTAAGCTCAAATTTAGCAGAAGGAAGGAAATGATAGATTAGAGCAGAAATAAATGAGATAAGGAATAGGAAAGATTAACCAAACTAAGAGTTGCTTTTTTGAAGAGATAAACAAAATAGACAAACCCTTAGCTAGACTCACCAAGGAAAAGAGAGAGAAGATCCAAATTAACAAAATTATAAATGAAAAAGGAGGTGCAATCACTGATAACATAGAAATGCAAAGGATCATAAAAGGCTCCTCTGAACATCTACATGACAACAATCTGGGCATCCTACAAGAAATGGCTACACTCCTAGAAACATACAACCTACTAAGACTGAATCAGAAAGATATAGAAAATCTGAGTAGACCAATTACTTGTCGGGAGATTGAATCAGTCATCAAAAATTTCCTAACAAAGAGAAGTCCAGGACCAGATGGCTTCACTGGTGGATTTCATTGAACATTTAAAGAAGGATGAATCCAATCCTTTTCAAACTCTTCTAAAAAATAGAAGAGAAGGGGTCACTCCCAAACTCATTTTACCAGGCCATCAATGAATATAGATGCAAAAATTCTCAAGAAAATACTAGCAACAACTTCTTGCTAGACACATCTCCAAAGAAAAGAGAAACAAAAGCAAAAATGAACTATTGGGACTTCATCAAGATAAAAAGCTTTTGCACAGCCAAGGAAACAGTCGACAAAACCAAAAGGCCAGCTACGGAATGGGATAAGAGATTTGCAAATGTCTTATCAGATAAAAGGCTAGTGTCCAAAATCTATAAAGAACTTATCAAACTCAACACCCAGAAAACAAAGAATCCAGTCAAGAAATGGGCAGTAGACATGAATAGACATTTCTCCAAACAAGACATACAAATGGCCAACGGACACATGAAAAAATGCTCAACATCACTTGGCATCAGGGAAATACAAATAAAAACCACAATGAGATACCACTTCACACCAGTCAGAATGGCTAAAATTAACAAGTCTGGAAACGACAGATGTTGGTGAGGATGTGGAGAAAGGGGAACCCTCTTACACTGTTGGTGGGAATGCAAGCTGGTGCAGCTACTCTGGAAAAGAGTATGGAGGTTCCTCAGAAAGTTAAAAGTAGAGACCCAGCAACTGTACTACTAGGTATTTATCCAAAGGACACAAACATAGTGATTTGAAGGGACACATGTACCCCAATGTTTATAGCAACAATGTCCACAATAGCCAAATATGGAAAGAACCCAAATGTCCATCGACAGATGAAGGGATAAAGAAGATGTGGTATGTATATATACAATGGAATATTACTCATCCATCAAAAAGAATGAAATCTTGCCATTTGCAATGACATGGACAGAACTAGAGCGAAATAAGTCAGTCAGAGAAAAACAAATACCATATGATTTCACTCATATGTGGAATTTAAAGATGAACATAGGGGAAGGGAAGGAAAAATAAAATAAGATGAAAATTGAGAGGGAAGCAAACCATAAGAGACCATGAACTCTAGGAAACAAACTGAAGGTTGCTAGAGGGGAGGTGGGTGGGAGGGGAGAATAATTGGGTGATGGGCATTAAGGAGGGCACTTGATGTAATGACCACTGGGTGTAATATGCCATTGATGAATCATTAAATTCTACCTCTGAAACTACTAAAAAAATAAAAAACAAAAATAAAAGGAAAATACTAGCAAGCTGAATTCAGCAGCACATTAAAAGGACCATGCACCATGATCAAGTGGGACTCATCCCTGGCATACAAAGTTGGTTCAACATACGCAAATCAATAAATGTTACATATCACATTAATATAATGAAAGATAAAAATCATCTGATCATCTCAATAAATGCAGAAAAAGCTTTTAAAAAAACTCAACACCCATTCATGATAAAAACTATCAACAAGCAAGGCCATGTATAATAAGCCCACAGCTAACATCATACCCAGTGGTGAAAGGTTAAAAACTTTTCCTCGGGCGCCTGGGTGGCTCAGTTGGTTAAGCGACTGCCTTCGGCTCAGGTCATGATCCTGGAGTCCTGGGATCGAGTCCCGCATCGGGCTCCCTGCTTGGCAGGGAGTCTGCTTCTCCCTCTGACCCTCCTCCCTCTCATGCTCTCTGTATCTCATTCTCTCTGTCTCAAATAAATAAATAAAATCTTTAAAAAAAAACAAAAAACAAAACTTTTCCTCTAAGACCAGGATCAAGACAAGGGTGCCCACTCTTATGGCTCCTATTTAACAAAGGACTGGCAATCCTTACCTGAGAAATCAGGCAAGAAAAAAAAAAATGAAGCCATCAGAATTGGAAAAGGAAGAAGTAAGATTGTCTCTCTTTGTAGATGATATGACTTTATATATAGAAAATCTTAAAGACTCTACCAAATAACCTTAGATCTAATCAATGAATTTAGTAAAATTGAAGGATACAAAATCAATATACAAAAATCAGTAGTGTTCCTATACACTAACAATGAATTATCTGAAAGAGAAATTATGAAAATGATCCCATTTACAATAGCATCAAAACCAACAAAATATTTAGGAATAAATTTAACCAAGGAAGAGAAAGATCTGTACACTGGAAACTGTAAGACATTGATGAAAGAAATTGGAGAAGATATAAACACATGGAAAGATATCTGTGTGTATGGATTGGAAGAATTAATATTGTTAAACCTGCCATACTACCCAAAGCCATCTGTAGATTCAATGCAATCCCTATCAAGATTCCAATAGCTTTTTTTTTTTTTACAGAAATAGAAAAAACAATAGTAAATTTTCTGTGGAACTATAAAAGAATAGTCAAAGCAATCCTGAGAAAGAAGAACAAAGCTGGAGGCATCACACTTCCTGATTTCAAACTATATTATAAAGCTATACTAATCAAAACAGTATGGTACCAACATAAAAACAGACACAGACCAATAGAACAGAATCAAGAGTCCAAAAATAATCCATTCATGCATATATAGTCAACTAAAATTTGACCAAGGAGCCAAGAATACTCAGTGGAGAAAAGACAGTCTATTCAAACAAATGATGCTGGGAAAATTGGATATTCACATGTAAAAGAATAAAACTATTTTATACTACTCACAAAAATTAACTCTTTAGTGGATTAAAGACTTAAATGTAAGACTTAAAACCATAAAGCTCCTAGAAGAAAACATAGGGAAAAATTTCTTGACAGGGGTCTTGGCAATGATCTTTTTTAGGATATGACACCTAAAGTGTAAACAACAAAATAAAAAATAAGTGGGACTATATCAAAGTAAAAAGCTTCCACAAAGCAAAAGAAATAATCAACAAAATGAAAAGGCCTCCCATGGATTGGGAAAAAAATATTTGCAAATCATATATCTGATAAGGGGTTCATATCCAAAATATATAAATAACTTATACAACTCAAAAGCAAAAAATCCAAATAATCCCATGAAAAAATGGGCAGAGGACCTAAACAGACATTTTCCCAAAGAAGATATTCAAATAGCCAACAGGTACATGAAAAGGTGTTCAATGTCACTCATCATCAGGGAAATGCAAATCAAAACCACAATGAGATAGCACCCCATGCTTGTTCGGATGGCTCTCATCAGAAAGACAAGAGGGACCAAATGCTAGTGTCGATGTGGAGATTAAGGGAACCCTGTGCGCTGCTGGTGGGAATGTGAACTGGTGGAGCCACTATGGAAAACAGTGTGCAGGGGCCTCAAAAAGTTAAAAATATTGCTATAAACATCTGGGTGCACGTACCCCTTCGTATCCCTACATTTGTATCTTTGGGATAAATACACAATAGCCAAACTATGGAAAGAGCCAAGATGTCCATCGACAGATGAATGGATAAAGAAGATTTGGTGTATATATATATATATA
>NC_138373.1:104314981-104351845 GCF_054177405.1 Leptonychotes weddellii | reverse complement strand
AGAAGGCACGTTCTGCATGGAGCACTGGGTGTTACACGCAAACAATGAATCATGGAACACGACATCAAAAACTAATAATGTAATGTATGGTGATTAACATAATAAAATTTAAAAAAAAGTTAAAAATAGAACTACCATATGATCTAGAATTCCACTTCTGGGAATATATCTGAAGGAAACAAAATCACGATACTGGAGATCTCTGTACCCCCATGTTCATGGCAGCATCATTTACAATGGCCAACACATGCAAACAACCTAAGTGTTCATCAGTGGATGAGTGGCTAAAGAACATGTGGTATATAATACAACAGAATACTATTCAGCCATAAAAAAGAAGGCAATCCTGACATTTGAGACAAAATGGATGGACCTTGGGGACATTATGCTAAGCGAAATAAGTCAGACAGAGAAAGACAAATACTGTATGCTCTTGTTTATTTGTGGAATCTAAAAAAAAATGTCTCATAAAGAGATCAGATGTGTGATTACCAGAAGTGAGGGCTGGGGAAAGGGGGAATTGAATGAAAGTGGTCAGAGGGTGCAAACTTCCAGTTATAAGAGAAATATATTCTGGGTATGTAATGTACAACATAATAACTATAGTTAACAATGCTGTATGGAAAGTTGCTATGAGGGTAAGTCCTGAAAGTTCTCATCAGAAGGAAAAAGTTTTTTGGTAACTATGTAGGTGATAGATGTTAATTAATCTTATTTTGATAATCACTTTGCAATAGACACATATGCCAAGTCATTCTGCTCTACACCTTAAACAGTTGTGTGTCAATTATATCTTAATAAAAACTGGAAAAAATCCACATTTTAATTGGACTTTGTGGTTCACAAATATATTACTTTGCCCGTGACTTTCAAGCAGTCGCAGAATTCAGTAGGGGGGCACGTGATAGCCCATTTTACAGGTGAGGCAATTAAGGCACACAGAAGTTAACTCTTGCACCAGCAGCCATATAGCTGGTTAGTGGTGTCAAGGGCTGCTGATTTCAAGCCCTGTGCCCTTTCCGCATGAGGCTACCTCTGTCCCACCCCTGCGTCCCTTTCTCTCCAAATCTTTTTTTTTTTAAAGATTTTATTTATTTATTTCAGAGAGAGAGAATGAGAGAGAGAGCACATGAGAGGGGGGAGAGGCAGAGGGAGAAGCAGACTCCCTGCCGAGCAGGGAGCCCGATGCGGGACTCGATCCTGGGACTCCAGGATCATGACCTGAGCCGAAGGCAGTCGCTTAACCAACTGAGCCACCCAGGCGCCCACCTTTCTCTCCAAATCTTATTGGTCCTTTCCCTATCATGTCTCTCTGAGTCACCCCTTTTCCTCTCCATCTTCACAGCTCCCTACTCTGAGCCTGGACCCCACTCCTCATTCCACACCCAACTGGTCTATGCCCTCCACAACCCCAAAACCCTGCTGCCAAATCAGTGTGCCTGAGTCGAGGCTATCGTTGTACCCACCTCTTCCTGGGCAACCTTAGAACTCCTGTTGGAATGAATCCTTCTTGATACTGCCAGCATTCTGAGCCTGGCCACCCCGTCCTCCTTGGAAGAGCCCAGACATGCCCTGTGAAAACTTCCTCCAGGGTTACAGGAAGGCCAGCAGAGGGATTTTGAGCCAAACCCTAAACCACAGCTTAGGAACATAAAGTCTTAGCACTTAGCAAAACCAGCTCACCTGGTTACCAACCTGAGTGGTCTCTAGCTTGGGAAACAGTCACACTTACAGAGCGATGCTTCTCTTCTAGGGGTTGGAGTGTAGAACACCCCCCATGTCCGACACCTTCTAGGAATGATAGCTAATGTTCACGGAGTGCTTGCTGTGGGCTGGAACTGCTGTTAACCCTCTAACTGATCACTCTTCACAACAGCCTCTGATAGAAGTACATCTTGCAGAAGAGGGCATTGAGGTACAGAATGGCTAAGTAACTCGTCTAAGGTCACACAGCCAGTAAGTAGCAGAGCTGGGTATGGAACCTAAGCAATCCGATTCCAGAGCCCAAGTTCTTAACAACTGGGTTATGCCACTTTTATAGAAAAAGAAACAGAGAAGCAGGGGGTACTGGAGCTGGAAGGGATTTTGGATGGGATCTAGTCCAAACTTTTCATTTTATAGGTGAGAAAACAGGTAGAGAGCCCTGGGGAGCTTGCGCATGGTAGAGTAAAACAAGCAAATGGTTTCATTGAAATTATATTTTAGAGCTTAAAACCTAAATGGAGACATTTGGATTATCATGCAATAACACTCCAAGATTATATCACTTGTCAGGAAGCTCCACTGACAACAACATATTACTTAGAAATACTCGTTGAAGACTGGGAATGGCCTGGACACAGGGGTTCCCACACCAAGTTCCTGGAGCCTGAGGACCCCAGGGGCTGCTCAGGGGTGCAGGCAGTGGGTGAGAACCTCACAGCCCTCCGCTCTGCACCGATCGGAGCATATCTCCTTTTGTCTGTTTTACAAATGGGGCCAGGCATGGTTTTGATGACAAGAATGGCTTTGCTGTCAAAATGTGTCAGGTAACCCCTGCTTGCTCATGCCCAGGGTGGGAAAGGGGAGACCCCGTGCACAGAACCCTTCCCCCCACCCCGGGATGTAGGAGTCCCACCTCTCACTGTTCTCCCTGGCCCCTTCCCGAAATGCTGACTGGTCCTTTTCTTTAGAGTCTCTGATCCCCAATTGGCTCTGGCTCCCCAAAGAGTGACTCAGACCCCGTGTGGCGGCCGAGGCCCGGTGACGGGGCACAGACCGGCCAGGGAGGGTGGGGGCGCTTCTCACAGCACACAGCAGCTTCGGGGCTGAGTGAAAGACCTCGGGATCCCCGTAATCCCAGGCTGAAAGCCCAGAGCAAACCCTCCCTCCCGCCCCTGCTTCACACCCCTGTCAGCTGCTCATCCTCTTTGATAAGGTCAGGAACAGCGCCAGGTGAGGGAGGGTCATGGAGGACAGCAGTGGAAGCTGTGGGGGTGGGCTGGGGACCAGCTTCTAGCCACTGCGGTCTGCTAGAGTCGCCTCGTCCAGTCTCCTGACTCCAGCCCAGGACGGGCAGCAGGTTTCTCCTTTTTCCAGGGAAAGACACTCATCGCTGCCTCTCTCATTGGAGGGTGAAATCCCTCTTGCAGACCGACCATATGTCTACCCTCAATTTCGCAGGCTACAGTTTGAGGTTTTGTGAACTTCTGACAATTCTGACTTAATAAAGCCACAGAATATGGCTCTTGTCTGGAATTTTCTTCCTGTTTGGTTTGGGTTTATTGTAGGATTCGTAATTAAGTTAATTTGGATTTGGTTAATTGAAGGACACAGAATCGGCCCCTCGGGACGACGTCCTACCTTATTGGATACTTGCAAGGGCAGGGTCACCTACACCGAGCAACCAATCATATGACAAAAGCAAGGACAGAAGGAGCAGAGACAGCTCTGCAGAATATGCAGCGTGCTGGTCAAGACCTGTTGCCGTTCTGGTGGATCATAAGCTACGGTCTGTAGATGATGCTGGTTTTTTTTTCTGCAGGTATCGTGTGGGGCAGAGTCACTGATGTAAAGCACTGTGGTGTGGAGGTTAAGGTCACAAGCTTTGCAGTTAGACCCAGAGGTCTGGCTTCCCACTGCTATCACGTCCTAGCTGTGTGAGCCCAGGCAAGTTACGTAACCTCTCTGAGCCTCAAAGTCTGCAGCTCTAAACTGAGCATAGCACCACCTCTTTCTAGGGTTGTTGTGAGGAGTGGAATTGTTCTAAGAAAGGCACCTGGTGTCCAGCACATAATGGCAGCTCTAAACGAGAGTCCCTTCTATCTGCAAAGCACTACGGCCTTCCCCTTGTCTTATTTTTCTTTAAATCTCAGGATGGTATGTGCCTTGATTTAGCGTTAGCTTCATGAGAAGTACCTCAGTTGAGAAGTACCCACAGGCACAAAATTAGATTGATTATATATTATATATTATCCCTGCCCCCCAATCCCTTCCACCCCTACTTTCTTTCTTTTTTAATATTTTATTTATTTATTTGACAGAGAGAGAGCACAAGCAGGGGGAGTGGGAGAGCCACCAGGAGCCATCAGGAGCCACCTTGGGGCTTCACCTTTGCAGATGCAAACCCCCCTCCTAGCCCATGAAAGTTCTCATCAACCCTCCAGGGGCAAGAGAACGGAGCGGTGAGTGGGAGGTGCAGAGGGTCTGAGCTCCGGGCCCTCACTCAGGCTGTGATCCTGGTGGCCTTCTCATCTCCTCTCGGGGCAGGACAGCTGAGAATCAGACTTCAGCTTCCCAAGGCGGGGGTTGCTGCCAGATCTCCTCTGTTCCCATAGCGGCAGCCCCAGATACCTGGAGTAGCTCCATCCTCCTTCCCAGCCCTGCCCACGCCTGGGGTCAGGGTGGAAGTCAGTAGACCCTGGGATATCAGTGCCCTCAGAGCCCCCTTGACCTGAATGGTCAGTTCGGTTAGGTTTGTTCAGGTGCCTGATTCTGGATTGGCTGCTGTAGAAATTAGACAACTGACTTCATACTAGGCAGGATGATACAGTGAGAGGCTGGGGGTGCGGAGCCTTTGGGACCAGACTGGTGTGAGTTCAAGTCCTGGCTCCACCACGTGTGACTGTGTGACCCCTCGGAGACCTTTTAGGAAGGTAGAATGGTGCCATGGGTATAAAGCACTCGGCACAGGGCTGGCACTCAATAAATACTCATTGAAAGAAGGAGTGAAGGTTCCGCTGCATCCCTTATAGGAGGTGGTCCTGACTCTAGGATGCTCACTTACTGCAGGTGGATGGACTACCCACTGGGCTTTCTTCCGTGGACCTTTGATGGAGTCTAGGGGCCTCCTGGCCTCGCTGCCACGGCTTCTCCACCCACCCTCCATCTATTTAGAGGTCTCCTGGGCTGGGGCGGGTGGAGCTGAGCAAAGGCTGAGGTGGGGGGTGCCAAGGGAGGGGTGCAGACCAGAGGTAGAGGTAAGAGGGGGGCAGGGAGAGGGGGTGAGGGTGGGGGGGGGAGAGGAGGGAGCTCCCAGGCGGTCCAGTCTTCCCTGCAGCCCCATCCCCGAGAACTGGATCCACTGACCTCCCTCTTTGCACCTCATGGGCCCTGCCCTTTCTCTTTGCAGGGAGGGAGCTGGTCCTTTCTGCCAGCTTTCAGTCGGTCAGGGTCAGCTCAGGCCTGTGGGAATTACCCAGGCCCTGATCACTACTGTTCCCCAGATTTAGAACGGCAGTCTTATCAGGGCTTTAGAAGAGGGGGAGGGCCGCAGATCTGTCTAATTTCTTATCCTAAGTGGCAATGGCAAAGTTTGGGCAGGGTAAGAATGAATGTCCACTGACCTACTATGTGCTAGGTGCTGCGGGGTCCCTTTAGAGATGAGAGGATGGGTTGAATGAGTTTGGCTTGTTAGTGGCCAAAGGTGGGATTTGAACACAGGTCCATGTCACTCAGTGGGGAAGAATTTAAGTTAGGGCTTAACACCTAGGATTTTGCATTTAAAAACATTGCCCTGGAAAGGGGCTCATGGGTGTCGCTATTCTGCCAAAGGGGTCCTCAGCACCAAAAGGATTACAAACTCCTGCCCCGAACGCTGGGATCATTATGGGAAAACAGAACATGCTCTGTCCTGGTGGGGCCAAGCAAACATGTGGGCAGCAAACGGAGCAGTGGGGCTCACCCAATAGGGACCCAGACTGGAGAACGCTGATCTAGACTCCTACACAGACCCAAACAGAGGCTGGAGAAAGAATGGGATTCTTGAGGGCCCGAGGCAGTTAGCTCTCTTCAGTCCCCAGCTCTGCAATGGGCACATAGTAGGTCCTCAACAACTGTGTCAAGTTGAGATGAATCTTGATCTAGGTTTGGAAGGCTCTAAGGCTGGACAATGGATTTCTTCTTTTGTAGATGCATGTGGGGCTGAGTGCAGATGGAGGAATAATAATGATGGTAATAAATATAGGTGCAGCTTCTGCAGTTTACAATGATGATCATCCCCCTGCATCTTGAGAAGAGGTGAAGGTAAGTATTTGTATTATTTCCAGTTTCTGGGTGAAGCAACTGAGCGCCAGCTGGTGACCTGCTCCAGGTTTGCAGAGCAGGTAAGCATGGGCTGTGTTCTTGAATCCAGGCCCTCAGTTTCCAAACTCTGTGGAATGAGAGAATGGGCAATGGGCCATGTTGTAGGGAGCCAGGGTCCCCAGGGAGGCTGTTGAGATGGAAGTGCAGTGAGTGGCGGGCCCGAAGGGCTGGGCCTGGGCAGGGGCCTGTGATTCAGGAGGACCTGGAGCACCGGTTCAAGTTCTCCCGGAGGGGAGTGTGTTGGGATTCTGTAAACTGTGCCCTCCGAATGACATCTGTAGGTGTATTTAGTGACATACTCAGCAGGTACGAGAAGGATGGGACTGTGCCAAAGGCCAAGCCCAGAGATGTTTCAGATTTTTCCCTTTATGCCCCTGCAACCAAGCCCTGCTGCTCCAGCACATATAAGAGACCCAGGCTAGGGCTGCAACATTCACAGGCCTGGCCCCTTGTATTTCTCTGACAACTCCAAGCTCGCTCTCCTCCTTCCAGCCATGATCACCAGACAGCAGTGTGTCCGAGGCGGGTCCCGGGGCTTTAGCTGTGGCTCAGCTGTCGTCGGTGGGGGCAAGAGGGCTGCATTCAGCTCAGTGTCCATGTTTGGGGGCACGGGCCGCTGCTCCTCTGGAGGCTTCGGCAGCAGGAGCCTCTACAACCTTGGGGGGAGAAAGAGCATCGCCATCAGCATGGCTGGGTCCCGACAAGGCGCTGGCTTTGGGGCTGCTGGAGGTTTTGGCGCCGGCAGCTTTGGTAGTGGATTTGGGGGTTCCTTCAGTGGACGGGGTGGTCCTGCCTTCCCCGCCTGTCCTGCTGGTGGGATTCAGGAGGTCACCATCAACCAGAGCCTGCTGACCCCACTCCACGTGGAGATCGACCCTGAGATCCAGAAGGTCCGGACTGAGGAGCGGGAGCAGATCAAGACCCTCAACAACAAGTTTGCCTCCTTCATCGACAAGGTAAGCTGTCCCCTTGGCCAGATAAGGTGGTAGAAACCAGGGTTCCAGAGTCCTGGGATCTCAGACCTGAGCCTGCAGCAGCATTGCAAACCACTGAAATTCTCTGGGCCTCCATGTTCCAGCTGTTTAAGGGGAATCCCTGTTCTTTTGTGTCTTCCTCTTTTGTGCATGGCTGGTGGGAGCAATGCACAGGCTGCTCAGACCAAAGCAATGTTTGGAGTCTTCCTAGATGTGCTGTGTATACTGGGCAAATCGCTCAACTTTTCTGAATCCAGGCATCCCAGCTTTTCCTCAGATTTTGGTTTCAGAAATAACATGGTTAATAACTTAAAAATTAACTATAATTATAGTTAACATAATAATTTAACTATTGACACTTCTGTTGTAGGAGCGGAAGAAAACCAGGCTGGTTTCCCAAATGAAAAAGGGACCGATGCCAATGACAGACTGGGTCCCAATAGGACCTTGGGGGGTCATCTCCTTCATCCTCCCGACCCTGAGCAAAATTGCTCATTTCTGGATCTGTTTGAAGAGAGAAGGGATCTCTCCTTTTCTTTTTGTAATCCAACTTCCTTTTCCATGCAAAGTCTAGAGAATCAAGTCTTTGAAGCTCAACTGCAGCCAAGTATGATGGATGACAGCAAGCAGATTAGCCCAGATTGCTGAGCCACCCGGAGATTAATGATTGAGTGGATGAGTATAGCCACTCAGTCGAGGATGCCCTGGCTCTCTGTGCATCGGTCTTAGTCCTCTTAGATGAATGGGGCAAGACTGAACCATCTCGAAGTAGACTGAGTGGAAGTGCTTGCTCTTCTTGCTAGTTGAATAAACCATCACTAGCTTAAAGGGGCTTTATGGTGACTCCAGGACATACAGATATAAAACCAAGACCCAGGGTCTGGTGATTCCTTGTCTCATCTCCCCTCATCTCACCTTTTGGGTTCAGACTGTGATCAGTCGCCCTCACCTGCTTTTCTTTCAGCTCTGAAGAACATAGTGGGAATATCATGCTAAGTTGCTATCCTGGTTTATCTGGTTAGATGTCTTTATAGAGAGAGGGAGAGTTCCGGGATGTCCCCTTGCAGGGTGAGCCTGGCTGAGACTCAGAATGTGTCTAGGGCCTTGATCTTTAACTATTCAGACTCAATTGTACACAGGTTTAAAGAGACACACCAGGTCCATTTATTTTAAAAATCGTCAGTGAATTTATCATTCCTTTGCCTTGGGTCAGGATCACTTTGAATGCAGGAGTCCCCAGACTGTGGTTGTATCTCCTAGTTTTGTTTATTTTATTATTTCCTAGAAGTTCAGTGTTCTTCTCGGCACCTCCCCCCAGGGCCTCTGGATCCCTGGGGTCAAGAGGTTGTACTTGTGGCGTAGTCAGGCCCTGTGGCTCTCTGGCTGTCCTCTGTTCTCCACAACACATGTGGCTCATTTGCTGCCATGGAGCAGGGCCACCATGTTGACCCCAGTGGATGGTGCCTGGAGTTGCAACATGGTGGCCCTACTTGTATGGCTCTTGGGTCACCTGGGTGGCCTTGGCCAGTCCTCCTGCCAAAGCTTCAGGTCCTCATTGGTTGGTTGGTGCCTTTTTAAAACACAGGTGCGGTTCTTGGAGCAACAGAATAAGGTCTTGGAGACCAAGTGGAACCTCCTCCAGCAGCAGACGACCACCAGATCCAGCAAAAACCTTGAGCCTCTCTTTGAGGCCTACATCAGTGCCCTGAGAAAGCAGTTGGATACCTTGGTCAGTGACAAAGGATGCCTGCAGTCTGAGCTGAAGACCACACAGGACAGTGTGGAGGACTTCAAGACCAAGTATGTATGGAGGATAGAGGGATGCCACCTGAGAAAGTCTGCCCAGCCATGCCCCAGGCTCCTGGGCTCCTATCCAGTCATTTAGAATTCAAGCTCTCAAGAGATCCCAAAAGGGTCAAGAAGGTTCCCTAGTTTGTGCCCCTGCATCTACATGGGCCCTTTCTAATGGGGTGTGGCCTAGTAACCCTGAGTTGCCCCAAACTGAAAATGAGTGATACATTCAGGGAGTTGGGCTTGCCATATACAAGCAAGATCAGAAACCATACAGATGAGAAGGGGTGTAGTATGGTCAGAAGAATACAGGTTGTAGAGGCAGATAGTCCTTGTTTGAATACTGAGTCCTCCACTTACAAGTTACGTGCTCTTGGGTAACTTGCTTAACCCCTCTGAGCCTTGTTTTTCTTCATCTTTAAAATGGGGATAATAACCCTAACTTTTTAGAATTAAATGGAATTAAATGAGATTGAGAAAGCAGGTAGCATAGCACTGGACATATAATGAGCATTTATTACATAGTAGGTCTTATTATATTCACTATGGGATGGAGCTGAGAAAATCCCAACCTCCTTTCTCTATTCACTCTCACACCAAAGAAAGAGAACTGGTGTTGGCAGCATTCCTGATAATTTAATCCACCAAATGAACAGCCCTTCTACAGAAATAAAACCAACCAGATTGTGGTTGGTTGTCCTCCTCACACCTTATCTCTTAAAAACAGTCTTTATTAAGTTTGATTTTCACTTCTCTGAATAAACCAAGGTCTAGACTGGTATCTCACACGTGGAATTAATAAATGTAGGTTGAATGAATATTTGTATGAAAATGGGAAAATGTAGACAATTACCTGGATATTTCCAAATAGTTAAGTGTTTGAAACCCAGCAGCAGAGATCTGGGAAACACAAGCTCATTGTGGGACTTCTGTCTTCTCCTTCTCATCCTTACCCCCAGGTATGAAGATGAGATCAACAAGCGCACAGCTGCAGAGAATGACTTTGTGGTCCTCAAGAAGGTAAAAGATGAAGGAGGGGCTGGAGAGGCTGTGAGGTACCCATTCCCTTGGGAGTGGTCTTTGGCTTGAATCATGGGTTTGGTCCATCTTGGCCTCACCTTTACCCCACTTGGTACTATCCAGATCTGTGTGGTCAAAGGAGTGGGTAACTGAACCAGACCCTAAGGAATTGAAGTTGGGGAAAAAGCCCATTTGGATCATTAACTTCCATTTCTGCAGTTGTCATTAGGGCAGAGGATGTCAATGATTTGTCCCTTGCCACTTTGCCTGGTGCTGAAATGCCTTTCCTAAAGGCTGCTGAGAACACCTTTGTGTGTCACTTAACACCCCCTTGTCCCTATTGGAATTTCTGTATCTTGTCTCTTTCCCCCCTGCCTCCTCTGCAGGATGTGGACGCCGCCTACATGAACAAGGTGGATTTGGAGGCCAAGGTGGATGCTCTGAACGATGAGATCAACTTCTTGAGGGTCCTCTTTGCTGCGGTGAGGACTTCATCCCCTGCATTTGAAAAGGGAATCCAGAATCTGTGAGGCTGCTGGGGAATTTATAGTAGGACGCCAACTCCCTTACTTGCTGAGGGTGCTCTCAGCAAGCTCATAGGTAGAGAGAGTTGAAGTGAGAGACTCAACTGGGAGGTTTTTGAAATCAGATGTTGTCTTAGAAAGGATGATTAGATCTCAAGATTGCATGGGATAGAATTTCTTGCTGTCTAGCATTTCCCTGGTGAAATGAATCCATTCCCTTCCCTTCTATTCAACGTACTGAACACCTACTGACATGGGATGGCTTATGGATCCCAGAGAGCAGTGAAGACTAGAAGCATTACTTTTCTGTCTTGAATTGTCACCAATCACTTGATTTCTACATAGAAATTTACCATTCTTCTCCTTCCCTACACACTGGGATGCCAGCCAGCTCTGCTTCCATCTAAGTCTGTGGCATGGCCATCTCCATGACCACAGTGGATTTCTGGTGTCAGAGATTAGGAAAGACTCTCTGGGGGGCCTGACATGAGATATTTTCCCTGCAGGAGCTGTCCAAGATGCAAAGGCATGTCTCAGACACATCCGTGGTCCTGTCCATGGACAACAACCGGGACCTGGACCTGGATAGCATCATTGCTGAGGTCCGTGCCCAGTATGAGGAGATTGCCCAGAAGAGCAAGGCTGAGGCTGAGGCCCTGTACCAGACCAAGGTGGGTGTCAGGGATCTCTCAGAAGATGGGAGTGGTTTCTGGGGCTCTGCTTTTGATTTCTGTGAGCAGGTGATCATCAGCTCAAGCCCAAGAGAAGTCAGAGATGAACTGATCATCCAGGAATCTCTGATTCTGGTCTGATTTGAGATTACATGACATTTTGTATTATCCCTGCCACCTGTGCCTATTCTTGCTGAGTTAACTTGAAAACAGACCCTACCCAAACACGCCTGACCCCTCGTTCCCTGTGTTTTCCTGGATATTAGGTCCAACAACTCCAGATCTCCGTTGACCAACATGGTGACAACCTGAAGAATACCAAAAGTGAGATCTCAGAGCTCAACAGGTTGATCCAGAGGCTGCGGGCTGAGATTGAGAATGTCAAGAAGCAGGTAAGTGTCACCATTTTCTGACCATGGTACAAGGCCAGGAGCCTAAGACAGGTGTCTCCATAGTAGACAAGAAGTTCAGGCATCAGGCCAGAAGATCCTGAGCTTGCATGCAGGGGATTTGTGACTCCTTATATAAGCCATACCCAGGTCCTTTCAGCAGTACCCTACTTAACCTGACATGACACCCTGGTAAATAAGGTTTCTCTGCTCTTCTTCATTGTTTCTTGCTCATCTTCAGCTAATCAGTCTGGTGGGGACATTGGTGGGCCCTGGTTGGAGTAAATGAAATGCATAAGAGTAGAGTAGGTGGGGAAAAGGACAGACAGAATCCTGACATTTTAACCCAAAAAGCCAGCACAAGACAGGGGACAGGTGGCGAGGCCTTGACAGCAGGGCACTGATGATTGCCTGTTCAATGCTATTGTCTACAGTGCCAGACTCTGCAAGCATCTGTGGCTGATGCAGAGCAGTGTGGGGAGCTGGCCCTCAAAGATGCCTACAGCAAGTGCACAGAGCTGGAGGCTGCCCTGCAGAAGGCCAAGGAGGACCTGGCCCGGATGCTGCGCGAGTACCAGGAGCTCCTGAGTGTGAAGCTGGCCCTGGATGTGGAGATCGCCACCTACCGCAAGCTGCTGGAGGGCGAGGAGTGCAGGTGGGATAGGGAAGGCAGGACAGGAATGTGAGGGAGGGAGAGATCCCAGCACCAGGAGTTTGCACCTCTGCTGGGCCACCTGCTTCAGTACGGCATGGGTGCATTATGATCCAGGGCAGTGTAGACAACAGGCTCACATCCAGTCCTTTAATTTGGATGCATGAGGATTGATAGGTGCTTGAGACCTGCTTATTGAACCAAGCATGGCTCAGGGTTCTACTGTGACTCACTGTTCTTTGTTTCCCCCATAGAATGTCTGGAGAATGCCAGAGTGCCATGAGCATCTGTAAGTACCTTCTGCCCCTGCTATGGCTGTTTGTCCACCCTGGTTTGGGTGGAGACCCCCCGATTGCCAGTATTGTTGGAATAACCATATCCTTTCCCTTTCTCCTGCAGCCGTGTTTGGTGGAGGCACTGGTGCTGGGGCTATCAGCGGAGGATTAGGAAGCTGCTCTGGGTTTGGCCTGGGCAGTGGCTTTGGCTCTGGCTCCGGAAGTGGCTTTGGGTTTGGTGGCGGTGTTTGTGGCAGTTCTGGCAGCAAGATCATCTCCACCACCATGACCAAGAGATCCCACCGATAGAGGAGATGAGGTCCCTGCCGCCCCCGAGCCCAGCTGGGCCCAGCCCTGGTGTCTTCTGTGCTTCCTTCACCTCTGCCTCTACCCTCCCTCTCTGGGATTCATCTTACCAGTGTCACTCCAGTGTGGACTCTGCCCTCTTGGAGTTTGGTAGCTTCTTCGCGATTTGGGCCTGGTGGCCCCCCTGGAATGGGAGGGGTGTCAACTGACTCTTTGCCTCCCATGGGCAGAGGAGAGCACAAACAGGAGCTTCATCTACAGAATCATCAGGGTCATGTATGTCCCCTCCCAGCCCAGGATCCCCATATCCCTCTACATCAGGACCAAACTCCTCTGTCACTTGGCAGCAACTGGCCCTGCAAGGTCAGGACAAGAATCACTCAGTGTCTCATCCACCCCTTCTCCTTCCCTCTAACCATCTTTGGGTGAATCCTTAATAAAACGCTTTTATCATTCACTCTGAGCCATTGTCCTTGTTCCCTGGGGGAGAAGTCTCTAGAATTCAGGTGGGAGTAGAGGAGGCTGGGGCCTGAAGGATCTGTCTGCACAGATCAAGGTCATCACTTAATTTGAGGGAGAAGTGCAATGTGTGGAGCCTGAAGGCTGCCTACAGAACAGGGGCACAGACTCCAAACAACCAACAACTACATAAAGGTGATAGGCAATCAGAGCAGGACCATCTCCGTGTTGAGCCTTCAGTGAACCTGGAGGGAAGGGTTGGAGGAGAGGCAGTCAGGGGGTCGCCACTGAATATGGAATGAGGGGTTAGGGAGCTTATGGAGAGTTCATACTCAGTGTCTAGCAAGGCCTCCCTATTTTCATGAGACTCTATGCAGAGGACTCAATCCCACTGGACCAGCAAGACTTTCAGGAACTTGTTCCAAGAATCAACAAGGTCCCAGTTGCTGGGTGGAGGAGTGGAAGCATGTCATTCTCACAGAGCTTTTGAGCTGTGCTCACTTTCCCATCTCAGGTGGTTATGTCTGGGGTTATGTCTATACTGCTGTCCCTGAGTGGTGGGGGTGTGGGGGAGGGGAGGCAGGTCTGCTAGAGTGGTAGAAGATGAAGCTGCATGATTGGGGTCAGTCCTGGAGATTATGATTGATGAAATGGAGAATGGGGTGAGGACAGTCAGAGGTGGGGATCTGGTTATAGCCTTTGTGGACACCGTGTTTCCATACTGGACCAATTCCAAGATACCTAGAGGAGCATCATTTTCCTGCACAGCTCCCCTTGTGGTCTGACCTAAATCCCTCCTACTGCAGTTGGAGAATACACTCATTCCCTTGGCCACCCAGTTGGTGTTTCCCACCCTGGACTGCCAGGCAATTCATTCAGACTCCAATCCCTCCAGCACAGTGCCCATGGGGCCCTTACTGTGTGCAGACAGAAGGGCACACAGTTTGCCCAAGGCCAGTCCCTGCCCATGTGGCCTTCATACAGACCTGGAGGCAAGCTCAGGGCAGCAGGGACAGAAGAACAAAGGGTTAATCTCAGGGGCTTGTGCTCCCTGGGCTGGAAGGCTGGCCCTTCATAAGCCCCGCCCTAATCTCCCCATTGTCTTGGGACTCACCCCCTGGTGTCAGAGCAGGAAGTCTTTGACTTTTTCCCACCACTGCCCCCCTCCCCTGGGAAAATGCTGAATTGGCTTTTTTCTAAGTCTCTGGAGGGGGAGGAGGAGTCAAAGGTTGGTAGTAGGGGAAAGACTTCTCAAGTTCACCTACCAGGAAGGTGCATGTTGTGATGGGCCACATTGAGAAGCTGGGGGCAGGTTAACGAATTTCTCATGCCTTCTGAGCAAGCAAAGTGTGGAAGTAGCCAGCCCCAGTGGGGATGAATATAATGCTTTACGTAGGAAACTCAGATCAAGTGGGTGTGTATCTTAGAATAAATGTGTTTTTGTAGGCAAGCGGCTATGTGGGTATGTTGGTGTTTTATTTCTATAAAGAAGACTCCTGGTTTACATAAAAGAGGAAAAACATTCTTGTTGGTCTCTATTACCAAAACAGTTCAGAGGAGTGGATCCTGGCCATGATCCATAGGTTTGGAGCTGGTTGGCTACACAAAGGGGATTACTGGAAGGGGAAAATCCACTTCTGAGATAACAGGCACCACTATTCTCTTAGATCCTTTGAATTGGATCTGGCCAGCTCTTTGTGTTCAAGGGAACTATGGAGACACAGGTTGCATTACCAGTCCCTTGGAAGGCCCTGCACTCTCCACTCCTTCCGAAATGCCTTACCTTGAGCCCTACTAAAATCACTTCTCACACTGTAATGGCCCAAATGTGGGTTGGCAGATCTTAAACTCAGTTTATTTGATTCATCTGCTCTGACCCCCACTCTCCAAGCTCTTGACTTCTAGCCTTGGCTATAACCTCACAGGTGGTTTGGCTCAGGCTCTTGGCTCCCAAGCAATGACCTCATTTGCAAAAGTCCCTCTCCTTTTACCAAGACCTTCTGCTCTGGGACCAGCCTTCCCTGTTTCAGAAAATTCTTGCCAACACTTCTGAAGTCTCTTTCCTTTGTCACTAGTGAAACTGAAGGATACAGCAAAGAGGGATTTATTTAGTGTTGCCCCATTGTGGGATTTTGATTTGGTTTACTGTTGGGACCCAGGTTTTGGATTTTAACACCAGAGGACCCCAAAATAAGGCAGGTCCACTACTATGTTTTGGGTGATGGTCAAGGTTTAGTGAGACAGCTATCCAGGGAAATAACTAAGGGAGTTGTGCCCCCTTTATTATCCCCCTAGGGCAAGGGAATAGTGGGCATCCCAGGACAAAGGGAAGGAGCAGGCTGAGGGAAGAAGCCATTTTAGCATCTGCTCCATCTTTTTGCTATGTTGAAGGTAGAGACTGAATAGTTATCTTTGCATCCCATGAGGAGAAGCCTGGGAGTGTAGGGCTGTGTCCATGCAGGGTCTCGGTGGGAGCCCCAAGACTCAGGCTTATTGTTGCCCATGGTTTCCTGGATGACTTGGGGTCAATGTAAAATTGTTCTGCATCTGTAGGTTTTTTACTTGAAGTGTTGTGGATTTGGTCCTCAAAAATTTGAAGGAGAAGCTAGATGAGCTAGGAAGAGGTTTTTGGCAGAAATGGTTTGGATTGCCATTTGCCATTCACCTATCTGTCATCCACTGTCCATCAATCTACCATCCACCCATCCATCCATCCATCCATCCATCCATCCCTCCATCCATCCATCTATCCATCCGTCCATCCACCCATTCATTAGCCTTCGAATTCTGTAAGGCAGGGACCATGATTTATCCATTTTGATATTTCAAGGCCAGTGTGCTTGTCATGTAGTAGATGTTTAACAAATGTTGGTTTAATGAACGAACAAATGTCCTAGGCAATGTTTTAATAAAAATTAGACTATTCTTTCAAGGAGTTTTCAGTTGGGATAATAATGACTAGATAATTGGGATAATAATGACTAGATAAAAACATGAACGTATATAACTTGGTAACCAGATAGACATGCACTTGGGAATTGCAAACAAGGGCTATGGGGGTCCAGAAAAGGGTGAAATTACTTTCAGTCTTGGGTGAGGGGGTTGGCAATCACAGGAGGCTTCATGGAGGAGGTGGCATTTAAACTGGGTCTGGAAGGACAGGTAGGCCTGGGTGTTAGAGATGGGAGTGGGGAGAATGGATCTGATAGAGGGCAGGATTCTAATCTCCTCTAAGAGGAAATCCTTTTTTCCAGGAAGTCTCCCAAGCGGCTCCACCCTATTGGCTCACCCTGTTCCTCTGGCTGCCTTAGGCTTCCTCAGGCCTCATTCTGATCACACTCCCTTCCCTGTGTGGTGTCCCAAGGGGCTGCAGCATTGCCGTCATCAGACTGGGCACTTGTCTGCCTGCAAACCCACTGTCTAAGATCTTCGGCTTGACAAGCATTACAGGGGGGCCATCACTCTTAAGGAGGACATAGTTTATTATGAGCGTGTGCATGTGTGTGCATGTGTGTGTGTATGTGTGTGTGCGTGCATGTGCGTGCGTATGGGGACTGTCGGGGAGGCAGACATATTAGATACAGATTTTCCATACTTTCAGGAGACTGTTAAGAGCAACAGGAGGAGTCAGCCGGGTGAAAGGGGTATGGTCCTGGAGCTGGGGCGAGGGGCACAGGGGAGAATGGTGCTCTAGGCAGTTAGAATATCAGAGCAAAAGAAGGGAAGTGTGGCACAGCTAAGTAGGGGTATGAGCCCCAAACAGCTTAGCATCCTTCAACAGCTTAGCATCCTTAGCATTCCACTCTTAAGGGCAAGAGTGGTGGGAGTGGAAGCTGTGGAGGTAGGCCGAGGCCAGGCTGTGGAGGACCATGGCTTGACCCACTGTCCAATTTGTTTGGGGCTTGGGCTTTGTTCTGTAAGACTAGACAAGCTCAAACCGAGGCATGTCTGAGAGAACAAGCTCTGGATGAGATGAAGAGGGAACTCTGGGCCGCCTGCTTTCAGGGTGTGGCCTTTTAGGCCCAGGATGTGCTTTGGAGTCATGTTGGGAACTTCATGCAACTGTAATGCTAAGCCTTGCCCCTACTCTGCCTCCTTCCCCGCTTTTGTTTACTATGAGGAAGCGTTCCAGGGCCCAAGAGGTTTGTCATCACTCCGTTGTCTCCCAACAAAAGCGTCTTCCCCCTAATGCTGTCCATTCCTTCAATATATGCTGTGTACCATCCATATGCTGGGGGCTGTCAATTGCTGCATCTAAACTTACATAGTATCCCATGGTCACCTTATTTCCCACCGTGATCACACCCTCTGCTTTATGTCCACCTGATTCCCTCGAAGTCTGCAGTGGAGACAGCGAGAGCCCTGCTTTTCAAATAGTTGCGTGGAAAAAGAAATCTAAGTTTCCTGTTAACTTTCTCTTCCCCAGGTTAAATGATCACTTGACATTTCTTCCCTCCTCCCCTTTTAGCTTTTGTTCCAAGCAATTTATTTCATAACTTCCTAAGTGGTTTTTGGAATCTCCTGGTGAGGACAAGATGGGGTTTCTGCTATTGACAGCCTGCAGTTTGAGGAGCACACCAGACAACCACGACTCAGCACCCACACGATGGAGAGCTCCTATTGCCCAGAGGAAGATTATAGATAAAAGGTTATTGAGGGTGAGCCTCCCTCTCAGTTTTCTTGTCCTAGTTCTCTTCTCTGTAAGTGCACTGTTCCTTCAGTTCATTCTCACAGCAGGATGTGCAAGTGAGTTGTTTAAAATTGGGAGGCAAGTTTCTGTCCTGGAAGGTAAGGAAGGGGAAGCGGGTTTCAACATCTCCTCCCTTGATCCCATAAGCGACTCTACACAGCAGCCAGACTCATCCTTCTAAAAGTCAGCTCATGTCTTGCCTTTGCTGAAACGCTTCAGTGACTTCTCCTCTCAAAGTAAAAGCTGGCCTTCGGTGTCTCAAAGCCTCGTTGATCTGTCTTCCAGCTGCCTCAGACCTCAGCTCTGAGGCTGCTCTTCTTCCCTCACTCTGCTTCAGCTGCGCTGGCCCCATGCCGTCCTCACACTCCTGCCTCAGGGCCTTTGCACTTGTGGTCCCCTCTGCCCAGGATGCCCTTAATCACATATTTGTATGCTTTGTTCCTTCACCGCGTTCAGATTCTCAGCTCAGGTCCCCTTAGACCACCCTCTGAGACAGCACCCCTGGTCATGTCTACTCTCCTCTCCTGCTGCATTTATTTGGTAGTGCCTTTCACAGCCTGACAAACATGTATTTATTTCTTTATTGTCTGTCTCCTACTGGCATGTGGACTCTAGAAGAGTAGGGATGTCATCTGTTTTGTCCACTATTGCATTCCTGGTGCCTAGAACGGTGCTTGGTAAATAATAAGTGCTCAATAAATCTTCATTTCATGAATACAGAGAGCCCGGGAAGGCTGAGCAGGGCTGATATTTTGCCTCTGTGGAAGAAAAAGGACATTAAGTCAAGAATATGATGAAGAGCGGGGCCTGGGTGGCTCAGTCCAGGATCTCAGGGTCCTGGGATCAAGTCCTGAGTGGGGCTCTGTGCTCAGTAGGGAGTCTTCGTGAGGATTCTTTCTCTCCCTCTGCCCCTCCCCCCACTCATGCTCTTTCCCTCGCTCAAATAAATAAATAAATAAAATCTTTAAAAAAAAGGATTGATGAAGAAAACGGGTGTTTGGGTCATCACTGGAGCAATTAATTCACTGAATTAATCTGAGATTGTTCTAGAGGAACAGAAGTGCTCATGTTAGTGCTCATTCTCATATGAGGACAGGAGCACATCCCAGAGTGACACAAAATGACAAATACAAAATAATAGTGAATGTTTTCTGAGTACTCAGGATGTCTAGGTACCATCCTTAGTGTTTGCCATGCATTATTTAATTCAATTCTCACAGCAGCTATGGAAGATTAATCTGCTATTACTTTATCTTCCAGATGAGGAAGCTAAGGCTTGGAGAGGTTTGATAACTTGCCCAGGAACACAAGTAAGTGAGAGACAGAGCCAGGATTCAAGCCCAGGACTGCCTGGCTTACCTAGGGAAAGCCTGTATCTTTCCCCCAGGCAGGACCCATGCGAGCCAATAGATAAAGGAGACAGAACCTTAACTTGCTTCGAAAGAAGCACAGCGTCCACATCACAGACAGTAAGGATCCTCCTAGGAGTTTTGTCACACATTACATCACCTCTGAATATTATACCATAATTAGGCACTGAGATTTTAAGAGTTTCATTCACAAAATGGAGTGAAGAGTCCTAGAAACTGGGAGAAGCGGCTGGGTATATTGAACCTGGAGAACAGCTTCTGGAAATTCAACAGTATTTCCTAATATCAGAATAGGTGTCCTACAAAAGCCAGGGAGGTTTGAATGTATTACTCTGGAAGGCCAGATGAGAGCAAAGTCATGTCAGTTCAGGTCACATCCATTAAAAGCCTGCCAGGACCCGACGCTGATGGACACAAAGGCAGGGAAGATGGCAGTGCTGGCACTGAGGGGGCACAGCCCTGTGGGGAACTTCACCTGGGGACAGCGAGACCTATCTAAGGGACACAGCTGTTCAACTGTGGCTGGTTGGCAGGAGTTTGAGACCTGAGGCTTAAAGGGAGCTGTTGTGTTATTGCAGGGATCTAAGCATCCAAATGTGTACACATGTCTGTCAACTGAATAAATCATATGTCTTTCATGCGTCTGTATTACCATTTTGAAATGTATGCGATTATAAAATGCAATTTTATTTAAAAGCATTGTTGAGTTCACGTAAAAGTATATGTTCTCAAATGATACTGAAAGGATAAATTCTAATCTATGTGAATGTCAATATGATTTTTTGTTGTGAAAAGGGGCCTTCAGATCTGGAGAGGGGTGGGCGCCAAAGTGGTATGATGGTCAGGTGGGTGAGACCCCTGCAGACCCCAACTTCACTGATCCCACGAAGAAGAGGTGGGCTCCTGCTAGTTCCAAGAAGAACTTCCTCAGCTTAGAATGGTGTCATGCTGGCCTGGGCAAGCCAGAAGATTGGATAAATAGCCTTCCATGGGGATCCTGAAGAGCAGGAGAGGCTGTGGAGAAAGGAGAGGCCAGCCTTCTGGCTGTAGCAGCCTATGAGGCTCTGATTTTATACACTGTAACAGAGTGACTCACTCATTTATCCAGGGAGAAAGAGCTTAGGATACTTAGTTAAGCTTCAAATAATCCAGATGTTCAGGGTGAGTGTAAGCCACCTATGTTTTCTCCAGATATTTATTGGGTCTCCCCAGTCCAGAGGGCTGAGCGGGACCGTCATGAATTTCAACCCAGGATTGCTTCCTCCCCATTCCATCACCTGTATCACTTATGACTCTCCAATCAGAATCGACGTTCTAGTCCTGCTAATACACTCCCAATTCCTGGTTTGCTTCCTGTTCCCTCATGGGCAATGTCTGCTCTGAAATCCCGGCTGCAGAACAAGAGTAGATTAAGCCCTTCCTCCTACTCCTTCTGCCACTGGCTGGGGAGGCCCCAGCTCTAGAACCAGGTGATGACAATGGTGGGTTCTGACTTTGCTTCTCAAAGATTCTTCTCCAAGTTAATTCCCTCTAGAGGAATGGCAAGTATGGCTTAGAATCAGTGGGCTCTGGCCATGGCTGGACTCTGCCCTGGTTGGGGGGCAGTTGGGTGCCTTGATTCACTGTGGGTTTAAGAATCCTAGGGATCCATTCCCTGGACTTCAGGGCCCACACCCGGCCACACAGCAACCTCATTCTGTCAGGCAGGCCCTCCATCCCGTTCCACCCTCCAATCCCTTTCTGCTCTAGCCAGGCCTCGCTCATCACTGTATTGATGAGGACTCATACCTGCAAATATGAACATCCATTCTGTCAAATGTAAATAGAAAATAGTGTATTAAAGGACATTGTTACTCACGGCCTCTCTGAGAGCTGGGTGGCCTGGGCCATGCTCAATCACACCTGGGGACCGCTCTGGTGACAGCCACGTGGCCCATTGCTGCTGTGCCCGTGATGCTTGGGGCAAAATGACAGCCTCCCGCCTCTGCCCATGGAGGCCCAGATGTGTCCGTCATTGCGCTCGCTGGGAAGCTCCATTGCTCTGTCCGTCCACGACTATCTCCTTACACCACCTACATCAGAATCCGAGTCTCACGAGGGTCTACCTCACTGGAAGACTGTAGGCCACAGGCCTGGCCTCCAGCTGCAAGGGAGTCTGGGAATGTGTTTTCTGGATTTTGCCCTAGGAAGGTGGGAATCACAATGTGGGAAATGGCCAAAATGTAGGAATGGTGTTCACAGATGTTGTGTAGCCACAAATGACAAAAATCCGCCATGGCCACCACTTTCTGAATCCAACCATGCTTGTTTTCAACACTGAGACTTGGCTCATGACTACCTGGACTGAAATGCCTTTCCTTCTGTCTAATGCTGCCTTCCTTGAAAGTTCTGGCCCATGTCTGTTCATGAAGCCTTGCTGTGTGACTCCCTGTTTTCCAACTCTCCACGGCCTCACAGCACCCACTATAGAGCACACAGTTTTAGTCTTGCTTGGTTTGGCTTGTCTAGACTGTGAGCTCTTGAAAACTATTCTATCACATGGCGACTGAGAGAATCAGCGCTCAGTAAACACTCCTCATATTTGTTCACTGGTGTTAGGCTGGCAGCTGAGGCCCCGCTTCCCCTCATCCCAAGTCATGGAGTTGGATATGATTTCTATCTATCCAGCCCCCTCCCCTGCCCCCACCAGCTGTGCTCCCATTCCCTGTGGGGCCTCTGTGGATAAGTGCAAATGGAATCATCATTTTGTGGGATTGATTCTTTTGATAGGCATGAAAGCTGAAATTCTCTGTGTGGGGCGCAGACAAAAATAGTTCACAATGATGGTGAACATGGCCTGAACTCAGGTGGTGTGCTAGGTACTTTCCAGGCATGACAATGACCTTATGAGAGAGGTATCATTAATAACTGAATCTTACAGACAAGGAAACTGAGGCCCAGAGAGGATGCTCAGGGACATGCAGTGACAACGCAGAGAATTAAAAACTGGGTCTGTATACACCTGAACTAATACCTCGTTGTATGTCAGTTAGACCTCCATCAAAAAAAATTTAAAAACTGGGTCTGTTTGGCTTCAAAGTGCATACTTTTTAATATTAAAAAAATAATGTATTGCCTAATTTTTGCAATACATTTTTTAAAGATTTATTTATTTATTTATTTTAGAGAAAGAGAGAGAGAGTGCGTGTGACTGGGGGGAGGGCCAAAGGGAGAGGGAGACAGAGAATCTCAGGCAGACTCCACGCTGTGCCGACCCCAATATGGGGCTCCATCTCACAACCCTGAGGTCATCACCTGAGATCATGACCTGAGCTGAAATCAAGAGTCGGACGCTTCACCGACTGAACCACCTACGTGCCTCAGCAATACATTTTTTTAAACACTTGACCGATCCCATTCATCCAGCTCCTGTGAGATCCAGAAAGGCACAGGTGATTGGCCACCTTCAATGGTTAATGTTGCTGAAACCCAGAGGATCTAAACAGCTTTGGTCATGTTTAGTCATGGGGTGGGGCTGGCCCAGCTCTGGGTTTGGTTCATTCTTTAAAGTCTGCTTCTTCTGAGGGAGCAAAGTGAGGAGGGTGTCTATGTGTGGCCACCCTCTGGGCCTTGAGCTAATTTCACAAGCCGTTAAGCCTGGGCCAGTGGCTGGGGAAGGTCAGGGATCTAGTTTAGACCTGCTAGGGAGGAGATCCCAGTACTGGGCAAGGGGCAGATTTTAGGACCTCAAATGCTCAGTCAACTTCAAGCTGATTCTGGGATTGATTGATTCTTTTTATTTATTTATTTTTAAAGATTTTATTTATTTATTTGAGAGAGAATGAGCAAGTGAGCTAGAGAGAGAGAGAGCACGAGTGGGGGCAGGCAGAGGGAGAGGGAGAAGCAGACTCCCTGCTGAGCAGGGAGCCCAACTCAGAGCTCCATCCCAGAACTCGGGGATCATGACCTGAGCGGAAGGCAGACACTTAACCGACTGAGCCACCCAGGTGCCCTTGATTGATTCTTTTTAAATTAAAATATAATCGACATATAATATTACATTAATTTCAGGTGTGCAAATAGTGATTCCAAAATTACATACATTACAAAATGCTCACCAGGATAAACGTAATTACCATCTGTCACCATACAAAGTTACTACAGTATTACTGACTATATTCCCTATGCTGTGCTTTACATCCTGAGACTTATTTATTTTATAACTGGAAGTTTGTACCGCTTAATCCCCTTCATCTATTTTGCCCATCCCCCCACCTCTCTGATTGAGTGATTCTTGATTGGTTGGTTCTTGAACTGTGATTCTACAACATTTTTTCCACTGGAAAGGAGGAGACACTCATTTTGCATGTATATTTTGTTAAACTGCACACCAAATTTGAGAGGTCTGGGTTCCTCATGTTAAGATGATCTCAATTAGCTTAGGCTATCTCATGTCATGGGATTTGAACCCACTTTTGACCGGTTTTATTTGGTTGTAATCCAGTAAAGGCTTACTTTATTCATGAATTCATCAGTTGATTAATTGATTGATCCATTCAACCAAACAACTTTTATGAGCATCTATTATTGGCAAAGCACTGTGCTAAGAACCAAGAGATCCAGTACATTAACAAGACTGTAAACTCCTGGAAAGCTTATGGCTTTATTCTGGGGAAGGGGCCAAGATGATGGGTAGCCTGGGGTAACAAATGGCAGAGAAGACAGAATGGGAGAACCAGGTCACAGAAGAAAATTTCATTTCCTCTGCACTTGGGGCCATTCCCAGCCCCGCTCAGCGCTGAACAAGCCCCTGTCCTTTCCTCCTTTCTGCCCATTGAGCCGGCTCCTGCCGACGCCGCACAGGCCACACCCTTAGCAGGGCCTAATGTGCAGTGGAGAAAACGAAGAAAGACCCGTCCTGGAGAGATAAGCGGCTAATTTGGCAGGAAGGCTTTCCTCTTGGACGAGCCAAGCCCAGTCCCTAAGCCTCTGAAAAACACCAGGCTGGCAGGTTCTCAGGCTTTCAGAGTCAGGCACGTATAGCCGTGCTGTGGCTTTGCCAGGTCTGGCTTCCTGAGTCTGGGGGTGGGGTCTGGATACTGAGGCCACAGATTCCTGGGAGCACAGCCCCTCAACCTGAGAACGGTCCCCGTGTGTCCTGTTCACTACGGAGTCTCTGTACCTTGCACAGTGCCTGGCACGAGTTAGACAATCGGTAAATATTTGGTGAGTAGGTGGTAGAATTGTTGTTTGAATTTCCAGTCCTCTGGGACTTGGGCTGAAACCAGAGAAGTGGCAAAAATGTGGGGAGCAAAAAAGGAAGCTTTAGAGATGCACCAAGATGTGGAATAATGTAGAGTGTCTCTAGGAAGTTTTCAAAACAAGCAAGCAAGCAAGCAAACAAACATTTCTCATGTTGAATTTTGCTAACGTCTCATTAAAGCGCATAGGTGCTAACTGCCCTTTTTCTCAGAGGACTGTCATGAACCCCAATGCCATTGCCTCCTGAACTGCAGCTTGGGATGGGGGGGAGCCCGAGAGGCAGATTTGTCATGGCTCTGAGCTCTGTTTCCAGGAAGGGAGGAAGAGAGGTCATCATTTCATTCCCAAGCCCAGCACAGACCTGGGCACACAGTGAGCACTCAATGACCATGTGTTGACTGTGGAGTGAACTGAATCGCCCCTTCTGTTGAGATCCTTGTGCCGAGTCTTTGGGTGGGCTTCACTGTTTCCACTACTCAGACAACCAGACCCTCCCCAACCCACTTTCCAGTCTGTTCTTTCCACAGCTGAGGGCAGATAGATGGCCGCTGAGCACATGGCGGGGATGAGTGTGCCTCCTGGGTCCTGTCAGACAAAGCTAGGAGGTGGCCATGCCCAAGCATGGGGCATGGCAGGCGCCACCCCCTGCCAGGTAAGCCTGCCACCTTAGCAGTTTTACCATTTTGGATTATTTTCAAGGTGTGTTTAGTAGCCTGGAACAAACTTATTGCCTTGGAGGCATACCCCACCCATGACTATTTGGGACTAATTATCTCTCCTTCATTTGAGCCCAGCCACCTCTTTGAGGTATATAAAGGGATTTATTCTGCATAGGTCTTCAGTTCCCTTCCCTCTTCCTCTGACTCTCAGTGTCCTGCTTAACTCTTGTGCTTTTCCTTCATCAAGCTCTCTCACCATGAACAGACAAGTCTGCAAGACAGCTGGTGGCGGCAGCCAGGGCTTCTCCGGACGCTCCGCCGTGGTCTCCGGCAGCAGCCGGATGAGCTGTGTGGCCCGTTCCGGGGGAGCCGGCGGAGGGGCCTGTGGGTTCCGGGGTGGAGCGGGCGGCTTTGGCAGTCGCAGCCTCTACAGCCTGGGTGGCAACAAGAGCATCTCCATCAGCGTGGCTGGTGGCTCCCGGGCTGGTGGCTTTGGGGGAGGGCGTGGCAGCTGTGGCAGTGGCTTTGGGGGTGGCTATGGAGGTGGCTTTGGTGGTGGCAGAGGAATGGGAGGTGGCTTTGGAGGAGCTGGTGGCTTTGGAGGAGCTGGTGGCTTTGGAGGGGCTGGTGGCTTTGGTGGAGCTGGTGGCTTTGGAGGGGCTGGTGGCTTTGGTCCTGGTGGTTTCCCCGGGGGGATCCAGGAAGTGACTGTCAACCAGAGCCTCCTGCAGCCCCTCAATGTGGAGATCGACCCCCAGATTGGGCAAGTAAAGACCGAGGAGCGGGAGCAGATCAAGACCCTCAACAACAAGTTCGCCTCCTTCATCGACAAGGTGATGAAGCTTTGACTGGGCCCCCATTTCTAGGCTGGGACTTTGAGTTTGACATTTAGACACAGTGTTTAGGATGAGTCTTGGATGAGCCAGGCTGGACCAGGATGGTTAGGCAGAGCTCTAGGGTCTGGGAAGATGTTCAGGGCTGATGAGTTTGCCTACATGGTCACTTGCTTAGGGAAGACAATGGGCCCCTTTGGACATGGACATCTGCAAGTCCTGCTTGTCTGGCTCCCTGCTCAGGTCTCCTGACTGTTGCCTTGTCTAGGCCTAGGCTGGCAGCCCTGGCAACACACGGCAAGAGCCATGACTACTGGCAGGAACGGGTCTGACCCAGGACTGGGCGTTTTTCAGACGTGAGCTGCCCTTTGAGGCTTTCTGGGAGGCCTGTTCCTTCCTTGCCCTTGTGCCAGGCAAAGGAGTTGGATGCCCTAGAGAAGGGATTAAAGAGGCTCACCTGGAACCTTAGTCCCAACAGGTCTGCGGAGAAGAAGCTGGCAATGAGTCTGCACCCCTAAATCGACCTGGTCAGGAAGAGAAGGGTGCCTGGTGCCCTCCAGACCAGGGTAGCTTACACCGATGGGCTCCCACCTGTGATGCTGATTATGGCATTTCAATCAGTATCAGTTCCCAGGGATTCACAACCTCCGAAGGGCTCAGTGTCAGCAGAGCTTTAGGTCTGAAGCTATATTGCTGAGGTTCAAGTACATTTCTGCAGAGCGTACTGTATTTTTGGAGGTTGGGCTAGAGTCCTGAAGTCCCCGGGGGACACTGAGTGGTCATCTTTACAACTCTGCTTCCAGACAGGGGCTACTTCCAGTTGCTCCACCTGTCTCTCCTCCTCCTGGAACTTTCCAAACCGTGCTGCATCTTTAGCGGCCCGACTGAAGCGGTCATCTGCCTGTAGCCTCTCCAGCTACAGTAGGGACCTACCTTCACATCCCTTCTAGGCCTTTGTGCTGGGGGCTGGGGAGATTCAGACGCTCAGTCCTACCTGAACCAAGGCCCCCGCTGTGCCTCTGTTACTAGTGTTGCCTGATGCGGCTTCCCCTGATGCACTGCAGGTGCGGTTCCTGGAGCAGCAGAACAAGGTCCTGGAGACCAAGTGGAACCTGCTCCAGCAGCAGGGCACGAATTCCATGACAGGCACCAAAAACCTGGAGCCCCTTTTTGAGACCTACATCAGCAACCAGCGGAATTACCTGGACAGCATCCTAGGGGAGAGGGGCCGCCTGGACTTAGAGCTGAGGAACATGCAGGACCTGGTGGAGGACTTCAAGAAGAAGTGAGTGACAGACACATGTGTGGGAAGTTGCCACGGGCAACCCAGTCTCGGAGTTCCAGCTCTTTGTGCACTCCTCCTGCCGCTGGCGGTGCTGTCACCTAGCCTGTCTTCCTCTCCTTACCTTCACAGAGGGAGCTTGGTTCATTGGGCTCCCCACTCGCCCTCCTTCCCCAAGGACAAGTGAAGTTATGGCAAATGGGATGAGTTTAGGGTCGAGGAAGCACTTCCTCATGGTCCATGTTGGGGAAGATTCTGGTTCTAGAATCTGAAGGATGCTGGGACAACTCTGGTGTGATGACCAACCGTCCCAGGTTCCCTGGGACTGAGGGGCTTCCCAGGACGTGGGACTTCCAGTGCTGGAACCAGGCCAGTGTGCTGGGACAAACAGGAATGGCGGGTCCCCCTAACCAATAGGGGGATGGTCAGGAGGATGTGTTCAGCTGAGAGGGGCGGCCAAGGGACAGGGATGGAGAGATGAACTTTTAGTTTCAGACAAAACTGGTGTTTATGACTACCTTAAAACCCAAACTTAGTTATTTCTTTTTAATCCTTACAGGTATGAGGATGAAATCAATAAACGTACAGTTGCTGAGAATGAATTTGTGACCCTGAAGAAGGTAAGGGCTGTGTGTGAGGTTCCTGGGGCTTGTGGGCACAGGTTTCCAGCAGAGCTGGGGTATTTTCTTGCTCCACCACCACAGAGCTGCCAAGTTCAGGCAGTTAGAGCAAAAAGCAGAAGCCAGGTGCATCGTAGTTTGGAAAGATCCCTAAAAGAGTCAGTTCATTTGTTTTTCATTTTGAACCATCCCAATGGGAAGTGAGTCATTCCTTCACGTGCACACCAGCCTTGGACAAGGATCGGTCAATCACCAGCCTGTCCTGACTCTTTCCTGCTGCACGTGCAGTTTGTTGTTTGTTCCTTGGGGGGAACGAGGCCTTATGCTTCTGTCTTTCTCAGGACGTGGATGCCGCCTACATGAACAAGGTGGAGCTTCAGGCCAAGGTGGATGCCTTAATGGATGAAATCAACTTTCTGACGACCCTCTACGATATGGTGAGGATGTTACCTCCTAAGAGGGGAGCAAGGGAAGGTGAGATATTCTCAGAGGCTGGGGCACTTTGGTATCTAGAGCCCAGGAAGATATGGGGCCCCTTGTTGGGGTTCCACAAGATGGACTGCAGACATGGGGTTCTCTGAGGGACTGGGGGGAAGGGTGGGGCAAATGCATGTTCAGAGCTGAGTCAGAGAATGGGTCTGTTGTTTCCGGGCCTCTGTGTGCTTGTTGCAGAGGCGCCGAGAATTAACGGGCCCTTCTGTGTTGGCAGGAGCTGTCCCAGATGCAGAGCCATGTCAGCGACACGTCCGTGGTGCTGTCCATGGATAACAACCGCAGCCTGGACCTGGACAGCATCATCGCTGAAGTCAAGGCCCATTATGAGGACATCGCCCAGAAGAGCAAGGCGGAGGCCGAAGCGCTGTACCAGACCAAGGTGGGAGCTAGGCACCTCTGAGAGGTCTCAGGGAGGCTGTGGCCCGTGGGACTGCTGGGTGGTGAGTCCCCTGTTGTCACTGGGTGGACTCCTCTTGGTTCTACTCTCTAGAGACATCTTTCTAATGTTGTTCAGTTGCAAAGTGCTGCCTCTGTTGGAAGGTGGTTTCACTGTCCCCTGCCAGGCCACGTGTGAGGGATTCTAGTTTGCTCAGGGACCGTAGGGTGGGAGAACTCCTACCATGGCAAATCAGATGTTCTCTTCCCTGCGGCCTCCGAAGTGTCCCTGCTGAAACATAATCAATGTCATTTGCACAAATGCTTACTAAGCACCTTAAGTTTGGGTGGGTGACATTAGGGATGGAGAAACAAGTCAGGCAAAGCTGCATCAATACCCCATCTTCCCTTCTGTTCTTCAGTTGGGAGAGCTGCAGACTATGGCTGGCAGACACGGGGATGACCTGAAGAGCACCAAAAGTGAGATCACGGAGCTCAACAGGATGATCCAAAGGCTGCGGGCCGAGATCGAGAATGTTAAGAAGCAGGTGGGATGGCAATGGATACTGGTGCCTAGATGAACTGGTGCAGGCTGGGGGTGAGGATCACAGAACTCCTAGTCTGGAAGGGATTTCTGGGGTCATCTCAGGCAGCACTGGCCTCCAGGGAGTTCAAAGACCAAGCCAGTCTAGAGGGCAGGTAATCCATAGGGAAAATATCTCAGTAGATGAAGACAAGATAGAAGTGTTGGGGAGTGATGTTGCCTGGCTTGAAGATGTTTGCTATGGGATAAGCTATTATAAGACTCAGAGTCTGGAACCCTCCTCCTAGGCTCATCTTTTCCCCTGCCTCTCCCTGCCCTAGAATGCCAACCTGCAGGCAGCCGTCGCTGAGGCTGAGCAGCGCGGGGAGCTGGCCCTCAAGGACGCCAACGCCAAGCTCCAAGAGCTGCAGGCTGCCTTACAGCAGGCCAAGGATGACCTGGCCCGGCTGCTGAAGGAGTACCAGGAGCTCATGAACGTGAAGCTGGCCCTGGACGTGGAGATCGCCACCTATAGGAAGCTGCTGGAGGGCGAGGAGTGCAGGTGGGCCTCTAATTCCATCTCCCCACCTTCCCTGACCGAAGGCATGAGCTGAGGGCCAGATAAGTGACCAAGTAAATGAGAATGGAGGCCAGCTGTGTAGAGAGGCCCCCACCTTCCATAGGCCTTGCAGGGAAGCACTTGCTTTCACCAGCCCATTCTCTTCCATAGGTAGTTCAAGCGCACGCACAACCAGTGCGCTCAGGGGCTCTGTTATGGCCCATGGAAAGGTGCAGAAGGGGTACTGATCTGCCTGGCTTCTGAATTCAGTTCTGGTTGCTGTTCAACACCTTCATCCGTGAAAGATTGCTGGAAATTTGCTTTGTGACAGAGCTATCTTTCTCTTGCTTTCTCCTACAGGATGTCTGGAGAGTGCCAGAGCGCTGTCAGCATCTGTAAGTAGCCAAAATAACCTTGACAGTGAGAACTGATTCTGAAATATCTACACTAACACAGGGCAGTAGCACCTTACTTAAAAAATATTTCTATGGAAGTTGGAGGTCTTCTGTGGGTAGAAAGGGCAGCAGATCTGCTTTTGTCATTGTCTTGGGTTCAGGGCACTATTAATAGATCTATATGGGATGGGGAATACCCAGTTGGGAGCCTGTTAATGGGAGGAGAAATTCTGGATCATCTCCAATGGAGTCATCAAGAATTGGCCAGAGGTAGAAGGAACCACTGGAAAATTCATAATGACTTAGCACTATGGGGCGAGCACCTTATGCCATTAGAATGGATCACAATGATCACCAGGAGCAAAGCTGCCTCGGTCTCCTGCCCATCTTCCCGGGCCCAGTGGGTCATTAGTTATGGTACAGGGAGGTGGGCGCCGGGCGCTAATCGCTGTTCTGCCCTCTCCCCTGCAGCCGTGGTCAGCAGCGGCGGCGCGACGTCGGCCTCCGCAGGTGGATTCGGCGGCGGCTACGGCGGGGGCTTCGGCGCGGGAGGGGGTGCGGGCAGCGGCTTCGGCCGGGCAGGCGGCGGCGGCAGCGGCTTCGGCTCCGGCTCCGGGGCTCGCTGCGGGGTCAGTGGCGGCGGCTTCAGCTCGGGCAGCAGCCGGGGCGGCAGCGTCAAGTTCTCCCAGTCCTCGCAGCGCTACTCCAGATAAACGCGGCGCCCGGGCCCCGCAGCCGCCCCCGGCCTCGCGCCCCCGGCCGCGGCTCCCCTCCGCCGTCAGCGCCACCCCCGGCCCCCCACGCCCACCCCAGCACCGCCCGCTCCCGGGCCGCTCTTTGGGGCTAGAACACCCGGGCCTCTGGCTCCTGCAGCCGGACCCCTGGCCGAGCGCCGTCTGGAGAACTTCAGGCGCTCTCTCGGGCTCCCGTCTGTGCCTGATGGTCCAGGTGTGGCCTCAGCCGCCACCTTCTCCTGCCCTTGGGGTCCCCTTCCTGGGGGGAATGGTCACCACTTCTGATGTATATAACACACGGACCCCTCTGCCAACCGTTCTGTCGCCAATAAAGTGCATTGTGTTTCACATCAGGCCTCTGGGTGCTCCCTGGTCACCTTTCTCCCCACTGGACGGACTCCTGTCACCCTCTCCCAGTGGGCTGTGCTGTCTGTTCCCAGAACAGCAGGAGTGCTGATCCTCTGCCTCTAAAGCAGTCACTGGCTACTGTCCACTGTATGGGATCGAAATGGGCAAGATCTGGTTGTTCATGTATTGTTTGAGCACGGGGGAGGGGGGTAGGGGGAGGGGCTGGTGGGGGGCACACCCCAGGAGGTCGCGTTACCTCACAGTTCTTAGAGGGGAAGGTGGGACCTTGCGGACATCCATCTATCCCTTGCCTTCTCTCATTTGGGGGAAACTAAGAGGGCCTTCAGTTGTTGAAGGGCTTGGGGATGGAGGATTTCTTTCCTTGGTGCAGGTGGGTCCCTACTCCAGCTGACATCCTGAAAGTTCTCCCCACATCAGGGTGCACCTGGGCAAGTGTGAGCTGCTAGAACCCCAGGGCTGCAGGGATTTCCCGAGAGCTACCTATCTCAAAGGCTGACCCACAAACCCCAGTCTGTTGGGGGAGCTCTGCAGAAAGCGTTCTGTGTCCTTTAAATCTTTCCTCCTTGGAGCACATATTAGAGGTTCCGAGAAGTTTTGTAGCAAAGACTACCTGTTAGCTGTCTTTAACCCAGCATTTCCCACAGAGGCCTCCCTTTTGGGTAAACAACTATTGACACCCCTCGGAAAATGTCCTACACCTGTCTGCATGCATTCTGGGTCCTCAGGTTGTATGCCAGCCATGGAAGCTTCCAGAACCAGGAAGCCCTGATAAAGTATTAGTTGGCCATGGCAGTGCTGTCCGGAAGGTCATGGCTGGAAGAAACTCAGGCTCAAGGAGTCCAAGAACTTTATTTGCAAAGAAGGAGACTGAGGCTCAGAGAGGTGGGGAGGTTTGCTTAGGGTCCTAGAGCATCTGAGGGTCTGAGCTGGGAGTGCGCCCAAACATCCTGAGTCTGGAGCACCTGCCCCTGCTCCACACTGTCTCTGAGGCTACGGTTGTTGCCCTCCTGGCATGGCCAGCTGCCTGGGTACCCAGAGAACACGTAGGCAATGGAGTAGAAACATTAAGCCAAGCTGGGCCAGGGAAGCAATATTTCCATCTTAGGCCAAAGCTGAATTTCTTTCAGAGAAGGGAAACGATAATTAAACAAAGAAAAGCAGAAACTGGGGCTTGAGATTCGTATGGACATCCCATGTTCTCCACTTAGCAGAGCAATCCAGGGCCAGTTCTATCTGATCTCCCAGGAAGGCTCTTTGCAGGATGTAGGATTTGGTAGCTATTGCTTCATCTTTGGGCAGGGAGGTGACTTTCCTGGCTGGCATCGCTTTGTGGACAAGGCTAGGTGGGTGAAACTCAGTGCCTGCCCCAGCTCAGAGGGCTGGCTGCGTGGGAAGGTGCCAGGCCAGTGATGGGACAGCTGTTCCCCCTAGATGAAGTCATTGTTAATGAATGCTTTCCTTCAACCAATATTCATTAAGTTAACTCTCGGGCACTGGGCTAAATGTTGGAGATACATCGGTGAGCTGCTCACGAGATAGACATCTGTCCTATGGTTGGAGCTGGAATGTGGTTTCAGAAGGGACACCTGTCAGCACTGGAGACTCACATTTGAATATCATCTGCATAAGGATGGTTAGGGTAGTTTCTAGAGCCACGCAACCGATGAGCTCTCCCAGGTGGAGGGAAGAGAATAGGGCCCAGGCTGAGCTCCAGCATCCAGAGTCAAGGAGAAGAGAACAGTCAGCCAGGCAGTAGAGCCTGGGCCAGGTTTTCCAGAATGCCTATCCCTGAGAAGTCAAGGGGTTTCTAAATGGCCTCCAAGGGAAGCCCAGAACAGGGCTAACGTTTTTTGGACACTGTTCCCTGGTTTCAAAGTTCACATTCAGCCAATGGCCTCTTTCCTTTGCTGTTCTCCCTGGACTCTAGTCTATGCCCACTGGCCCCTGTGGGGGTTTACAGGAGATCCCCACTACCTAATCGCCTGCAGGTGGCAGGGGGGAATCCATGAAGCTTCTTAAAGGGGAGAGTAGCCAATGGTAGGCTGGCTCAGGAGGAATGGCACCATGGAGAGGACTATTTCTTGGAGATGTCATTGTCAGAGGAATGACCAGGCAGGTGAACTTGGTGCTAAGACCTGAGACTGAAGGAATTAACTCCATGCTTGGTTGGATATTCTCTACCCAGCCTTGATCATTTCTGATCCAGGCTGAAAACACTTCCAGGGAACTTGACCTGCTCCTCCTCTTCTTTCTTTGCTTCAGCTTTTATAGAATTTCTTTGTGAAATTCTACGGTGATTTTTCAGGTGCTCTTAAGTCTCTGGGCTTGGGTTTGCTTTCTAGCACTTGACTAGACTTTTTATTTATTTCTTATTTTTTAAGTAAGGAGCCAATTGGTGCTGTGTTTTCTGTTCTTTTTCTATCCTCTGAGGCATGTGTGTTTGCCCACAGGGGAATGCTCCAAGACTGTTGAATAATGGTGACTTGTATGCCCTAAACTGGGATTTGGGGCCATGGGTCAACGGTCAAATATTTCTTTTGCTCTCTCTGCTTTGTTTCACTCCTGTTTTGTTTACTCCTTGGGTGTGGAGTGGTACATCCTCCTGTGATGACACGGGGACCCAACTGTTACCCCTCACCCCACTCCCATCCCCACCCATTCCTCTCTGCCTACTCCCTCCCCGCACCCCACCAGGAAAGAATGCTCCAAACAGTTCCTTCCTGTTCTAAGACCTTACCTTACTCACTGGTTCACACATTCCTGGATGTCAAGGAAACCAAGATGGATTTTTGGATTTCAGGTTATTTCGTGCTTTCTCCTTCTGGGATGTAGGCTATGGGCCAGAGCAATGTATGAACAGTGATGGTAACACAGTCACAAAAGCTCAATTAAGGGAACAAAGCTCAGTTAAGGGAACCAGGGGGTTGTTTCCCCCACAGGAATCTGCCTCTCGATAATCCAGACTGCTGATGATCAGGATTTGCATAGAAAGTTCTGGGTAATTTGCAGGAAGCTCTGTGTGTGACTCCTCCCTGTCTTGTCAGGAGCTAGTGGGGCTTGTTAGGCAACCATTAGAAATCTCATCTCTTGGGATTTGGGCTGCCCCTTCTCTGTCTTCTGAGCAGCTTGGCCTGTGTGTGCATTCTCCCTCTGCTTCCGAGGCCAGAAATGTAGACACCCTGCAACAATCTAGGGAACACTGAGTTCTGAAAACACTTCTTCACGTATTTTATATATATCTCTCACAGGTCCTTCTGGGATGCAAACTGTACAATGCACATCTCTGCTGTGCCTAAAATCAAGCCAATCACCCCAATACTTCCAGCCCAGGCTGAAGGCTAGTTGGTTCTCCGAGGAAAACGCTGATGGGGGTATTGTGTGAGCAATCTGCTATCCTTAGAATCCATGGTGACGTCAACTTCTGGAGAAGATGGGGGCAGGAAAGGATGGTTCTAGATGGCAGTAAAGCAGAGATTTTCATTGGGGGCAATATTCCCTCCCCCTCCAGAGAACATATGGCAATATCGGGTGACATTTTTGGTTGTTGCAACAGGAGGAGTGCTACGGGCACCTAGAGGGTAGAGGACTGGTTGCTACTTAACATCCTACAATGCACGGGACAGGCCCCCGACAAAGAATTATCCCGCTGAAAGTGTCAATAGGGCTGCTGTTGAGAAACTCTGCATCCAAGCAAGGGATCGTCTCATTCACCTCTCTCCTTAGGAAAGGATCCTTGGTTACACTGATCTTGGTTATAGCTGAGCTGAATAGAGACCATTTTGCCTTTGAGGGAAGTAGATATTTTTAGGAGTTTGTTTTAAAACAGAAATGCTCTTCTACTCTGGACAAAGGCACAGGAGAGAAGCTAGGCAAGCAGTGTGGCCATACGTGAGTATTTGCAAGACCTGGGCCAATGAACTGTGAAGTCTTGCAGTTCTGGAGTAAACCTGGCTGTTCTATGCCTCTGTGCCTTGGACAATCTGTTACCTTTGCCAGGAATACTCATTCCATTTTCAGTTACTTGACTGGCTCTTACTTATCATTGACGATCACTCAGGCACTGCTTTCCTCATGCAGGCTTTCCTGGACTGCCACATGGCTCTGAGGTCTGCCTGTGCTCCCACCGGACCTGTTAACCCCTTACCTCACTTGCCCTTTTATATTACAATGACTAGTTTCATGTCTGTTCTTCCCACTAGCATGGAAAGAACTTGAAGGGATTGATGCGCCTTCTTCGTCTTTGTGCCTCCCAGTGTTCACAGTGTCTCTTATGGGACACTGTGAATTTTACCGAGCTAATGCTGTGCTGGAAAAGGATGGGGTGGGCTCTTCAATGCAATGCTGTCCTGACATATTTCACAAAAACAACACGATTAAACAGCTCATTGTTGTTCAGTACTTACTGGTGCGAGTCATACGCTGGGCAATTTGCACGTGTCATTTCATTTAATCCTCACCACAGGAGGCAGGTGGTAATTATCCTCATTTTCTAGATGAGGAACCTGGGGCTGAGAGAGGCAGAGGAACACGCCTGGCATCAGCAATGGAAGTGGCAGACCTGGGCCTCCAGTCCAAAGCCTACACTTGCAACCACTGGGCTCTGCGGCCGAGCGGGGTCGGCCTGACTTCGCCCCCTCCGGGATGCCCTCTCTTGTACTAGCTCCTTGTACTGTGGTTAACAACTCTCCGGAGTCTTGAGGAGCCAGAAGCTCCAAACCTGGTTTGGTTCCAAACCAAACCTGAAGTTCTTACGTGAGCAGGAGAGGTTTTTTCAGGGTTCCGAGGCCCGCTGAGGGGGGCAGGTCCATCTTTAACTCTAGAGAGTTCCGATCTCCAGTAGAGAAGCCAGACATCAACTGGAGGAAATAACCTTGATAATGATGGGTGTTTCTCTTTGATGCCAAAGAGGAATTCGCAAGGTTTAAATCTATTTTCATTCATACAAGTGGATGCTTCCAGGCACGTCTGTCCATCACTCTCTGTGGATGGGTTCTTTAAATGTCCAAGTGGACTTTTCACTCTGGGCGGTGTGATTGACTTGCTGAAGCCCACATGAATTCATGACAGGCTTTGGATAGCCTAATTAAAATCCTAGGTCAGGGACACATGGGTAGTTCGGTTGGTTAAACGTCTGCCTTCGGCTCAGGTTATGATTCTGGGATCGAGTCCTGCGTCGGGCTCCTTCTTAGCGGGGAGTCTGCTTCTCCCTTTGCCTGCCGCTCCGCCTGCTTGTGCTCTCTCTCTCTGACAAATAAATAAATAAAATCTTAAAACAAACAAACAAACCCTAGGTCAGTCATCTAATTGATTTGGGGCAAGTTAATTAACCTCACTAAGCTTGTGTCCTTATCTATCAAATGTGAGTGAAAATTCTGACCTTGTGGCATTTTTATGACCATTAGAAATGATACTCGTGCGGTCCGCAATAGCCAAACTGTGGAAAGAGCCAACAGATGAATGGATAAAGAAGAGGTGGTCCATATATACAATGGAATATTACTCAGCCATCAGAAAGGATGAATACCCAACTTTTACATCAACATGGATGGGACTGGAGGAGATTATGCTAAGTGAAATAAGTCAAGCAGAGAAAGT
>NC_138373.1:104307339-104314481 GCF_054177405.1 Leptonychotes weddellii | reverse complement strand
GAAAACAGTATGGAGGTTCCTCAAAAAATTGAAAATAGAGCTACTGTACGACCCAGCAATTGCACTACTGGATATTTACCCCAAAGATACAAATGTAGTGATCCGAAGGGGTACGTGCACCCCAATGTTTATAGCAGCAATGTCCACAATAGCCAAACTATGTCCAACAGTATTTATGTTGTTTAAGTGGATGCCCCCACTCCCAAGGAGGTCTTCCCATCCATCCTCCCTGCCTCTGAGCAGGCCTCTGGGATCCAGTCTTGGAAAAAGAAGGTTTAGCAGGTCATCAAGGGAATAGATTCTACTGGGACTGCAGCTCCTTTTCTCCCATTGTCATGCCAGCCAGACACAGCAAATTCTCTTGCTGCAAACACAGCTCCTGGAGTCTGGAGTGGTCAATGCATAACACCCTCTTTTCCCTGACCAGGTTCTGAGCCAATTAAAAAATAAGACAAAGGAATGAGCAAATGGAGAGTCAATATTGCCTTTATTACCAGCAAAGCAGATATTGGAGAATACAGTTTATACTTCTGATGGAATGGGTTTCCTAATACAGGACCTCAGGATTAGGCCAGATTTCCCACCTGGGCAGACACAATATAGGGCCATCATGTCCTTCTCTATGTGGTAAGTCCCCTCATGGGAGATAGGAGAGCAGAACATTAGCTTGCAATGAACAGTCAGATCTTAAGAGATGGAGGGGCAGAGCTATGCATGCCCAGTTCTTCCTTCCAAATTCACTCATCAGGTAAGAGAGAGAGTAGCAGAGCCACTAGTGGAATTCACTCCAGATGGATATAAAATTAGGGCTGAGGAAGATGCATACTTGCTCTTACACTGGCATTTCCAGGCTGTTCCCAAAAACCTGAAACCCAAACCCATGGAGGACAGGGACAATGAGACAGTCACTGAAGGAAGCAGGGAAACTGAGAGCTTCAGTGGAGTCTCTGTTCCTTTCCCCATGCCCCAATTCAATCCCATCTGCATGCCTTTGAGCATGGTAAAATTCAGGTTTTTAAGTCACTGTAGATTATACATTATCTCCCCACCCCCCAGAAGTCAGACCAGAACTGGACTAAATGAGAGGTCATCTGTACATTATCTGATGGGCCAAGAAGAGTGCCAGGACCTGGCCTCCATGTTCTTGAGTCAGATCTGATTTCCTACACTCATCCCATCTGATCTCTGAAATATAGCAGCCCTGGTCTCAAGCCTTGGAGGAGACTGATTTTAAAGTTCCTACACTTGAGAGTGTAATAAATCCTTACTTATCTTTTCAAGGCCTGCTAGCAGCCCCCTTCCCCATTTACTCTTGGCACAGCTCTGAGTACTATGGGAACAGGACAGGCTGCTCTTACTGGTCTTTTGGAGACATTACAAGAAGCATCACCAATCCCTAGGAAGACACCCCAGATGCTCTGCTCCTTGTGTCGCCAAACTTCCTGGGTAGAGGCTGACTGCACTGCACTAACCCAGTTCTCATCAGACTGAAGCAGCAGGGTTTGGGTATGGCAGTTCAGTCTCTTATCCATCATTCCATGTGTGGAGAATTTGTTCCTGAGTGCTGTCTCAGGGCCCTGCAAAGCGTGTGGGGCATGCAGTGAACATTTGGGGGGTCAACTGAAAGAATGAAGAGAGTAATAAGAGCAGGACCTCCTCCCCCCACCTGGAATAGGTCACACCCCAAGGCAGGATGAAGCTGAAAGTTGACAGTGAGAGCCTGGCACCTTCCTGTGAGCTCTTGCAAGAAGAGATAGTGGAGCGGGTTACAGAGGGAGGTAGTGAAAGACTACAGGGTACTTGGAATCGAGAGAGGGAATTGATCGAGGCATTTTGGAAAAGAAGCCTGGAGCAGGCCTGGGAAGGAGAGTCTGGGCAACATGGAGGAAGGGCAAGGTTATAGAGCAGATATCCAGACCAAAGTCCAGAAGAATTCTAGGACTAGGATCATGTTTCATATTCTTGACACAGGCTGGGACTAAACCACATGCTAGTGGAGCAGGGAAGCTTCCAAGGTGAGGGCATCATATTTAAGGCCAGGCTAGGGGCTGGAGAGAATCGATTATCTCTAAGTGTATGGGAAGCTGGCAATCCTAAGCTTTCTGAGCCATGAAGAATCCCTCAAATCCATCTCCCATGTGAAGACAGAGCTGCGGCCATCTTTTGCTTTTGAAGGCACCCAGGGTATGTAGAGTAGGTATTCACCTTTATGGAATGGTCAGAGGGGTGACAGGAGTCTTCCCAAATTGAAGCTTGAAATCCTACCAGTTATGTCTTTAGGATTAAACAATCTGTCTCCAAGAGTCAACTGTTTCTTCATTCTCCATCCTTTATCTTTTCTTCCTTTTTTTTTAAATATTTATTTATTTGAGAGAGAGAGAGAGAGAGGGAGGTGTGGGGAGAAGGAGAGAGAGAATTTTGAACAGACTCTGTGCTGAGTGGAGCCTAACACAGGGCTCAATCCCATGACCCTGAGATCATGACCTGAGCTGAAATCAAGAGTCAGATGCTTAACCAACTGGGTCACCCAGGCACACCTATTGTTCTTTATCCTTAGTCTTTCCCTCTTCTTCTAAAGATTTTCCTCTAGATTATAAAACAACACATACCTGTAACGAAAATGCATAAAATTTAGGAAAGTAAAAGAAAGAAAGAAAGATGATCTATAATTCCACCTCCCTATGACATTTTCCTATGAGTATGCCTGTGCATACACACATGTACGTACATAGAGATAGGTACGTGTAAATGTATCATCTTTTACAGAACAAGGCCTTAAAAATACATACTGCTTTACAGCCTGATTTTTCAGTTACTCTATTGTGGAATTTATCCATTTAGTCATTCAACAACTAGACTGAGTGCCTATCATTTTCCAAACGTTGTGCTGGGCTCAGGAATAGAGTGAAGAACATGTGTAATCTCTGCTTTCATATAGTCTAGCTGGGAAGAAACTTACCAAATAATATTTTCCTATAACAACCAATATAGATGGAGATCATTATTTTCTTTTTCAGTGCAGATTCTTATTTTTTTCTTAAGTAGGCTCCATGCCTGGGGCTCCTGGGTGGCTTAGTGGGTTGAGCGTCTGCTCGGGTCATGATCTCAGGGTTGTGAGAATGAGCTCCGCATCAGGCTCCCTGTGTGTTCAGTGGGGAGTCTGCTCTCTCTCTCCAAAAATAAATAAATAATCTTAAAAAAAAGTAGGCTCCATGGCTAATATGGGGATTGAAATCACAACCCTGAGATCGAGAGTTAAATGCTCTACCGACTGAGCTAGCCATGTGTCCCTCAAATTCTTATTTTTACTTAAAAAAACCCACAAAGGTATACATTGGGAATTAAGCAACATTTTTCCTTCTTTCTAGAGGTGTGACATATGTGTTTTCTGGTCATTAATATTCTACCAAAAGTTTTATTAAACCTAAGGCAGGTAGAGGATCATTCAATCTCTTTGGTATCCCCTTCTATTCAGGCTGAGTTAGACCAGTGAACACCACTTTGGCAGGGAGAAGAATAGAGTTGGTTCATCAGTCTGGTGACTAACATAACATAATAAAAGAAAATTAAAAAAAGAAGAAGAATAGATTTGGAAGGGGCACAGCTTGAAGAATCACATTTTTATCAAACTCATCCCAATCCCAAACCAAAATCTAACAAACTGATTTATACATAAAGGATTTTAAGCAAATCTGCATAAATACTTAATAAGCCATAAGAAAAGGATAACTTTAGTCTATTTCCAGCATACAGTATATATTCGTTGGTGCCCAGTAAAATAGTAACTCCAATGAACAAAGTATTTTTGCCTTAGGGTTGTGAGATCAAGTCCCACATTGGGTGTGAAGCCTACTTAAAATAAAATGGTAAAATTTCTTTTTTCCCCCCAAAATGATTCTTATTAAAAAAAGATTTCTTTTGCAGCAGTGGGACTACATCAGGACTGGAATAAGACAGTCATAAAAGAACTGCAAACCCAAGACTAGGAGTTGATTTTCACATGTAGCTTTTTGGTAAAAGACATCCTTTTTTAGTTGATTCCCACAGCCAAGACTAGTTCTAATTTTCCCATAATGGTGGGCTGAAAATAGAGGCGTTTCAGAAATCTGAAGATAAGGGCAACTGTTTTAACACCGTAGATAAACATTCCTAATTAGTCAAAAACTCCACACAGGTGGGCCATTGGGTTTGACGGACTGAAACTCTAAGCCAAATGAAAGAACTGTGAGCACAGGGGAAGATTTATGCAAAGCCTGCCTGTGGTATTTCAGACAGGGAGGGTGTGTGATGGTGTTGTTCCACTTCTTGTCACTGGAACATGTATTCTGGGGGCAGGGGCCTTCCAGGGAACGCCTGACATCGTCTTGTCCCAAAGAAGTCTGACTCTCAGAAGCACCTGAGAGAGGTGTCTGCTTTGGCAGGAATACTAGGGGTTATTGAATAGAAGAAGGTGTTTCAGGAAAAAGTCCTGGAAGCCTCAGATAATTATCATTCTGACCCATCAATACCTAACAATAAACCGCTGTAGAATCGAGCATCTTTCCAGGGTGTATTCTCCAGGCATCGGGAGCAGAAGCCTCTTCCGGCCTATTGGGCCCATGTTGTCCAGGAGTCCACCATTCCCTGCAGGCGGGGGCTAGTGCTAGGGATTGTTCCGGGAAGCTGCCACGGGAGATGATTTGCACAATGAAGTCACACTAAATCACTGCTCAAGGCCAGTCCTTGGCCTTCTTTTTCTGCTCTGTAGTCCAGAAACCTCTGTTTAAATGCCAGAAAGTCTGTAAATGTGAGCGGCATGTTGAATAGGTCATCAAGCCACCTCATCTTTGCCGTGTTTTACTGTTGCTATGGGAGCCGCCATGTTTAATCCGGGAATCCACGTCAGCAGTTCTTCAATATACTTTTCTATCAAAGAGAGGTATTCGTTAAAATTGGCGTGTAGGTGGGTTTATACTCTTCTGTGTCTTCAAACTCCCGGTATTATCTGTCCATGAAATTTCTCATAGGTACCTGGAACTCAGCATCCATGACAACGTCCTCGATAAATCCAACCCTAGCTTCAAATCAGGCTTCAGAGGCGGAAGAGGTAGGCAGTGTGAAACTCTCTTCTTCAGAGACTTCTGCAGCTTCCGTCCAGCCCTGGCTAGTAGCTGACTGGCATCCCCCAAGCCGGGGAGCCTGCGAGTTTGAGTCTGCGCCTGCGCACCGGTGCCCAGGGGCCTCCAAGCCCTGCCCAGCCGCTCTGCACCTGCCCCCCAGGACTGACTTCCAGGAGCCACACTCTGCCTCCTGGCACAGTGGCCGAGATTATCATTCTTAATGACTTCACAATATTCTATTATGTGGATGTAGCACATTTTGTTGCATATGTCATGTCTACTTTTTCCACTATAATAAACATTGCTACAATGAACACACGTGTCTCTGAACGCTTGTGCTATTCATTCTTTAAGATAACGTTCTAGATGTGGAATTGCTAGGCCACTTTAAAATTTTGATTTATATTGTCAAACTACTATCCAGAAAGAGTGTACCAACTGGTAATTTTACAAATAATGTATAAGACTTCCTGTTTCTCCAGTCGTGCAAACACTCTGTGGTATTCTTTTTAATTTTCAACAGTTTTCTAGGTTTGCTTTTCATTTCTTTGATTGCTAATGAGATTGAACATTATAAATATATTACGTATTATTTAATTAACATTATAGATATATTTGCAATTTAATTTTCATTTTCTGTGTATTGTTTCCATTTGTTTAGCCCATTTTCTCTTTGAATGGTCATTTTTTTTTCTTATTAATCTACTTGTCCAAGGCAAGGATTCCGACAGCACTTGAGCCACTCAGGAGTCCAGAATCTGTTCAACATTCGTAATTGGGCCAGAATTAGTGCCCCATGGGGGAAGTGGGGTGAGGAAGACAGAACCTGGCCCAGGAACAGGGAGGCTAGAGGGGCTAACAGGATTGCAGGGAAGTGGGGCCAAGTTCCAAATGGGTAGGAGCCAACTCCAAAATCATGTCTGCAATGGTAGATGAGATGATGGAGTTGGGGGGGCGGGTGTCGCTAAGAGAAAAACAGAAGCAGGGTCAGCCCCATAGAGATGAGAGGTCTGTTGTGGATGGCCCTCCAACCCCAATCCTACTTTATTTACTCCCCTACAGCATTGATCCTAAGATCACTCCAGTACATATTCTGCCCACAATTTCCATCTCAGAGTCTGTTTCCTGGGAATCTGACCTGAGACAGGGGCTGAGGGAGCAGCCAGCTGGTTGCTTGACTGGGGTTTGAATGAGGAGGATGCCTCTCTTCAGGTAAGAGCTAGTTCCTCCAGGGAGAGTGGAGAAGACCCCAAGATCCTTGAAGACCCCAGAGGTAAAGAGCCAGGGGCAGTGGGCAGCCCACGGCTTATACCAAAGATTTCATTACAAAATTCTGCAGGGATTTGGAGGGGAGTGGCCTTCCCTGGCTTGCTGCCATCTGATTAGTTGTAAACCTTGCCTGGGACATTCAGAAAAGCTGAGCTGTGGCTGGGGCAAGGACTGATGTGCTAATTGGGTCAGTCTCCCCAGCCCACCTCCTGCCTTTTCTGTCCATTCTGGACATCCCTCCCTCCCCAGCCAGATTTTTGAGGACTCCACTGTGGTGCCCAAGGTCATTGAAGTCAAGATTCCTATTAGCTGATCTCTGGCTGATAGAGATAAACTTTAAGCATTTTCCCTGCCTCCAGGCTGCTGGGGCTAACCTTCTCCAATCTATCCTTTACCGGCAACTGGGGAGAGCAATTGACAAATGTGTACATTAAAGCTCCTTTCTCATGCTACTGTTTAGACTAATCTTTTGGTTGTTTCAAGCCAGGTTCTTCTCCATTAAAGATGCAGTTACTCAGTCAAAGCCTACACAGTCCACATTTCAAAGTCCATAAATTTATTTCATGCATCCTTTGCACAGAGAAACTGGTAATTAAGATGCAGGTTCTAACTGTCCAACAATAATCCTTTGTGAGGTTGCTGGAGTGGTGGGGGGTGGGAGGAATGGGGTGGCTGGGTGATAGACATTGGGGAGGGTATGTGCTATGGTGAGTGCTGTGAATTGTGCAAGACTATTGAATCACAGATCTGTACCTCTGAAACAAATAATACATT
>NC_138373.1:104301850-104307239 GCF_054177405.1 Leptonychotes weddellii | reverse complement strand
GGAGCATTGGGTGTTATATGCAAACAATGAATCATGGAACACTACATCAAAAACTAATGATGTGATGTATGGTGATTAACATAACATAATAATAAAAATAATCCTTTGGGAGGGAAGTACAAAGAAAACCTGGGACTTGAGGCATTTCTAACAGTTGTTTTCAGCTTTGCATAATTATTGCTGTTCAGTTAGAATTAAGTAAAAAATTTTTTTGAGAGAGAGAGAAAGAGAGAGAGAGAGATGAAGGGCAGAGGGAGGGAAAGAATCCCAAGCAGGCTCCAAGCCCAGTGTGGAGCCCGACACGGGGCTTGATCTCACGACCCTGAGATCATGACCTGAGCTGAAATCAAGAGTCAGATGTTCAACCAACTGAGCTACCCTGGTGCCCCAAGTACACATTTTATTTTTATTTTTTATTTTTAAAAAGATTTTATTTATTTATTTGACAGAGAGAGAGAGAGACAGCGAGAGAGGGAACACAAGCAGGGGGAGTGGGAGAGGGAGAAGCAGGCTTCCTGCTGAGTAGGGAGCCCGATGCGGAACTCGATCCCAGGACCCTGGGATCATGACCTGAGCCGAAGGCAGACGCTTAATGACTGAGCCACCCAGGTGCCCCCAAGTACACATTTTAACAGAGTTGAATGAGTCTGCTCAATTTCCCCACCCACATATGGCTGATGCATCTGAGTCTTCTGACTGTAATCCCCACCTCACCCACCACATACCTACACACACAGAGACAAACACACTCACATCCACATGCCTGCCTTTTTGAAACAGAGAAGCACTTGTTAAAAAAACAAAATTCAGTTGAGTAAATGTGAAGATCTAATTGGCTTTATTAAATGATTCAAGAATTGGGTAACATCCCACCTAGCAAGTATAGGGGAACTCCACTGAACTAAATGAAAGGGTTTTAAAGGCAGAGAGAGGGCATTAAAAAAAAAAAAAAAGAAAGGAATTTATTAGCAAGGAATGCATTGTCCAGGCAAGATTATCTTTCTAAGAGGAGTGGAAGGGGGTCTATCAGTAAATTTCCTAGTACTGACCAGGAAATTCCACATTTACTGGCTAAAGGTTACATTCCTGGGGGCTTGAAAAGTGCAGTTAGGTTAGGTATTAAGTCTTGGTTTGCTGACTTGTCCTAAATGATACTGTTTTGGGCCCGTGGTTTTCTTTTTAACACACTAAACAGCAATAAGGCATCCCTCCCCCACCCACAACATGCGAACACACAGACACACACCTGATGAGGACCCTGGTGAGAGGCAGTTATGTTTAGTTGATACGCAAGGGATGATTTTCTGTCATTGTACATAGGATGACACCATTAGCTAAGAGCTAATGTGTACTGGGTGCTTATTATGCAGGACTTATTCTAAAATAATCCTTGCAACCACACTATGAGGTATATCATATTTTTATTTTTATCTTATTGACGGAAACCAAGGCACAGCATGTTAAACAACTTATGAAAGTCATGTAACTAGGAGCTTGAACTCTGGCAGTTTCACTACAACATGGCTTGACTGACCCAGTGACCAGTGGAATACAAGGGAAGAAAAGGTTTCCTACTAGTGGTTTTTTTTTGCCCCAAGACTCATGATGTCCAGCTCTGGTGTTCCAAGGTCTCCTTGGCCTGTCTGGTCTTTTTGTGAATTAGAAATAGGTGTACACTCTGTGCAGACCCAACTCCACAGGCTTGGCAGAGGACAGCACTTTGTGTAAAGTAAAAGATGCCTGCACTCTGGATGGACATAGCCCATGTCATAGCACACAGGTTGGTGACCAGAATATGGGCTACATTTTGGCCCTTTTCCACACTCTTGACCTGGAACTCTTATACGGGACACAACCCACACAAATGTACGTGGCAGCCCTGGTGGTTTTGTGTCTGAGCTCTGAGATCTGGGGAGGAGGGGCAATATCTCTAATTCTTTGTTGACTCTGGTCTCTAGTCTCTGCAGCTGGACTGCCTCTACACCTTTTCATCCAGGGTTGGCACTGTCTTTCTAGAACAAGACAGTAATGATACCACCACTTCTTTTAATCTGCTCCCCAGTGGCCCAGGGTCCCACAGAATCTTAGGGTTTTAGATTCACTTCAGCCTGCAAAAGATCGGTGTGTGCTGTCTTCAGGAAGGAATGCTTTGTCCATATTCCTGACAAATTGGATCTATCCATGGTTTATCCACCACATCCAAAAGAAAGTTGCCAAGTTACATGAGAATGAAGACTGGGAACCTATTTATGTGGATTGTAACCGTTTAAGGAATGAAGAGATTAAAAAATATTAATATATATAAAGTTACTATATTATATATATTATGTTATATATATATTAACTTTAATATAAAGTTAGTGGAATGATACTGAAAACAGTATCAGGTTTATATGTAGCAACACACTAATACCATGTTTCAACTGTAGACACAGAGAGATCTGGGGGGATGAGGGCCTAAAGGTATCTCTTGGGTTTGATTTTTAGGAAGCCAGCAAAAAATGTACTCTCGGGAGTGTGGTGCCCATGATGCAGGGATTATGTGCAGAGCAAGCTTTCATGGGTTTAGGAGCTGACCAGTGATGGGGAAATGGACACTGTGAATTTGGATTACCCTTCTGAGATCTTTAGTTGAGAAGGGGAAGTGACAAACAGGATAATAGCAAGACGGTGTCATGGGGTCAAGAGAGGGAATTTAAAGATGGGAAAGACTTGGGCATAGAGGAGAGATTGAGGATATGGTGGGGAGGACGGTAACTGACTGAGTGAAGAACTAGAGGAAGTGGCTTCTTCTAGCCCCGTACAAGAGGAAGGCTTCTTATAGCCCTGTACAAGAGGAAGAAAAATAAAGTGGGTGTGGAGGCAGGTAAGAGTGAAGGCATGGAAGAGATGCCAAAAGGAGATCACTTCTGACAACCTGCAGATTTTCTCAGGGAAGTAGGAAGCCAAGTCATCTTCTGTAGGCAGGAGGTGGGGACTGTGAAGGGGCTGGAGGAGAGTAGTGAAAGTTTGGGACAGAGGTTAAGGCCATGAACAAGAAGCTGACAGGACAAGGGAGGGATTGAGCACCCAGCCAAAGTGGAGATCAGGACTCTGTTGTGCCCCAGATTACATACTTGTGTGATTCCCCCAGCAGTGCTCAGCTTTTGTGATAGGAGGGGAAAGGAAGGTTGTAGCTTTGTCCTAGACATGGGACTTTTTTAGGCTAATGGTGGAAGAGTTAGTGGCATAAGAAAATGGAGGATGCTGGTGAGAAGGTTGTTCAGATGGTCACTAGACTCTTCCCATGAGGGATGGGACAGCATTAATTTTGTTCTCCATTCCCTACCACCTGGTCAGTGCCTGACACATAATAGATGCTCAAAAAGTATTTGTTGAATGAATGAGTAATACTTAAGTTGGGAAGAACAGGAATAGGCCAGGAGAGGGCTAACAGACTAGGAGAAAATGAAGGGATGAAGACAATGGGAGTATTTATAAGAATGAAGAGCAGGTGTGGTGGGAGGTAGGTGAAAATAAGGTGAAGGATGAAAGGTTGTGGCCATAGAGTGGGTGTTTGGGGTTTAAGCTTCCAAGAGGGAACGGTTCTTTGATGATCAATGGAATGGCCCTGAGTGTGTGGCTGAGGTGGAGGAGAAAGAAGATGAGTGTAATGGAGAAGATCAAGGAATCCCCAGGCTGGGATGTGGGGCGGGTCATGCTTTAGAGGCAGAACTCTCCAAGGATGATGGTGAGGGAAAGTGGGGGAGCATTATGGGATCCCAGAAGCCCAAGGGTGGGAGAAACCTCAGAAGTGGTTTGGCCCAACTTCCCACCAAACAATAGCAAGAAATTTGCTTGGAGGGAGTGGCAAGGCCTTAATATTAAAGTGGGGCATTGGGGAGGGAGGAAGGAGCAAGGGGCAGAGGTAGAAGGGCATTAGAGGTCAAGAGAGAAGCTCATTCTTCTAGAATAGGAAGCCTAGTCATTTTCTGGGTAGGAGAGTGACATGTTGAAAGTGGTATTTGCATAAGATCATGTTGGCAGCGATGTAGGAGTGGATGGGAGCAAGGAGAGACTAAATGCTCTGGATGGGTCTTTGGGGGAGAAGTGAACCACATCCAATTCCATGACCCACCACAGTTTGCCAGGTGGCCATGACCAGCATAATTTCTTCCCACACAACGGGTCAGCCTGGTACACACCCCTGCATCTGTGTATATAACATGCTCCCCTCTGTTGCCTTCAGTAGCTTCTGACAATCCTGCTTCAAATAAAGCTACAATGTTTGCTGCACAGACTGGTTCCTGCAAGTCTCTTCATCCTAACATGGGATGCTGTCTGTCTTCTTCATCAAATTGGCTCATGATTCTTCCTCGGGGAAGACTTCCATGGCTAACATCCCGCCACAGTTCCCATTTCCTTCTCCTCCTGTAACTGCAGTAGACATGTGGCTATCACTGGCTGTGTCCATGCTTGTCCTGTGTTCTGAGTGAGAGTGTCAGACTGTTTGCCTCCTAGATTTATAGAACACATCTTCTCCTTCCTCTGAACTCCTTGTTCTATGATGTAATAGATGCTCAATAAATGCTGGAATAGACTTGCTTTTGCTTAAACTTTAGCTCTCACGCTGTCTTGTGTGCCTTGCAATGAGTATGTTTCTCATAAATCTTTGAGAACTGACTTGCCATCCCATGAGCTATTCCCATGGTGCTGTCTATAGAGGCAAGGCATGGTGTTAGGTCCATGCAGATGCTGAGGTGTGAACAAATGTGTGTTCCAAGCTCAGTGTAAGCTCCTACTAGAGGCAGGAAGAACTCTGTAAACTCTAGTACACTGGGCTTGTCTGCCTCCCTCCCTGCCCTCCCTCCCTTTCTTTCTTCCTTTCTTCTACCACATGTAACTAGAAGGTACTCAAGTCCCTCACACAGGATCAGATGGCAGTGGACTCATGTCTGACACCCAATCATGACTTCCTTTCTTTCCACAGGAGATGCTACAGCAGCCTGGAGTGCTCCAGCTCTCCTAACCTCTCTCTAAGGAAGGCCTTCCCTATCCCTCCCACTGTATTGTGTCCTTTTCCTTGGCTCATGTTCACCAGAAACCACCAGATTCTGATCTCTCTTTGTAGCTAGGATGGCTGTTGCTATTACCACAAGTGTGGCGTTCTTATTTTATTTTATTTTATTTTTTTATTCTTATGTTAATCCCCATACATTACATCATTAGTTTTAGATGAAGTGTTCCATGATTCATTGTTTGTGCATAACACCCAGTGCTCCATGCAGAATGTGCCCTCCTCAATACCCACCACCAGGCTAACCCATCCTCCCACCCCCCTCCCCTCTAGAACCCTTAGTTTGTTTTTCAGAGTCCATCGACTCTCACGGTTCGTCTACCCCTCCGATTT
>NC_138373.1:104275534-104301750 GCF_054177405.1 Leptonychotes weddellii | reverse complement strand
GGGTCAGGCTGTCACCATAAGCATCCAAGGTGGGATGTGTGGGGGCTTTGGAGGGGTAAGAGAGTGTGGGAGTTTAAGGGAGGTTCAAGGCATTCTGATCAGTTGGGTCCCTTCTCCCACCCATGGGCTATCCGGTTGCATTTCCTGTACACTTAAAATGGGGCTGATACACAGGTGGCATTTTGTTTCCGTAGTGTAGTGGTTATCACGTTCGCCTGACACAGGTGGCATTTTTAGCAGAGAGGAAAGCCATCCACACAAATGGCAGCTACTTTAACAGTCTGTGTCTTAAAACCCTATCCAGAGCTCACAGGTACAGGGCTCTGTCCTGAGCTTGGGGTAAGAGATGGTCTGGATGGGAGGAATATCCTAAGGGACAAGGCTTTCTTGTCCAGTGTGACAACAGAGGTGGGACACATACAGGGACCCACATAGAGGGGCAGCACCAAAAGTGGGAAAAGTTGGGCAGCCATTCATTCTACAAAACCTGTGAGCCCACCATGGGCCAGGCACTGTGCAGGGCTATGGAAGCACTCTTGGACCAGACAGATAAGATCCAGCCCCCATGGTGCCTATTGTCAAGGGGACAGGGCTACAGCCTTCATGCAGGGAAGAGGAAGGATGGGAATGCAGACAGTAGGACTTACAGGAGCCTGAAAGGGGGAGGCTTCCTGGAAGGCAGACCAAGGAGGCATATTTGAAAGGGGAAGAGACCTGGTGTGGGAGTGAAATAGGGCATGTGGGGGCCACCAGGGCAGCTAGTTGAACAGGAGCAATAGCACCATGCAGGGAGCCACAGGGAGACAGAGGGGACATGAGTTCTCTTGGTCACCCCAGTGGTGAACAGTGCTGATGCTCAGATGAATGTCTCTAGTATCTTGTCCCCTCACTCAGGCCCCTGAGTCAGTCTGGAACATTCTGGCCGCCTGGTCCCCACCCCTCTGTGACTCTGGGACAGCAGAGGTGCTGCTTGTGTCACGGAGCCAGGGACAAACCAGCAGAGGCTCTCTGGTGAGTTCCATTGGTACGCACTGTGAGATTTAGAGGTCCTACTTTCCACTCTGTCTCTCCCAAACACGGGAGTCTGCATGAGGCTTGTTGGTTCTGGGAGGCAGAGAGCATAGTGACACCAGTGGACACCCAGTGTTTTGGGGGAATGAAAAAACCACAGAGCCACCTAATTGAACCTGCTGCCTCCTGAGAAGCCAGTGCCTGGGGCCCTGGGACTGGGCCATGCCTGGCAGGAACCAAGCTCATTCATTAAGGGAGGGCCCTGGTTCTGTAGAACACAAAGTCTATACAAGGCTAATTACAGGAAAGACTTGAAATGGAGACTCTGGGACTATAGCAAAAGAAATTGGTGTGGGGATTAGTTGTAGCCAGAGAATGAAACCCTGGAAATCATCCAATTAATGAACCAGTTAACTGGGACCTATAAAAGGGGCCACCTGTCTCCCTGTGTCAGAAGTTGTCCTTTCCTCAGAGGCTTCTGAACCAGGACATCTTCCTGTGCCCAGAGAAAATGATGAGCCAGCAGTCCAGCAGGCTGTCCCAGGCCACCACGGGCTTTAGGGCCTGCTCTGCTGTTGTGGTGTCTGGCCAGAGCTGTATCAGCCCCACTAGGTCCCAGTCAGCCTCACGCTCTGGGGGAGGCAGTATCTCCACAGCCTGTGCCTTGGTAAGGGGTACCTTTGGTAGTCAGAGCCTGTACAGCCTTGAGGGGAGCAAGAACTCTCAATCAGTGTGCCCAGAGGTGCCGCCCAGACTGGGAGCTCAGAAAGGGTTGCTCGGGTGCCTTTGGAGGGAGCCTGCGTGGGGCTGGAGGAAGGGGCATGAGAAGTAGCTCTGGAGGAGGCTCCTTTAGCAATAGAGGGAGACCTGGTGGTTTGGGAGGCATTCCTGGTGGAGCCGGGGGCCTTGGGGGTTCAGGGGGCTTTCCCCTCAGCATCCAGGAGGTGACCATCAACCAGAGCCTCCTTCACCCCATGAACATGGGGATCGACCTCAGATCAGGGAGGTGAAAACCCAAGAGAAGGAGCAGATCAAGACTCTCAAGGACAAGTTTGCCTCCATCGACAAGGTGAGGGCCCACGGTGGGAAGGGGGCCTGGGAACATGAGGCCTAGGTTGGGGCAGTGGGTCTGCCCATGAGCCAGAGGCTGGGCAGGCCATGACCTCTGCTCCCTGGTTGACAACAGGTATGGTTCCTGGAGCAGCAGAACAAGGTGCTGGAGACCAAGTGGTGCTCCTGCAGGAGCAGTCGGCCACCTCCAGGGCCAGCGTCAATGACCTGCAGCCCTTCTTTGAGTCCTATACCAGCTGCCTCCAGGCTCACCTGGATAGGCTGCTGAGTGAGCGGGGTCAGCTGGATGGGGAACTGAGCACAATGCAGGCACTTGTGGAGGAGTATAAGAGGAAGTGAGTGATGGAGGTGCTGAGAAAGCAGCCACTGGGTCTAAGTGATTGTGGTGCAGGTCAGGAGGTTTTCCTCAAGGAATCTGTAGGCCACAGGATGGGGTGTCAGGATGTGGGTCTGGTGAAAGGAGGATCTGCTTTCTTTTGATATTTGTGTTGGTGCCAAGGAGAATGAGATGTATGTCACAGAGTGGGCATCTAGGGGACCCCCTTTAGACAGAGGCAGATATCAGGCACTTTGGCATTTAACAACAATGAATCTCATACTGTGCTGCTTACCAGGATCACTTCGGGAGCTTTATAAATTCTGAATGTCCAGGTTGCACACATGACTCATTGAATCAGAATTTCTGGGCAGGGAGCCAGGCACTGGCAGCTTGTATAGAGCCTCAGGTGATTCCAATGTACGGCCAAGAGTGAGGACCAGTTAGAGAACGTTGGCTGATGAGGTAGATTCAAGGGGAGGTAGGACACAGATGGAGGAAGGAAGAGCTGGGAGCTTCAGGTGTAGGTGGGAGGTGGGCTTGGGAATGACCATAGGCTTTTGCTCATGAGGACTAGGCTGACTCCTTGCAGTGGAGAATCCAGAGACCTGCATGAATGTGTTGCCCAAGGACACCAGGGGTTATGTGCCAATTCCATCACATGTTTTATCTTCTATTTCCAGTATTCTGGAGTGTCAGAAATGGGGTGCTAGTGTGCTCTTAAAGGCCCTACCATTGTAACAAAGCATGCTACTCAACTGGCTTTAGCCTGATCTTATCCAGGGAATAGTCACCTGCAGCTCTACCCCAGGTTACATACCACCTCTTGGAATAAACACCTTTCCCTGGGCACAGGTGCACATACCCTTGGCTCAGCCACCCTCGAACATGACCTCTCTCCTTTCTTGTAGGTATGACGATGAGCTTAACAAGAGCTCAGAGGCTGAGAATGGCTTCACGGTTCTGAAGAAGGTGAGCAGGCCAGTGGGGAAGAACAAGCCAGCACAGGGCTCCTCCCATGGCACAAGGGAAGGAGGGGATGGTGGCATCTTCCCAGGGGTGTGAGACTGGATAGAACTTTGTCCAGAGCAGGATTCCAAGTGTTGTCCTGTTGTTGATGGCCAGAACCCAGGACAGTGCCAACCTTGCATCTGAGCCTGTGCCCTGAGGCCTTTTTCTTCTGTAGCTAAGATATCTCTCAAGTGTGTTTGGCTCAACAGTTGCAAAACTGTTTTGAGCCAGTCCTTACACATTACAGTTTATTGCCAACTATTAATAACTACCATCCTAACTATCCAAGCTACAAAAACTGGTAATAATAATCTTTTCTAACACTGAGCTCAATTATCAAAACTCTCTACTGCAAGTGGAAGGTCTGGTTTAAGTGATTTTTTGCTTCCTCAACCATGTAAACGTGGTATCAGTATTATTAAGTGCAATGGTAACCAATGAGAGTAATATTGAAGCTAAGAAGGCGGATTCTCTGTTTTTTACTTTCAGGATGTGGATATATCCTACATGACAAAAGTGGACTTGGAAATAAAAATGGAGAGTCTGACCAGTGAAGTCAACTTTCTGAGAGCCCTTTTTGAAACTGTGAGGACCTTTATACTTTCTTCTAGGGTGGAAGCCATGACATGGGGTATCAAATCTTGCTTGATTCTGGGGGATTCAGCTTCCTTTGTGAAATCTATTTGGCAGCAAACATTTACAAAGTCTTTCCCATCTTTATCCCTATTTCTTCTTCATTTCTTCAATTTTCCAACTCCTTAATCATATTGCTTATGTCTTCCCTCTTCTCCTTCCCATGGCTTCAGGCTTTCAGAATCTGCAGTCCATGCCTTTAGCATCTGCATGTACATAGACTCCCAAGGGAAATGTGTGAAAGGAGAGTTAAGGGCAATCCCTCACTGCCTGCTTGGAATTTTCTTGCTGCCTGGTTTCTGGATCACTGTCTTGTCCCCTTGCTTTCCCTTCAGTAAGATTCAGTTTTCTAGACCCCACAACATTCCTGAGCCAGTTGCTTGGAAGGTTCAGGGCATCCTAGAGAGTTGGTGACACTGCCCAATGCTGTGCTCCTGTGTGCATGTAGGAGTACAACCAGGTCCTGTCGGAATCCAGTGATATGTCCATCATCCTGTCCATGGACAACAACTGGCATCTGGACCTGGACAGCATCATCACCGAGGTCAAGGCCCAGTATGAGGAGATCTCCCAGAGGAACAAGGCAGAAGCTGAGGGGCTGAACCAGGTCAAGGTAAATAAGAGTCCCTTCATCAGTCTAGACTCACAAGCTTTTTCCAGGGCTCCTGCTCCTTCACCTCCAGCCCCTCCTGGCACCATCCCAGATAATGCACACTTTGTTCAGTGGAAATCCACTGAAATATCTTTCACAAATACCTATAACTTGCAGTGTTTTTCATTCTACTGCCTGATATTTTTAAGGGCAACTGTGATTTTTAGTTAAGTGATCCTTTCCATTCTAAATGCCTGGTGGACTTCCGTGTAATATTAGGACTTTCTGGATTGACTGCACTTCTATTCTCCTTTTCATACACATGTATTTGAGGGTTAGGGATAATTTCTCCCTATCTGCTCATTACCTTCCAGCTTGGGGAGCTGCAGACTACAGCCGGCAGGTATAGTAATGACTTGAGGAGCACCAAGAATGAGATTGCAGAGCTCAACAGGATGGTCCAGAGGCTGCGGGCCAAGATTGAGAGCATCAAGAGGCAGGTAGGTGTGACTCCCCAAGGCCTGGGATTGTAACTCTAATCACAGTGGTGCTCTGAGATGCCAGAGGGGCACCTGAACACAGCAGGCTGGAAAGTCTTTCAGGTCCATATTGGAACCTACAATGGAGCTGCCAAGGTAATACCATACAGAGTGATGGCTTCATGTATGTTACCTTTACTCCCACCCATCATCTTCAAGATAGAATGATTTGCCCTCATGTCATTGGTTGTGGCCCCAAGACTCCATGAAATATGTGGGACTGAGTTACTGGGGTCTCATACCATGGATTATCCCTCTTTAACAGATTTCTACCACCAGCAATGACCGGCGCTCCTGCATCAGATACTGAGACTGAGCCCTGATGCACAACTGTAGAAATTTCCCCTGCCTTTAACCACACCTCTCTACAATTGCTCCTCTCTCGCCGGGGTTGGTGATACTATACTCTCATCTGCTTGGAGGCTCAAAACCAAGAAGGGGCCCAGGTAGACAGTGTCAAGTTAGGAGTTTGCTCCTGAGCCCATCACTCATCCCACTACTACCTATTGTCCCCTTGTATATAAACTCTGCCTTGCCTCCTCTCTGCTCTGTTTCTTTTTCTTCATTAAACTGCAATATATGATGATGGATTTGACTCTCTGAGTTTTTCAGAGTAATAGGGACCCATGATGTTTTCTGAATCAGAGGGCAACACACTCACAGTGTGACCTGCAGGAAGTTATGCTAGCAGCTGTGCATGGAATGAGTGAGAGATGAGGAGAGGATGAGGGTGCTGAGGGAGTCTTTGGGGGTAAGCCAACTGGGTCAGACTGTACGATTTGCCCAACTGCCATGCTGTGCTTCACTCTTTCTAGACCTATCTCAGGGCAGGCCACACCCTGGGGCTGAAACACTTCTCATACTGGCACCAGTGATCCTTGCCAAGAATTCCAATTGGCTCAGTGACAGCCAACTGACTAACTGCAGTGCCCAGCCTGGGTCACCTCAGTGGGCAGCCTTTCTTTATTGCCTCCTTTGGGGACTTTGGGCCACAGTGGTGGGAGAACATAGTCAAAAGCTGTTCCAATGTCCTCATTCCTTATGATTCAATGGAGTAGTTGCCCCCTTTCCCAGTAAGACTCTGCAGCATTCTGCCTCCCTTTTCCTCTCACAACCTGAGATCTCAAGGCTCTGGAAAATCAAAAAATGAAACCAAGTTTTGTTTAGTAATTTCCACCTGCTCAGACATTGTTCTGAGAATTTCACACATAAATAATTTAATCTTCACAATGATCCTATGAAGTAGGCATGATTATCCTCACTTTACAGATGAGAAAAAGAACGGAGACATGAAGATCACTCTATGCCAAAGGTTGCAGTTAGCAAGTGGTACAGCCAGGGTTTGCACATGAGTAGTTGGGCCCTAGAGTCCATGCTTGTAACTTGCATTGTATACTAATATCATATGCATGGTTTTGTTTTTTTTCATGATAGATTTGGACAGTGGAATGTCTCTTTGGTCTTTGAAGGCAGATGCTTACTTTATTCAGATCCCTGCTCTGTTCCTGGTTCTGAAATCTGGTCCAGCTATCTGGGAGACTCTTCTATTTCAAGAGGCTGACACTTGTCATCACTCCTTCCAAACTTGACTTCTCAGCCTCACCTTTAGTTCTGACTATTTGCATGTGCTCACAGATTTCCTGCTTAAGGTCAAGTAAACATTTGTTTCAAAACTCAACTTTAAAAAAGACCCAGACCTTGTCCATTTTGTTTTGTTCCTTTGAAAGCCAAGAACAACAACAAAGTCTCAAAGTCTTTATGGATAATAAAAACTTACATAATTTAGCATGTTTACCTTTTTGCCTCAGCTGCTGGGGAGTATTTTTCATTGGATGATTAGAATACTTGCTTCCTTTTTAAAAACATGGATTATTATTATTTTTAGAGGGAGAGAAAGTAGGAGCAGGGTGGGGGGAGGAGGGACAGAGAGAGAGGGAAAGAGAGAATCTCAAGCAAACTCAATGCTCAGTGCCAAGCCCAGCACGGGGCTTGATCCCACGACCCTGAGATCATGACCTGAGCTGAAATCAAGAGTCAGACGTTAAACCGATTGGGCTACCCAGGTGCCCCTAGATTATTGTTTTTTATTTAACTCCCTTATTATTGGGATGAGAGGGAAATAAAAATAAAGAAAATTGAGAAGGTAGTCTTCTCTTGATTGTAGCTAAGCTCATAATGAGCAAATTGGAAACTGGGCATTCACAGAGGAAGAGAGTGATTTAAAAATATTAGCTGTTAGTATTGTGATAATAAAAATAATATCTGCCTCTCAGGGATGTTTCAAAGAACACATGAAATAATATACACAAAAGTGTTTTATAAAATGAAAATATTCATATATATATTGTACTACATGTGTGCAAATTTTGATTAGCAACTAGATTATAAGCTCTTTAAAGAGAGGGACTATGTCATATATTGTTTGTATGTTATGTAATACTGGACAGAAAATGTTTACTTGTTGACTGATGGACTGATTAAATAATATAATGCATGCCAGAGCTCAGCACAGCTCCTAGAATAAGACAAGTACTCAATAAATGGGAGATATTACCATTATTATTTCAAAGTTTACCACTGTCAATTAATTTCTGAAGATTCAGACTCTCAAGGCTAGAAATGACTTCAGAGTCCCTGAAAAGAAATCCCCATTTAGATACTGAAGTCTCTAAAACACCATTCCACAATCAGCAGCCCACCTTCCTATGGAAGGTAACTCCTCTCTTTCACAGAGGTTGCTCGGCTGAGTCCTACCTTATAAATTCCACTCATTGGTCAAAGTTTTTTTTCCCCTCTGTGGCCATAGGGAACAACCCTAAGTTCTCCTGTGCATGACAGTCTACAAATGTTTGAGGATAGATTTTCCTTTCATTGGATTCCTTCTTCAGGTGGAATACTTCCATTTCCTACTCTGCTTTGGGGTGCCCACTGCCATCCTGGGTGCTCTCCCACAGACACTTCATCCTCTGGACCTCTGGAACCCAACCCAGACTTCCAAGAGTGGCCTGACTAGCCCAGGAAAAGAGTGGGCATGGGGCTTCTTGTTGTGTATCCTCCAGCCTTGTAGGTGAATTTGGCAGATCCTTCCTGTCACTGACTCATCCTGAGCTGGTGCCATTTTATACAAGCCATTCAGAAACTGTGTTTCCCCGTGCTGAACCATACAGCTGCTTTGCTTGAATACGTCTGTAGGGTTTTACTTTACATTAGTCTCTGTTAAATTTTTCTTGTTATATTTGGCTCAAGCTCTAAACTGTCAACTTATTTCTGGACTGTAATCATGGCATCCAGCTTCTTATTACTCTGACCATGTTCAGGCCAGTTGTAAATGTGAGCTATATGCAAAGCTGTCCGTGCTTGGGTGTACTGGAAAGAAAAACTGCTATAAAGGAAAAATGACCTATTTATAATAGAAGAGAAAGGTGTTATATTTAATCTTAAGGGAAGTAGCTTTTTAAAAACCTTTTTATTATAGAAAATTTCAAATAAATATAAAAATAGAATAGTGTAATGAATGCTTGCTTCTGTATCCATTACCCAGCTCGACAATTAACTCATTATCCTGTTTCATTTCTATTCTCCCCACTCCCTTTACCCCTCCAGATTATGTTGAAGCAAGTCCCAAACAGCATACCATTTTATTCATACATATTTTTAAAGTTTCTCTAAAAGGTAAGGACTCTTTAAATAATATAACTGTATTAACATTATCACCCTTAACAGGATAAACATTAATTATTTAATATGATAAAAAACCAGTCCAGTGTGTCAGTTCTATTCTAATAAAAATAAAAAAAAAATCCTGTCCAAGTTCACATTTCCCATAATATCTTATGAATGTTTTCATTAAAATCACTTGTTTGAATCAGGTTCTAAATCATGTTCATGCATTGCAATTGGTTCATATCCCCCTTTTTTATTCCTTGTAATTTATTTGTTGAAGAAACTTGGCCATTTGTCTTGTGGATTTAGTGTCCTACAAAGTTAGTGGCCCCCCACCTCCACATCTCTGCTGTGATACTGTTCAGCATGGTCCTCTTTCCTTTGTCTCTATTTTTAATGATCATACAATAAAATGGACCTTTTGGGGTGAACTATTCTATAAATTTTAACACAGTTATGCATGTATAGATTTATGAAGCCACCACCACAACTGGGGTACAGAACAGTTTCATCACCCCCCAAAACTCCCTCATGTTATTTTTGTATAGTGACACACCCCCTCTACCTCTAACCATGGGCAACCACTGATTTGTTCTCTGTCACTATAGTTTAGTCTTTCTGAGAGTCTCGTATCAACAAATCACACAGTAGGTAACCTTTTGAGATTAACTTCTTTCCCTCAGCATACCTTTGAGATTCATCCAATTTGTTGTATCAACAGTTTGCTTCTTTTTATTGCCAAGTCTTGCATGGAATTGATGTAGTATGGTTTGATTATCTCCTCTCTTCTTGAAGGACATTTGAGTTGTTACCAATTTTTGTGATTATAAATGGAGATGCTATAAGCATCCATGTACATATTTTCGTGTGAATGTAAGCTTTTATTTCTCTAGGGTAAATACCCAGCAGTGGGATTTTTGGTCATATGGGTGTGTGTTTAACTTTATAAAAAATTGCCAACCTGTTTTTAAGAGTGGTTGTGCCATTTTGCATTGTATGAGAATTGCAGTTAAATTGCATCCACCAGAGCAAGTTGTCAGTATTCTTAAACTTTAGCTGTTCTAAGACATGTGTAGTGGCATGGCTCTTTGCTTTGAAGAATATATTGATTCTTTGCTTTTGAAGGGTGAGATCCTCTCCCTCTCTCTGCCCCCATGGAAATCTGGAGAGGATGAGACAAACAGGCATTTGTTACTCTGCGTACAAACTTAGAGGGATTTTGAATTTTCAAGGGAGATCCAGGATAAAAGGCCAGAACTGCACCATGGAGAGAAGAGGAGGGTGAGGAGGGCTCAGGGAGCAACAGGGGCCCCTGCAGTGTTAGGAGATCACATGTGGGCACCACAGTTAGGGAAACACTTCCCAGGGGATGATGATGACATTTCTATCACAGGGAATTCACATGAGGAAGTGGAGTCATTCCTGGACTGTACCATCCTATCTCTCATTACTGCACATCTTCAGCAAAGGAAGAGGGTTGGGGGGCAGTTGTGGGCCAGAGTGGACTGGGGGCAGGACAGTGGTCTTGGGGACTGGGAGCAACAGGTAGGAAGAAGATGTGTGGTAGACTGACTGGGGAAAGTCTGGCTCAGGGCTCTACAGGTGTGTGGAGTAGGGGGAGGTACTGAACTCTCTGCAGAACTGAATGGGGGTTGGATATTTGGTTGATTAAGGAAATGAGGTTGGAGGACTTTGAGGGTATCTGGATTACATTTAAAGCACAGACCTTACCATGTTATTCCCCCTTCAAGTCCTTTAATGCTCCCCACTGCCTGAGGGTGCAATCTGACATCTTTTTTTTTTTTTTTTTGACATCTTCATATGACATATCAGACCTTCTTGAAGGGGCTCAGCTTATTTCTCCAACGCTCTCCCTGAATACCATAACTTTTTTTTTTAAAGATTTTATTTATTTATTTGAGAGAGAGAGAATGAGAGAGAGCGAGTACATGAGAGGGGGGAGGGTCAGAGGGAGAAGCAGACTCCCTGCCGAGCAGGGAGCCCGATGCAGGGACTGGATCCAGGGACTCCAGGATCATGACCTGAGCCGAAGGCAGTCGCTTAACCAACTGAGCCACCCAGGCGCCCCTGAATACCATAACTTTTTGTGTACTACCTGTACCAGAGAGCAAAATGCCCCCATTTTCTTAAACACTCAGCTATTCCAAGTCTTGGGTCCTTTGCACATACTTCCTTTTGGCTAGAATACTCTCTGAGACCCCATCTTTCTTCAGCTCTGACATCCCCTCTTCTGGATAGATCTCCATGTATGCCCCTCATCTGTGTCACCAGCAGGTCCTTGACAGACCTCTGTCTTTTGCAGTACTTTTGTATTGACATGTCTGCCTCCCTTGCTGGACTGTGACCCAGCAGTCTGAGCAAACACAGAGCAGGCAACGGCCATTTTTTTCTTTGTGACTGCGGCACCTGGCTGCAGTCCTGGACCCAGAGCAGATACTAGATAAATGAATGAGGGCTGAGGATCGAGCATCCGTTCAGGGGGCACTGTCCAGATCAGGGAATAGGATTCAGCTGGGCATGGATGTGTCACTGGTGCTATGCTTCCTCCAGGTTCTTCTCCATCTGCCTCATGAGCAACCCAGTTGGCACCATGCTGAGACCCTGTTTCCCTACACCTGTAATATCCTCTGGCCTGTTGGACAAGCTGCCCCAGCTGAAAATGAGATAAAGTTAGGCTGTCATAATGTGTCAGTAAAGCCGTGCTGGCCCTGAGGTCTCATGGTGTGTGTGTGTGTGTGTGTGTGTGTGTGTGTCTGTGTGAAGATCTCCCGAAATTTATCTTGAGCTCATGTCTTGAGGCTCCCATCTCTGCCTTGGCTCCAGGGTCTCTGTGGCTCTCAACGTCCCGGGTGTGCCTCCCATTTCCTTCGTCAAGATGGGAAGTTTTCAGTGAAGGAGGCTGCATCTCAACTTCTGCATCTTATCACCTCCCAACCCACTATCCAATAGTGAACTAATTGGAAAGGATATGAGATGGACTTCTTTATTGGATCACAATGCAACATAACCTTGTCCTTAAGAAATGTAACACTGTTAGTGAGTAGTAGTCTGCCCTGCAAAGTCAGTGCCAAATCCTGGTGGCTGTTGCAGAGTTAGGAGGCAAAGTCTACCTGGTTATACTAAATTCCCTACAACAGACAAGTTGTGCTACTTCTCAAGCATTCTTACTTGAATTTCCATCAGAGCTGTAGCACGTGTTTATTTAGTTTTACTGAAAAGAGTTTCTAGCTGAGGGGCTGCTTGGGTGGCTCAGTCGGTTAAGCGTTGAACTCTTGGTTTCAGCTCAGGTCATGATCTCAGGGTCATGAGATCAAGTCCCATGTTGGGCTCCCCACTCAGTATGGAGTCTGCTTGGGATTCTCTTCCTTTCCCTCCTCTTCTGTCCCTTCCCCCACTTGTTCTTTCTCTCTCTCTCTCTTTCAAATAAATAAATAAATAAATAAATAAATAAATAAATAAATAAATAAATTCTTAAAAAAAAAGAGCTTCTAGCTGAGGGCTGAGCAGCAGAGTGGGGTGGGGGATGAGATTCAGCCCATTGACTGAGAACAAAATTCTGCACTCCTGGGACTATATCTTTTTGTGGGGGGACACCTTCATCTAACCTGCCTTCACAGCCTGTGCCATGGTAGGGAGTATCTTTGGCATCCAGAGTCTGTACAGCCTTGGGGGAGCAAGGAGATCTTGTTCAGTGCTGCTCAGGCTGGGGGTTCGGTGTGGGGTTGCTGTGTGGGGCTGGGGGAAGAGGCATGAGCGGTAGCTCTGGAGGAGGCTCCTTTAGCAATGGAGGCAGAACTGGTGGTTTTGGAGGGGGTGGTGCGTGGTCCCTGGTTCTGACAGAGCCCTCTCTCTGGGGACCAGATCTGCCTTGGCAGGCAGCAGCAGCAGAGCTGGGCTTTAGACATGGTGGGTGGGGTGTCGGGCCTAGACTGAGTGAGGGACTCCAGAGAAAGAAGCCTGGGTATTTGGGGATTGAGCCATGGGAAGAACACTGGATTGGAGCCCTATCTATTGCTGGATAATCATTTGGGGTTTATCTGTCCTCACTGTGTAACTGGAACAGGTTCCATCTCCTCTTTGATCCTCATTGTCCTTATCTTTACAAAGAGACCTTTGGAGGTCTTTAATCTTTGAGGTGTTTCTTAAGTAACACTTCGAGTAGGAGGTGGCTCTATGTTCTTGTAATTTGTTTTTATTTTCCTTTCTACAGCAGGATGTCTGGGGCATGTCACAACTCTGTGCATCTCTAAGGATCTTACATATTTTTTTCCCTTGAGGTTGGGTTAAATACTGCTACTGAGATTGTGTAACTACTTCCCTTAGGATAAAGCAGAATGATTCAAACTTTCACAAAGGGAAAATAGGTCTCTATAGAACAAAGGCATTATTGAGTTTTCCACATTCCCACCTCTTGGGGCTGGAGAAAAAGAAGAATGCATCTGCTGTTATTCCTTATGTCTGCCTCTGCCACAGCTGAGCTCACTCCTCACCACCTGCTGTGGCCACCTACCCTCTAATACTCCTGTGTGCCTCTCACTCCCCACCCCTCAGCCCCGAGCACCTCCGCCTTCTCCATCCATCCATGTACCTAGAGCAGGAAACAAACATTCCCATTACCCCAGATGTCCCCAGCCTGGTCTCTCTTCCAGCTACCCCTCCCACCCCGTCCCCGCCCCTGAAAGGGCTAATCTGATTTCTCACAGCATAGGTTAGTTTTAAATGTTTTTGTATTTTATAAGCATTTATCAGTAGAATCATACAGTTTGTGTCTGGACTCTTGCCTAACACAATATAGCAAGATTCCTCCAAAACCAGCTATGTGGTTGCAGATCATTCCTTCTCATTAGTATGCTGCTATGTGGCTAAACCTGGTTATTTACATGCTCTACTACTGTCGGAGATGGGGTTCAAGTCCAGTTTTCAGATATTATGGACAATCCTGCAATGAATATTCTAGTACATGTCTTGTGGTGAATACATGAATGCACTCAATTGTTTGTGTACATCTTGTAGGGTCCATAGGGTGTGTTGGGATTGTTGGGTCCATAGGGTGTGGTATGTTCAGCTATAACAGATACTCCAAACACTTAATATTTCCTTTCTTTGGTAGTTTAGCCTTTTTGGAGGGGGTACTATCATATATATTTGTGATTTTAATTTGCACGTCCCTTAGTGGCTAAGGATGTTGAGATCCTTTCATATGTAAACTGGCCATTTTGGGTATCTTCTTTCATGCAAGTCTTCTGCCCATTTTTCTATTTTTCTTGTGCATTTACAAGGGTTCTTCATATATTCTGGATATGAGTCCTTTGTCAGATATATGAATATTTTTTCCCACTCTGTGGGTTGCCTTTTCACTCTTTAATGGAGTTTTTTGATAAACAGAGTTACTTAATTTTATAAATTCATCATATTTTTCTTTTGTGTGGTGCTTTTTGTGTCCCATACTCTGCTCTATACTCTAAGGTCATGAAGACCCTCTCTGGGGTCTTCCAAAAGGCTTACTGTTTTACCTTTCATGTTCAGATCTGCTTTTGACTCTTGTGTATTTTTTCCCCCATACTTACATGAAATTGGAGGTTCTATAACATTTAATTATTAAAAGAAGTCTATCTGGTTAATCTTGGTGATAAAAAGATAGACGTTTGCTATATTGTTTTCTGTATGATTGAAATATTTTACAATTAAAAATAAAATGAAAAATATTTAAGCATAGATGTTTCCCTGGGTTCCCTCTTTGATCTACTGTTCTTCTCATGCTACATGGTCTTCCTGAGTGAGTTTGCCTACTTCCATTCTATTCATCTATTTATTTAAATTTCATCAAGCACCAATTCGGTCCATGTACCATGAGGTTGCTTGCCACAGAGATGAATATAATATGGCTATCCCTTTAAGGGACTTACAGTCTGGTATATATGATGATAAAGAATTGCAGTAAAGGTCCTTGGGATAGCTATTGCAAAGGACACCTCAGAGCTCATGTTCTCTTCAACATGAGTGTTCAGTCTTTCCTTCCTCCTCTTCTTGTCCCCTTTTTAAAATCAACTTTATTGAGGGATAATTTGCATAAAATAACAATGCAGCCATTTTCAGAGTACGTTTCTTTTTTTTAAAGATTTTATTTATCCATTCATGAGAGACGGAGAGAGAGATGCAGAGGCAGAGGGAGAAGCAGGCTCCCCTTGGAGCAGGGAGCCTGATGCGGGACTCGATCCCAGGACCCTGGGATCATGACCTGAGCCGCAGATGCTTAACCGACTGAGTCACCGAGGCGTCCCTTTCAGAGTACATTTCAATGAGTTTTGACAAAAGTATATCCACATGTACGTACAACCACAATTAAAATATAGGACATCTTCCAAAATTTTCTCCCACGCCCCTTTGCTGTCAGTCACCAGCCAGCCCTCAGGCCCAGGCTGAGGCTTGCTTCCTGTCACTATGGGTTAGTTTTGCCTCTTCTAGAATTTCACATAAATGAAATCATACAGAATACATTCTTTCTGTGTCTGGCTTCTTCCCCTCATCGCGATGTTTTTGAGATCCTTCAGACACATGTATGCCCCAGGCTGTGGTTTGCCTTTTCTTGCCTTTTCTTGGCGATGTGTTTCGAAGCTCCCTGCCCCCTTTCCAGCACTCTGATAGTGCCTCACACTCTACAGCTTGTGCACCTGCATCTAAGGGCTGGCTGCTCTGCCTGGCCTCTTGGACTAGATAGAAATCTCTATCTAGTCTGAAGACAGGACAGGTGGCTCTCTCTTATTGCTTCCCCAGCCTTTCATAAGGATGTGGAAGTTTTCCTCCTTTAATATAGTTGCTTATGTTATAGGAATTAGTACATCAGAATTAAAGCAAACTGGAGCTTTAAAAAAATACCAGTGCCTGGGCCACATTCTCTAAGATTCTGATTCAGGAGGTCAGGAGTGAGGCTTGAGGACCTGGATTCTTAAAAGCTGCCCAGAAGTCCTGATGAGCAGTCAGCACTGAGGGCCACTACCGATAGGGTGAAGTCTCGATTCTGCAGCGTGGCACAGAGAGACCACCATAATCAGTTTCAGCCTACAACTTCAGCTTCTTCTGCATCACCTGTCCTCCTCTTCTATGCTCCCTATTCTGCAAGCATGTGTGATCTCTCACCAACACTCCCCGTCACCTGTATATTAAGTGTTTTCCTCTCTAGCAGGGATGTCTTTCTCTTATTGTCCATCCACTGGGCCCACTCCTACTCATCCCTCAATACCCCATTCAAAATTACTTCCTCTATGTGGCCTTCCATAGCCTTTCTTCCCCTTATGCGCATAGTACTGCTGTCAAAAACACTGACCCCAATGTGATATAAGGAGTTGTTTATATGACTGACTCCTTCAATACAGCTGTGAGCTTCTCCAGATCATGGGCCCTGTCTTGTGCAGCAGCATGTTCCCATTGGGTAGCCTGGTGCCTGACACAAGTAGGTGCTTAACAAACAATTGCTGAGTGAATGAGTGGATGTTTGGAGAGATGACTGAAGGGATGGTGGTCCTTGATGTATCTCTTGGAGGGGATGAAGTCCTAGGGGAAACAAGGGCTGGATACTCCTGCCTGGATTCTCTGAGCATTGTGCCTGATCCTCACTCTAAGCTTTGGTTTCCAAGTCTCTTGGGAGAAAGCAGAGTCAAAGGGTAGGTTGGGACAGCATTTGCCTTCTGACTGTATCAGTCTTCAGTCCTAGTTCATGCTTAATGCTCTTGTCGTTCTCATTCAGGGTTACAGGTTGTTTGAGTCTGTGAGTGTGAGTCATGAGAGGGTGTGTGTCTGTGTGTGGCATGTTTGCCCATATGCCTGTCAGTTCAGATAAATGAAAGGATTTTAAAAAGTTGAAGATATTCTATAAATGTCAGACGCTATTAAGTGTTGGCACTTATGCTTATGAGGCTGTGGCTTGGCATTTTTTGGAAACAAGAACTTCTCAAGTTGTACAAGGCTGGCCGGCCACTGAGGGTATAGGGACTGTCCCAGGTATGGGGACTGCCCTCCATGTGGAGGAAAGACATTCTCATTTGACATTGGGCCTGGTAGGGACAACGGTGTCCCCGGAGCTGTTACGAGAGCTCAAGGGTCTAGGCTAATGATACAAGACATCGATGTGGGGCTGGGCTGCTTGCTCGTTCCTAAATTATGGGTCAGTTTAGGTGTAAAGAAAAGGGGAAGGGGGTTTTAAGTCAGAGGACGCTTCATGGTCCCTAGGACAGAGGAGGAACCAGTCAGAAGAGGTCAGCACAGTGCCCAGCACAGAAAGGTGCTCAGGAAGGGGTGGCTGGGGAGCAGGTGAAGGGGAGGGCAGAAGAGCCTCACCCTAGGGCTTCGTTTAGAGACTGGGCTACTGGCTGTGAACCGCTCAGTATCATTCCAAAAAATGCCAAGCCACAGCCTCATAAGCATAAGTGCCAACACTTAATAGCGTCTGACATTTATAGAATATCTTCAATGTGCATGGCTCTGGCCTGTGGCCTCTGGCCTGTGGCCCATTGGCTTGCAAAATTGGGACTGTGAGCCTGACTAGGAAAAAGTGAGATGGGGCAGCAGAAACTGTCCTCTCTGCTGGGGAACTAACACAAAGTGCCCTTGCTGGGGACCATGCTTAGACAAGAGTAGGGTCCTGTTTGTGCCTTTTCTCCCTGTTCCGTACTATGTTTTCATCCGCCATTTCCTGAACTTGATCAAATCCCAGTCCATTGTTCAAGGTCAGGGCTTATTCCATGAGCTGAGCTCTGGGTGGGAACACAGAGTTCCCTGGGGGGCCCACACAGGGAGCCTTTTCACGAGGCCTGAGTCTTGCATGGCTGTTCCCCAAACATGGGTTCCAGACTGGGACAGAACTGGATCGGAGGCCACTTCCTGTCTGTGGGCCCTTGGACAAGCGATTTAACTTCTGAGTCCCAGTTTTCCTCTTCTGTGAAATGGAGCTCCGTGCCCTTCCCTATAGGGTTTCGGGGCAGGTGGAAGGGAAGAGGTCTGTAAATGTCAATCACTGAGCCTGGCACTTGGCCAGCATGCCGCCGCTTGCTTTTCTGCCACTATTACCATCCCTCAGTTAACACAGCACATCTGTCCTTCTGTTTATAAAGCCCTTCATTGCACTGACCTCAACTCCCAACTTGCAGCCGCTCTGCTCCATGGGCAGAGCAGGGGTTTCTCAGCTCCATTCTGATTGGCTACATGGCGGCCCAGAGGGATCTGGAGCCTAGGAGAAGGGCTTCCTGTTTCTGTGCAAACTGCTTTTTTAAAAAAGATTTTATTTATTTATTTGAGAGAGAGACAGAGATAGCGAGAGAGAGCACGAGTGGGGAGGAGAGGGAGAAGCAGACTCCTTGCTGAGCAGGGAGCCCCATGTGGGGCTCGATCCCAGGACCCTGAGATCATGACCTGAGCTAAAGGCAGACGCTTAACCGACTGAGCCACCCAGGCACCCGCAGGCCGCTTTCCATGGCACAGCCCTGATGGTCTCCTGGGGTGGCAGGGTCTGGGCACTTTGAGGAGGCCACCCACCCATCAGGGGCCCTGTCCCTCAGGGCTGCAGCTGCTGAGTTATAGATTCAGTGAAGCTGGTCCCTCAGTGAGACTTGGATCAGAGCTCACCTGGTATGGGATAACAGTTCCTTATGGAGCTGCGTTCTCTCTGATCGCAGACCACAGGACACCAGAGCTCAGTTCCTCACCCCCCGACCCAGTGCCCCCCATCCTGACACAGCCCTGCATGCTTCTCCCTCCTCAACTCCTTCCCAGCCTCACTTACCCCCTGCTGTCCCTGGCCCACGTCATCCGCCACCAGCTGCCATCAGATGCGTTACTAAGCTGCTCCTTAACCCTGAGCGCCTGCATCTGACTGCCCTGTTTCCCCAGAGAAGCCGGGAATCCCTGCAGTCAGGAGCAATTTTTCCTCTGCCTCCCTAATTCCCCCAAGGATGGCCCAGCTTCCCCAGAGCAGAGGGGGCCTTGGTCATGGTACCAGCCTGGGAGGCATAGCCATGGCTATGGAGAGGAGGGGTTGCAGGGCCCCATGTCTCTCCAGAAGCCCCTGTGCCCTCCCATCTGGGAAGGCCCAACTGGGCTAATTTTGTCAGCAGCACGCTCTGTTCCTCTCCCTAAGAGGCAGCCGAGAAGAGCGGCTGGGCTTTATAGTCTGCAGGTGTGGGGGATTAGCAGTGGGCTTTGCCAGGAAGAAGGGATTTGGGATGGGCCCTCATTAGAGCCTCAAACTTCCACCCCAATTTCTTTGGGATTTGTTCTTGATGTTTAAAATGCAAACTGACTTCTCAGCATATTCAAACTGGGCCAGGTCATTGGCAACCATCAAGGGGTGGAAATCACTGAATTGTTCTGCCGTGTTTCCCTTAATGGCAAGGATTGGAGAAAATGGTAAGCAGGGGCAGGAAGACAGTGTGCGACACTTCCTCATTTGCTCCTGGGTCTCTTTTGAGGAAGGCATGGGCCACACTGGAAAAACACCGTTTGGGAGTCAGGACCAGCCTCACAGGCTTGCAAAGACAGTGGCTTTATGTGTTGTTATAATGTCCCCTCCCCACAGCCCCTGGTCACCAACCCACCCTCCATCTGCTTTCCCCAGGCTGACTCTGTCCTCAGCATCACAGATGTCAGCAGGCTGAGGCGGTGGAGGCAACGAGGCTAGGACACTGGGGCCCTTTTCTCCCCTGCCCATACCTCCTTTGAACCCCAGGCAGGTCCAACATGAGCCCCCTGCTCGAGTCTGAAGCCCCAGTTGTGCAGAGGAGGAAGCTGTGTACAAGGAGAAGGCTCAGGTGGTGGTTGCATCATGACAGCACCCGCGTTGTGAGCTCTCAGTCTGGGCCCCTATTCAGACCCAGTTGCCGTGTCTTGGTTTCTCAGATTAGCGAGATGCTTTGAGCAAGAATCAGGGCCTTGGAGGGATGGGGCGGGCACCTAGCTTTTGAAGGGGGCAAGGCAGGCAGTTCCCATCTCTGACATAAAGGGAAAGAGAGCACGCACGGGGCAGGACACTGTGATGACAGCGTGTGGTTTTGTGAGTATGTGTGTACGTATGTGTGCGTTAGTGGGAATGCACGCTATTCGTGTTGTGTTTTGCTTCTCTCTCGGTAGGTAGAAAGTCTGGTGGTCTGAGGACTGAATTCTTAGGGAGGGAGAGCTGGATCAGGCAGAACCTCTACTTGCCCAAACTCTCTTAGCCTGTCTTCCTTGAGCGTCTTTGTGACTTTGCGTGTTTGAAGGGTTTTGGAACTGCTCCAAGGTTTGGCAGGTCACTGGTTTAAACTGGTCCTCCCCCAGTGAGCTTGTAAGGGAGCAGTTTCCTTGCACTCCTGGTGTCAAGTGTAGGTGCCCAGTGGCCAGAAGCGAAGGGGGTGAACGAGGGGAGAAGCTGAGATGGAAGAGAGAGGGTTCTGCAGGGAGCCTGTGTCTGAGCATGGAGGCCAGATGGGATGGGAGAGGGGAGGCTCACTGTAAAGGGGGGCAGCCTCTGGTGAGACTCATTTTCTAGACAGCGCCTCAGGTTTCGCTGCCAGGAGCAGAGTCATCAAGACTGGTCTTTGCTGTTGAAGGGAGGTAGGAGACAGTGTTATAAAAGGGACCTACATTCACACCGCACACAATTTAGAGAGAGGTTTTCTCATACATGATCCTCTCGATAACCGGAGGAATAGACATCCTTCGTCTTTAAAAAAAAAAAACAAAAACTTTAATGGCAATAAGAAAAGGGAAATGGGCAGATTCAATGGGTGTTCTGTAAAATTTCTAGATTTTAGGCAGTGTGTCCTAGGAAAAGAATTAGAGATGAGGCCAAGTGAGCTACAGGCTAGTGGGAGATACTGATGTAGTGTTCCAACAACGTGGAACACTGAGGGCGAAGATATCTGAAACTTTTGTTTCTCATATGGAAGAAAGAGCAATGTAGAGAATTTTAGGACAAAAATCTTCTTCTCGATCGTGATGTGTTGGATGTAACCGGCCCTGTAGTATACATCACGATGATAAATAGATACTTCAGAAAACTCGTGATGGAAGAGAGCCTTCATTTGCAAATAGTCTGAGTCAAGTTCAGCGGCAACTGCCCAAATGGAGAATGGAGGTGATTTTTTAGTTCTCGTTCTTCTTAAATTTTCCTGGGGAGGAACCCAACCTTTCCAGATGGGGAAGGTGGTGTCTCTCAGGTGAGCCAAGGAGAGGAGGCCTTGGGAATCCTGCATTCATTTTCCTCACGTGAGCCTGGAAGAGGAAAGGCTGGTGGTTTCTCAGGCCTGGACCAGGTGGTCTAGACCCCTCTTCCTGGCTGGATTGGCCTTTGTCCAGCTTTCCCCTCCCTGTGGGCCTCTCTCCCCACCTGCCCCTCCCTCTCATGGGCCTTGGCCATGGTCTATACTTCCTCTCGGTCCACTGCACATGCCTACCCTTCTCAGATTGAACTTTCTTACCCCACCTCAGCTCTCCTTCCAAAGCCCTCGTGGCTGAGAACTTGTCTCATGTGTGTTTCACACATGGGCTTTCTCCTCCCTGGACAGCAAGAGTCCCAGAGGGAGCTGCTGCCCCTTCCCTGACTTCGGCTTCTCCCTCCACCTCCTCAGTCTTTCTCCTCCTGGCTCTTCCCTTCTTCCCTCTCCTCCCCCCCTTCCTTACTGGGGCTCTGCACCCATCCCTGTAATCTTCTGAGGCTGGATGGGCTGGCAGAATGGCCTTGGGGATGCAGGACAGGCAGAGAAATGCTGACCTGTCAGCACTATAAATCTCTCAGGAATTAGGGGCTCTGTCCAGCCCTGCTGGATGGCCCCTCTCTCAACTTGAGCTTACGTCAGGTGAGTAACCCTGGGAAAACAAAGCAATCTGGAAATTTGGGGTGATTACCAAGGTGTGTTACGAATTCTGGACTCAGCCTCTTGCTGCCAGGCAAACCAAAGCTGATAATACCTCAATTAGTTGGCTGGCACCACAAGCCAGCCAAGCTCCCTGGCCCTATATAAAGGCCATCCCCAGCCCAGAACTTCAGAAGGTGTCCTAGTTTCCTCTAGCTTTTCCATCCATCCTTCCTTTGGAATACCTTGCTGTCCGCCATGAATCGCCAGGCCAGCCACAGCCAACAATCTTGCAGATCTTCCAGCGGGGGCCGCCGCCAGGGCTTCAGTGCCCACTCAGCTGTGGTGTTGGGCCAGAGCCGGGTCAGCTCCACCAGGTCCTCCTCGACATCCCACTCAGGCAGGGGCGGTGGTGGGTCTGCTGCCTGTGCCATGATGGGAGGAGGTTTTGGCAGCAGGAGTCTCTACGACCTTGGGGGCAACAAGAAGGTCTCCATCAGCTTGGCCAGAGGCAGCTCCCGGGCTGGAGAGTTTGGGGGGGCCCGCAGAGGCAGTGGTTTTGGAGGTGGTGGAAGAGGGATGGGTGGGGGCTTTGGTGGAAGGGCTGGGGGTTTTGGTGGAGGAGCTGGTGGCTTTGGAAGAGGAGCTGGGAGTTTTGGTGGAAGAGCTGGTGGCTTTGGTGGCCCTGGGGGCTTTGGTGGGCCTGGTGGTCCAGGTGGCTTCTCTGGGAGAATCCAGGAACTGACTGTCAACCAGAGCCTTCTGCAGCCCCTCAATGTGGAGGTCGACCCCCAGATTGGGGAAGTAAAGACCCATGAGCGGGAGCAGATCAAGACCCTCAACAACAAGTTTGCCTCCTTCATCGATAAGGTGAGCCCATCTTGGGACAGCTGGACAGTGAGGAAACCCGGCTTAACTGGGATGGTCTCTTTTTCTTCTTCTCATTGTGAACCTGAGGAAGAACTTGTGGGTTCATCCTACACTTCACGTCCTCTGTGGCATGTCAGCAAGTGGTGTAACAGCAGGTGATGGAAATATTGGATGGAGTTACTGCACCTGTCACATGCCCCATCACTGTGGTTTGTCAGAGGCACTGCTGGGATTGTTTGTTGCCGTCATGGAGGTCCCCTCACTGTTGCTCTCTGAAACTCAAACACAGAATTCCCTCCCTATGCCAGGGGAGTTGTGAGCTGTTTCCCTTTGAAAGAGAGGCTGACTCTGCCCAAGCTCGATTTGTCTAAGAGAGGAGTTCATCTGCCATCAGCCTATGAAGAGGGATGCAGAGAGGTTTTGGGAGGTGGGATGGGTAGGGATGAGGGGTACCTCCTCCTCGGTGGTTCTCACAGGAAGACTTCAGGGTGAGGAGCTGTGAGTGTTGAGGCCATTTGATATTTGTATACACTATGATAATTGTTGTGGTCACCAGAGGGTATTTAGGTTTTTGGTGGCTGCTGAGTGTTTCAACCATACTGTTGAGTATTATGTGATCCTGGGAAAATATCAGGCCTTAAAGAGAGGATTCATAGGGACTCTTTGGGGTCCCCTCACCCTACATCAGTGTCCTAGGCAAAGCCAAAGGAGGAAAAGTGTCTTAACATTGAAATACCAGACCTTTGTAGAGGTGAAACTCTTCAAAGTCAAGTGACCTGCTTGTTCCCAGCAGACACCTGGTGTCCCAGTAGAGTATTCACAGAAAGGTGGAAGGTGATGTGACATGCTGGTTCCCCAGTGCTGGGCCCAGGAGCAGCTCTCATCACCCTTCAGGGCGGATTCCCAGGTCTTGGAGCCCTGAGTGTCCAGCATAGGGCCTGGCATGAGCTTGGTGCTTGGCAAATGTTTGTTGAATGGCCGATTGATTGGTATTTATTGCACGTGTTTATGCAGTTGGTCTTGAACTTGTGTGCAGAAATGTTTTGCAGCAAATGAAAGTTTGAGACATCTTTAGCTAATGGTGCAGTTTAAATGCAGCTGAGCCCTACATTTAACCAGCTTGGCAGAGAGAGCTGACTCTAGGTGATTCTGGACCCTGTTTCCTGCGACAAGGGCGGCCTGAAAGCCATTTCCCTATGGCTTTTGCTCTTTCCCACCTTCATGCAATGTACCCACCTGTACTGCAAACCTCCTCCTGGGGTCTATGTCTGCTCTAGGATGTTGGACTCTCCTGCTATTTGTTGAATACTAAATGATTGAGGAATGAATGATGGAGGAATAAATGAATGAATGAATGAATGATATAGCAGGAAGATCATCAAGCGTAAGTATCGGGAAACCTCAGTCCTGTTTTGTTACTGACTTGTGTGACTGTTGTCATCTCTGGGCTTCAGTTTCCTTATACCTGCACAGTCGGGCTCTGCCTCTCCCACGTCATACCAACACTGCTGTCCACAGGGGGTTAGCACTCAACTATCACAGCATTCAAAATGCAGCCCTGCAGGAGAGACGAGGAGACCCCTGGGACTTTGTTTGGGGATGTCATGAGCCACCATGACTGGAGCTGGCCCCAGACATTTCCTTGATGCTCTTCTCATTGGGCGGCAGGTGCACTTCCTGGAGCAGCAGAACAAGGTCCTGGAGACCAAGTGGAGCCTCCTGCAGGAGCAGGGCTCCGGTTCTAATACCAACAACCACAACCTTGAGCCTTTTTTTGAGAACTACATCAGCAGCCTCAAGGCCTTCCTGGATGGGCTGCACCTGGAGAAGGACAAGCTGCAGGGTGAGCTGAGGGGCATGGAGGAAACTGTGGAAGACTTGAAGAAGAGGTGCGTGCTGCCCTTGTCCCGGGGTGGGGCTGGACGGCGGGAGAGGGGGAGGGGCGGATGGCAGGAGGCCTGGGCTCCAGCTTAGCTCTGTTCCAGCTGGCCGCAAGCTTGCAGGAATTTACCCCATCCTCTCTGACTCTCGATATCCCAGTCTTTAAAAGAGAGGCTCATGGCTTGCTTGAGAAAGATATCCTTTTGAGAATTTAATGAAAGGGTACCTACATATAATTTAAGGAGTTCCAAGACACCCCGAAGCTCATTCATGAACCTAACAGGCTCAGAAAACATCCTATGTCCTCCCTGGGCTAGACAGTCTTCAGGTTCCCCTCCAAATAGGAATTTTATTTCCCCCGTCAATAAGCCTCTCAGTGAGTAGCAACCTGCTGTGCCTTTGTTAAGCCCCGTTCTGCCACTTATGAGCTCTGGGATCTTGAGCAAGAGCCTCAGCTTCTCTGTGCCACAGTCTCCTCACTGGAAAATGGGGATGGGGTAGTATTGACCCTATTTGCTGTAATGAGGATTGAATGAGTTAATACAAGCATAATTCATGAAGCAGGATCTGGCACATTCTTAACGACCCATTCTTGGTTTTCATTAAGTCAGGAAGTATCTACTGGGAGCCCATGGGGCTACCATACTTGCCATACACAGAGTTGGCACCACACACCTTCCCCTGAAAGCTCCTGGCAGCTCAGTCATCTCCCTCTGCTCATATAATAGCTCACAGAACAAAAAATCCCAAGTTCTCCAGGAAGCCTTCTGGGATTAATCAAAATAGGACCCTGCTAGGAAGAGGCTTCTACTCCTGTGTCCGGTAATTGCCATCATTGTTACTAAGTGGTACCTGGCACATAGTAGATGCTCAGTAAAGTCTGTTGGATAAACTCTCACCTGAATCTGGAAGGCTGTGCTTTGTACTGACAAATGTTTTGAGCTAGACCGGCAGAGGCCCTGAGTCTATGTTACTTATGAGGAGTGCTCGGGGCCAAAGGGACATCCTGGAGAAGGCGGATCAGAAAGGGACTCTTTTCTCAAAGGTACGAAGAGGAGATCAACAAACGTACAGCTGCAGAGAATGACTTCGTAGTCTTGAAGAAGGTGAAGGATCCCCCCACCCTCAGCCCCAGCCCAAAGCCTCACAAAGCAGAGTGGTTTAAAGGTTGAGGGGAAGCGCGAGTTTAGTCCTGCTAAGCGGAGGGTCTCCTGTACGCCATGTGGATGAGGGCCCGGGCCAGGGAGGTTGCCCACCGAGCAGGGCCTGAAGATTCTATATGGCAGGCTCTAAAGGGCCTACCAGACTTTGGCCATGCCCCTTCTGATGGGCCCGTGGGGTTTATGAATCTGAATAGGTCTTGAGTTTTGATTAGAAAATGGACAAAGAGAAGAAATAGGGTTTTGTTTTTTTCAGGAGTACATTCCCAGGAGCTAGTTTGCAAATTTAGATTCTCCCTCAGGCCCTCCTCACAAACCCTCCTCACCAGGGACCCGGTGTAGTGGCCCCAGCCCCGCTCACCTCTCAGCCCTTAGCCTCTTTTGCTCCTCTCTGTCGGGTATTCGCCAGGCCAGCCTGCCAGACAGCAGTCTAGTCCTGTTAGGACATGTCTGCCTGGGCCTCATTTCCCCTGAGTGGAAGCCCCCGGGGGGCAGGCTCTCGTGGCCCCTTCCTCAGGGCCCAGGACTGGGCCAGTCTACAGGTTGGAGGGGACAGTGACTGAACTGTCCCTCAGGATGTCGATGCTACCTACATGATCAAAGTGGAACTGGAGGCTAAGGTGGAGA
>NC_138373.1:104246664-104275034 GCF_054177405.1 Leptonychotes weddellii | reverse complement strand
ACCCCACCCCCCACTCCAACAACACTCAGTTTGTTTCCTGCGATTAAGAATTCCTCATATCAGTGAGATCATATGATACATGTCTCTCTCTTTTTGACTTATTTCACTCAACATAATACCCTCCAGTTCCATCCACGTCGTTGCAAATGGCAAGATCTCATTCCTTTTGATGGCTGCATAATATTCCATTGTATATATATACCACATCAAGAGGTGACTATTAACCAGAGCCTACTTCAGCCACTTCACTTGGAGGTGGATCCTGAAATTCAGGGAGTCAAGACCCAGGAGCGGGAGCAGATTATGGTCCTCAACAACAAGTTTGCCTCCTTCATTGACAAGGTGAGTACCTCAAGGGCAGGTGAGTCTCTGGCCCCTGATCAAATAACTGAGAGGGCCTTGCGCCCTGCCACCTCTTACCACCTTGTACTATCTCAGTTTGGCGGTACCAATCACGTCCAGAAGTATATGTTCTGGGACCTTAAGAAAGCATTTACCTCATTAGGCCTCAATTTGACTTATTGAGGGGATTTATTTTTATCTTTTCTTTTTGGCAGGAAAGCAGGTAAGAAGTGTGAAAATACCCCACAGAAAAAATACATGGTGTAGTGACTTCATTCTCATTCATCATTATTCACTTTCCATATACCCACTCATCCATCCATCTATCCACCCACCCACCCACTCATCCATCCATCCATCCACACAGCCATCCCACAAACATTTACTAAACATCTACTATATGTCGGATACAGTGCCAGGTACTACAGAGAGACTAGAACACAGGTCCTGTCTTCAAGGAGCCATGACATAGCCTAGGTGAATGCTCTGAGGTTATCACTGGGGGCTAAAGTGAAAAGCAGACTAAGTAGGATTCTATCAGTGTTCCTTGTTTTAGTTCATCCAAGGCCAAGAATGGGCCAGATGGAGCCATTGTAGCCCCTCTCCTTAGTTCCCTAATTAAACCTCAGATTAGGGCTGGTCCAGACCCAGATCAGCAAGCAGAGGATGGTAGAGGTCTATGGTAAAGACCTTCCTCCAGCATTTCCTTCCGTCCAGAAGTGGAGGCACAGTAGCCCCTGTAAGCTCCCCAGCAAGTTCTTTGTTCTTGGGGATATGGTGAGAAGCACCCTGGGGCACAGAGGCCCAAGGATGCTCAGTGACTTCCCCTCGGTCCCATAGGAATTCAGTGTTGAGGCCAGAGCTTGACCTATGGTCTGACTGCAGATTAACCATGGCTAAAGTCAACCACTGGGCTGTATATACAGTCTCTGATATCTGGGTAGATGTTGGGGAAGGACAGAGTGTGTGAGCTAGGGGAAGAGGGGTAAGAGTGTTGAGGCCCAAAGATAGCCAAACAGGAGTTCAACAGAACAAAGTGCTTCTGGCTACTTCTGATCACCTTGGATGGGAAATTTGACTGAACATCATCATACCTCAGGCAAGGGCAGGGACTTGGAGAGCTTGACTGGAGTAAGGAGGTGACACCACTGGAGGTCAAGACTAAGCTAAAGGAGAAGACAGGAGAAGAGAGGGCTGGAGGTCAGTGCAATGGCCGTGGGCTACTGGTAACTGATCTCCTGGGACTCATTTGATTGTGGTTCCCACCATTAATATAGGACATTCGTTGCATTTTATGGTGTGGGGCTATGGGCAGAGGCCAAGTTGCAGGAGACTGTGGCAACCTGTCCTTCCCTAAGGCTTGTCATGACCAAGAGGAAAGAGCCCCCAGGACTCTGGCCTGGCTGGAAGGGAGAAGGCTTCTACTGCAGTGGATTCTGACTCTAGTTTCTGATCTGGTCTTTCTGCTTTCACCCTTAACCTCATATAGTCCATCCTCAGAGCCACACGAGAGGCATTCTTTAAAAACATTGCATCACTTCTCTTTTTGAATCCCCCATTGGCTGTTCGTCTCATTTGGAATAAACGCCAAGATCCTATAAGGCCCTGTGTGATCTGGCCTCCACCCCGCAGCTACTGCTCACCCCTGGCTTGCATTTGTGAGAATTAGGCAACATTGCTACCACTGGGTGGAACATCTCTCAAGCTGCACAGTTTAGTGAACAGAGTGAGGGCAGGAGTTTAGCTCCCCAGGGTACAAACTCGTTGTCTGCAGTGACCCTACAGTCCCTCCGTGCTCCTCTCCTGTTTCTCTCTTGCTTACTAGGACACTATTGCATGCTTGCATCCTCCACCACCCCACGCCTGCCTCAGGGCCTTTGCTCCTGCCATTCCCTCTGCTTTGAATGCCTCCTCCCCAAAAGTGGTCTGGCTTGCTCCCTCATCTCCTTCAGGTCTTTTCTCAGATGCCACTATCCTAGCGGGGCCTTCCCTGATCTCCCTTTTCAAAATAGCACCCCCACACCAGCATCCCTGTCCACCATCCCCGTGTTGCTTTTCTCCATTGTCCCTAAGACCATATGACACACTAGATATTTCACATGCCTCCGGGTGCAGACTATCCAGGCCACTCACCACCTGGCATAGAGGATTCAAGCTCAGCTGAACAAAGCCAGGCCGGTGTCCCCATGGGAAGAGATGCACCCCATCCCTTTCCTTCCTGAGGTCCCTTTTCCTTGTTGTTGGTTCTACAAAAGCCTTTGTGTCCATTTCTACTCTCTGAGTGTCCAAGCCTGACACCTGAAGGGCTGATTTGATTTGTCGTTCAACATGTATTTATTGAGTAATTATCATGTGCCAGACTATTCTGGGTGTGGGAGATTCAATTATAAACAGGGGGACGTCACTTTAGTTGAGATCAAAAGGGTAAATAGGGCATAGCCAAGCAAAGAGCTGGGGAGATCTGGGCTGCTGGAGGCAGCAGGAGGTCCCTGGGCCTGGAGTGTCATAAGCAAGAGGGTCACGACAAGCCAAGAGGGGTGTGCTTTTCCCAGCACGAAGGTGAGCTCAGTATGATGCTAAGTTTCATCTGTGCTGATGGGACAGAGCCCGGGAGTGTTTTGGGGAGCCTGGGAAAAATCACAATGGCTTTCAGTGATTTTTCTAGAGATTAAATCTTACTAAAATTGCCTGGCGCTCCCTGCAGCCAGTCTCTGCCTTTGCAGTTTGGGTGGCCTGATGAGAACCCCGGGTTCTTTTGCTGATGTGCTCCGAGGTATTGTGTGCAGGGGGAGAAAGTGCTCTGGCTCATCTGCCCCTCATTGTTTATTTGATGTGGAGATTCTATTGTGGGCCCATGAGATTTGTTCCCTTCAGTTCCCACAATACTGAGCACAGGGCCGAGACCCCTGTTTGATTTGTCCACCTTCTGGCAGTGCCCCTAGAGCAAAACGAGGCCAGGTGGCAGGAATTTCCCATGGCGGGGGGCGGGGGGTGGGTTCAAACTGAGACAACCTGTGAGATCTGCTTGCCTTAGCTCTTGCTTTGATGAAGCTAACACAAATGAGCCATGGGGAATAGCATTCACTGTGCACGTCTCCTAGCCTAGAGTCAGAATCCAACGGGAGTTAACAAGGGCTGGCCCCTCAGAAGGGCAGTCCTAAGGGCCGGGGGTTTGGGGCATCCTCCTTGGTGCCGCATCGTAGGGGAGTGTCTTCAGGGTTCTGTTTTGACTGCACAAAGCAGTGGGTTTGTCCTCACACACAACTCCCAGGAGGATCCTGGAGTGTGCGTGTGTGTGTTGTGTGCGTGTGCACGTGTGTGTGTGTCCGCACCTAAGCAAAGCATAGAGGCATCCCTTATCTTCGCCAAAGGCATGGGGAGGGAGGCTCCATCTAAGGGCAACCTGCAGAGGTAAGGTGAGGGTTGATCATGATCATGCGGAGCACAATCCATGTACTTGGTCAGCACAGCCAGTCAGCTCTCTGGACCCTGTACCTGAGCTTTGTGCCCAGTTTCCGGAAGAGAGATAGTAAGAATATAGGAGGATGTCCACTCTCCATTTTCTGCATCAGTGAAAGTTAATGAAGGGAATAGCAACATGAGTATTTCCCAAACACTAGACACCCCCAAAGTCCTTACTTTGGGGCATGGGCATACATTACACAACACTTTTAAAAAGTGGGAACAGGGGTGCCTGGGTGGCTCAGTCAGTTAAGCATCTGACTTCAGCTCAAGTCATGATCAAGCAGGGTCCTGGTATTGAGTCTCACATCGGGCTTCCAGCTCGGCGAGGAGTCTGCTTCCCCACTCCCTCTGCCCCTCCCCCGGCTCGTGCTCTCTGCCTCTCTCTCAAATGAGTAAATAAAACCTTTAAAAAAAATAAAAAGTGGGAGCATTTATTTTTTTTTAAATTCGGAGTTAACATTTAAGTGAGGTGACCTTCCTGAAACACACTGGCAGACAGCAGAGGTGGTGGGGTCTGCAGGATGGGGGCACCCAGGCTGGTTTGTTCAGAACTCAGTATAATCTTCTAAGTCAAATTGTTTCTGCTCTCTTATTGTCTCCTCTCCTCAATCACAGACAGCACTTCAGCCGCAAAGAGAAATGAGCCTTGGAGATGTTAGTGTTTCAGATGCTCTGTATCACCGTTGCTGTACGTTGGCACGGAGTGTGGAGTGTGGGAGTGACAGCTCTGTGGTATACGTGGCTAGAGCTGAAGGGAAGAAGGCACTCCAGTGGAGGTGGTTTGCCTCCAAAACCAGAGTTGGCTTAGTAACTTAGTGTTAATTTTAGGCAAGTTGACCTTACAGCCCTTGGTCAACCATCAGAAACCACATTGTGTTCTGTGTGTCCTGGTCCCGCAGTTAGGGAAGCTCTCAGATCCCAAGAGGGGCCACCTTGGTTCTCTGAGGTCCAGATATGGTGTGTGGTTGCCAGTCTTCCTACCCGGGGGGGATGCTTCTTGGACCCACAGCCTGGGGTGAACTTGGAAGTCTCTTGCTCCTAGGTGCGATTCCTGGAGCAGCAGAATCAGGTGCTACAAGCAAAGTGGGAGCTGCTACAGCAAGTAAACACCTCTACTCGGACGAATGACCTGGAGCCCATCTTGGAGAACTACATCAGTGAGCTGCGGAGGCAGGTGGATTTTCTCAGTGCTGAGCAGATGCGCCAGAACACAGAAGTTAGGAACATGCAGGATGTCCTGGAGGACTACAAGAACAAGTGAGAGCCCAGGCAGGGTAAAGGGGTCAGAGGGAAGCATGGCAGGGAACTGATTCAGGGGCAAGACATCCTGCTTTAGTGTTAGTATGTGAAGGGTGGACCAGGGTCCCCAGGTGCAGCCACCCAGCTCTGTACCACACAACGGCAGAGGGCATCTTGCATATGGCAGCTCTGGTAGGATGGTGGTACCAGTCAGCTCTCAAATGTATTGGGTGGGGAAGGGCAGACTATCCTCAGGGTGCTGGACCCAGATGAGCCAAGTTCCAGTGGGTTTTGCCACTTTCTAGCTGCTTGCAAGTCTGTCTTTCTAAGCCTTTAGTTTTCACCTTAGTAAAGTGGGGATGGAAAGCACTCTCCCTGTTGGGTTGCTGCGACAGGCAGATCTGGGCTCTCAGGCTTCGGTGTGCAGCAGGCTGGTTGAGTAGGCCTGGAATGCGACCAGAGTGTTTGCATTTCTAGTATGCTTCCACGTGATGCTGGTGGACTGGGGAGCACACTTTGAGCACCGCTTGTTTAGATGACATTATGCTTAATAAGTTCCCAGACTGTGCCTGCACATACTAAGCACTAGCTATTATTAATCATAATGGTCGGGACTTGTCTAATTCCAGATCATCTGCTCCAGTCCCGTGCAGGCAACTGAGAGGCTTCTCCCTCCCCATGCTAGGGGTGCAGGTTGCCACCCTTGACATCATCACCCTGACACACCAATCAGAGAGTCAAGAGTGTGTGACTCAAAAAGGGCAAGATGAAATTCACACTGACGGTGTTGGGGGGCAACATTGTAGGTGACATTTTTTTCTCTTTAAAACAATTTAGTAAAAGCGGCTATTTATGTCCTCAGCTGCAAAAAATGGCTATCCTCTGGTAGGGGATAGCCAAAGTCTAACACTAAAAATCTGGGACATTCCAAGCCGCTTGCTGTGAGGAGGAATCTCAAGGAGCCAAGGTCAGCCTCGGCAGCCTATCTGTGTTTCTTACCTCCTCCCACAGATACGAGGAAGAGATCAACGGGAGGACCAACACTGAAAATGACTTTGTCGTCCTGAAGAAGGTGAAGGATGGGGGAGGCCCCAGGGGGACTGTGGGTCCAGGGGACTGAGCAGAGGGAGGAACTCCTGTGGGATGCCGTGTGACCAAGGGGTGGACAGGTGACTGCTGGGGGCAGCTTGTGGAGGGTGTGGCCTGAAGGCTGGGCCCCTGCACTGAAGGGGTTAAGTCTGAAAGTGATGTCGATAGGAATCTTGAGGCTTCCTTGAGTGCTTATCTCTCCACAGTCCTGAATGTGAGGTTCAATCAACTGACACTTGTTGAGTGTCAGTTACGTGCAGCCTTGAGACCTGGGGAGGGACCTGGGGTGCTTTGTGTGACTGACTGGGATGAGGGCCTTGGTGTCACATTTCTTCCTGGTCAGGAAAGCCAGAGTTTTTGCAGGTCCCTCACCTGAGTGAGGTGAGGAAATTTGCAGGCAAGGAAATAAACCCAGAGAGGTTTTGCCACTTGCCTGGGTCACCCAGTGAGCTAGTGGCAGGCGACACTTGGACAATAAAGTCAGAATATTTTTGCTTGCCGTTCAGGATGTGGCTGCTGCTTACATGAGCAAGGTAGACCTGGAGTCCAAGGTGAATGTTCTGTTTGGAGAGATCAGTTTCCTGAAGTATTTATTTGAGATGGTGAGTTCAGTCCTCATGAGAAACCCTTCTCTTTCCTCACATGTCACAAAGGGTATGGGCTGTTGGAGGGGGAGGCATGAAACCCAGCATGACCCACTAGGGACTCCTCTCCCCAGTCACCTCAACTCTGGGACTGGAGTCAGCCTCCCAACCCCCAGTGCTCAGATTCCTGGGTGCAGGTGCTGGAGATGGGAGGCAGGGAGTGTCCTGAGGGAGAAGATGGAGCAGCTCTTGATTCTATCTGGAAATGAGGTTAATATCCAGGACATACAGGGACAAAACTGACCAGAAATCTTCACCAGTGCTGGGAATCCAATAGAGCTATTGGGGAATTCTGTAGGAGAGGACAGTGTGGATCCTAAAGGGACGAAGCCTACAGTGGTGATGGATAATATCCTTCTACCACCCCTGGCCCTACTGTTGCTCATGTCTACTTTGGGCCAGATGCTGTGCAAGGAGCTTTGCCCGCCTTGGTCTCCATTCTGCTGATGAGAGAGCTGAGGCACTGAGAGACTGAATCACTAGTTCAGTCACACATCTAGTCGGTGGTAGAGCCCAGGCTCAAAAGTGAGGGAATGGCTGTGCAAAGAGAGTCCCTTCTATGGCTCTGAGAGCTCATGTATTTCCCAAGGAGCAAGTCTGCCTGTCAGAGGGCCCAAGATGGCAGCCAAGCCAAGTAAGGCGGGGAGAGAGGGCACAGGAGAGGCATGATGGGCAGGTGGTGCCTACAGGAGCTCTGAATTCACGCTCCTTTCTTCTCCCCAGAAGCTAGGTCTGGGGGCCTTTACCTTTAGTTAAGACACCTCTTGGGGTACAACAACTTTTCAAAGAACTTTCCCCAAGACTCGCATCTGGCCCAGGCTTCTGGTTTCCCCAAAGAGCCTTGAGGGGACAGTAGAGGGAAACTGAGGCCCCAGGAGGAGAGTGGAAGGAGTCAGCCTGTGGTCTATGCCTTGCAGGAGCTGTCGCAGATGCAAACCCACATCAGCAACACCAATGTCATCTTGTCTATGGACAATAACCGCTTCCTGGACCTGGACAGCATCATCGATGCGGTGAGGACCCAGTATGAGCTGATCGCACAGAAGAGCAAGGATGAGGCCAAGGCGCTGTACCAGACCAAGGTGGGCACTGCTGCCCTTCCATCCAGACTTGGTACCCCAAACCAGACATAGCCTCAGAATTTCTATCGTCTTTCTCTTATTTTGGAAGTTTTATATACATATATATATATATACATATATATATATACACACACATACATACATGTATCTATATACATTTTATACATATATATAAAATTTCATTTACTCCTTACAACAACCCTGTGAGGTAAGGAGTTGATTACCCCTGTTTTGAAGATAGTAGAGTATGAACTCACCTAGTTTGCCTAGGGTCTTATGGCTGGTAAGCGGCAGGGGCAGGACTTAAACTTAGGTGCTCCGCCTACAAACCCATGCCCTAAACCACTATAATGTTTTTTATTCTTACTTTTTTCATAATGAGATCTTTTAAGCTGTGGTTCTGTACTTTACTCTTTCACTTATTACTTGTGAATGCCGTTCTGTGACATTAAATATTCTATGTCACTTTTAATAGCAGCATGATGCTCGGTGGTAAGAATTTACCTTTGTCAGATAAACATCTCTGTGGCTAAGTCTTCGGGCACATCTATGATTACTTCTTTAATATCAATGGACTCGGACCTTTTTGGAGGGCGAAGACTGTAGTTAAGGGTCAAAGGCCGGTCCCTACATTCTGAGCTCCTGACACTTGCGATCTGCTTTCTCAACTCCAATTTTGGCGGGCCTCTGTCTCACTGCCCTGCAGGCAAGGGTTCTGAGCGGCATGGATTTCAGCATCAGACCAGGGAGGCAGATGGTCAACAGGGAAAGCATCAGAATGCAGAGCTTCCCTTGAACCAGCAACCCTGTGCCCCTTGCTTCCTCCAGAGCCCTGCCCGGGGGAGCCTACTGATGCGGCCATGTAGATACAGAAATGACATAGAGAGGAGAATGGGAATAAACAAGGGGCATGCTGAGGGGCTCTGAGGAAATAAGGTCGTGGCTGCTAGGGAAACCATCCTGGAAAAGGGTAGGAAGGAATATAGGTATGGTGGCAAAAGGGAAGAGGTCCCCGTGTGGGTAAGGGCCTCTAGTAAGGCTTAGATGGGGGAACAAGTAGGTGGAAAAGGGCATCCAGGAGCAGCTTTGTCTGTCTGGGATGTGGGTCTGGCCCAGAGACTGATGAGAAGGAGGGAGGCTTGAACAAGACTGTGTGTGTGTATGTGTGTGTGTGATGTCACGGCTCAAATGAGGGAGCTTTGGTACGGGAGTGTGTATGACGGGCATCACAGCTCTGGGGTGGGGCGTACCTGGGAACTGTCCCTGGAGAGCAGCTTTGGGCAGGGCCTGGGAAGGCAGACTCACTCCCTCGTGGAAGGCCTCGTGGTGCGCAGCAGGCTGACCATGATGTTGCCTTTGACCCTCAGTACCAAGAGCTCCAGATCTCAGCGGGAAGACACGGAGACGAGCTGAAGAACAGCAAGATGGAGATCGCTGAGCTCCACCGCACCATCCAGAGGCTGCAGGCAGAGATCAGCAACATCAAGAAGCAGGTGAGAAGGATGCTCAGGGTGGGCTGACCAGGCATGCCGCCTCCCACAGAGCCCTGCCAAATGGGGCTCCTGAAACTCACCCCCCCATTCGGTTCTTCTCTGCGACTTTCTCCTGAGTAGATTGAGCAGATGCATATGGCCATTTCGGATGCAGAGGAGAGAGGAGAGCAGACCCTTCAGGATGCGCGGCAGAAGCTGCAGGACATGGAGGAGGCCCTGCAGCAGTCCAAGGAGGAGCTTGCCCGACTGCTGCGAGACTACCAGGCGCTGCTGGGGGCCAAGCTGTCCCTGGACGTGGAGATTGCCACCTACTGCAAGCTGCTGGAGGGCGAGGAGAGCAGGTGGGCCATGCTTCTGGGGCCAGCATGCAGGCTGCATCCCTGAGCGGTGGGACTATTTGGAGGGAAGACAATCCCTGTTTTCTGGAAAGACTGGTAGCCCCGGGCTGAGCAGAAACATCCGAATCAGAAGCAGAGGATGTGTCATTGGCATCATTCCCCTGCCTCTGAGCAGAATGTCCCTATACCCCAACCTAAGGCACTGCAGCCAGTGCTAAATGGCTTTCCGAAACTGTTTAAAACCCCTTCTAGCCCCTCACTTCCTGACCTCCTGGCCTGTGCACCCACCTTTCCCTAAAGTTTGGGGACAGTTTTTCACTTTACGGGACTCTCTCTGCTCTGGATGTCTCCAGGCTGTCACCTGCCTTCCTCCTGGCTTTGCTGGTCTGACCGATGTGTGTGCTTTGGTTTTTTTACAGGATGTCAGGGGAGCTGCAGAGCCACGTGAGCATCTGTAAGTAGCAGGGTCCAGGCGGGGGGCTGCTTGGGGCCCGCGGCAGAGGGAGGGCCGGGGAGGGCAGGCCAGCAGGGACCGGCAGTCAGCGATTTAGTTTCTAGTCCTGCACCATGAAAAACCACAGTGAGCCAATAGACTGCCGAGCCTGGAGAAATTCGCTGAGATAAATTGTTCCGATTTTAGTGCTTACGTATCTTAATGTTGATGAGACCTAATAATCAGTAGTAGCTTAGAACTCGTCAAGGTATATGGCTAATGAAAACGGGTCCTGACATGCTTTGTCTGTCTTTTTCCTTATTATTTTGTTCAATTAGCCAACATATAGGACATCATTGATTTTTGACGTAGTGTTCAACGATTCATTAGTTCCGTAAAACACCCAGTGCTTTGTCCTATGAAGAATACTTGGAAAAGGGGAACCTTTTCATCCTATATGGTTTTGCAAGTCAGACGCTGCCTGCGACTAAGGGTGCAGGAGGGTGCCCCAGGGCGGGTGCAGAGGGGTGCAGGGGGGAGGTGCAGGCGGGTCCCCCGGCCAGCCCTTCTGACCCCAGCTCGGGCTGCCCTCTCCCCACAGCTGTGCAGAGCAGTCAGACGACCAGCAGCGGCGGCGGCTACGGAGGGGGCTCCCGAGGGCCAGGGGAGGTGGTTACGCGGGCGGCGGCGGCGGGGGCGGGGGCTACGGAGGGAGCAGCCGGAGCAGCAGCAAGTACGGGGGCAGAGGCGGCGGCGGCTCGTCCCGCGTGCAGATCATCCAGACCTCCACCAACACTTCCCACAAGCGAGTCGTGGAGTAGAGGGAGGCTCACACAGCCCCGCCGGCAGGGCGCTCTCCTGTCCCCTCCCCGGCGCCCTTTCTGAACCCCTCTCACTTACCTTTCCCTCATGGGTCTCTGCAGCTTTGCTAACACGTTCCACGCTAGCTGGGGAAGCAGGCGGATAACCCCAAACAGCAGATCTGTCTTTGGAGGGCGCTGGCTGGCTGACAGAATCACAGCCAGACAGCTCTCCACTCAGACTCCACTCCGCTGGCCATGCCCCTGCCCCTGGGGACATCCAGGGGCCCAGTCTAGCCCTGGAGAAAAAGAGCCTGTAGAGTATCTACAGAGCGGATAATGGAGAGTTAAGGTCAAGGACACCAGGTTTCTCACCCCCAGGCTCCCTTTCCTACACCTGGGCTGCCCTGTGAACAATAATCCATCCCTTAGGGGACCCACAGAACGAGGCCTTTGGGCGAGTAGCTTGGCAAGAGGAACCTCTGTGCCGGGGACCCATTCCTGTCTGTTGGTCTGTTAGCCTCATACTTGCATGTTGATGGAGAGTATGGATTTGCTGTCCTCATCAGACACCTTGAAGTATGTCTGGTCCTGATTCTGCATCTCCGTCTTAAGAAGCATTATTCTCTGGGCTAACAGCTCAAGGTGGGAATATTTCAGAGGGCATGCATCCTTGTCCCCTGGGAGGACTAATTATCCCCAAATAGAGGAGTCAGTGGGGGAAGCCATGGAGTTCTGTTCTGTCCTGCCCCTCCTGACAGCTCCAATTCTTTGGCAGCCTGGCCCTTCCTGAGCTCTGCTCCATAATGGCCCTCCTGAGAATTGTCCAGGAAGCTGGGCATGTGCCGCCTAGAGCTGCTGTGTCCAGGTGCCAGGCCCAGAGGAATTGGAAGATTAAGCATGGGTCTTGGGAGGGTTCAATCCTGACCAGTCCGGAAGCTGCCTGTTATGTGTAAGGAAGCATGGAGCCCTTTCCTGGGCTCTCAGAGTCCCTCTACCTCCTGTTCTCTGTGACTGAGCACTTCCTGAGAATTTAACCCTTCCTTTCAGGCCTTACACACGATGTTTGAGATGCGCTGGAGGGGACAGGAAGGGGAAACTATAAGCCAACTAGCAGGCCTGCAGAGGGGGAGGGTGGTGTTGCTTCTAAGAACTGGAGTCACCTTTGCTTTCTTGCTGAGTCCTAATGCAACCTCCAAGTCCCTGATTCTCTTTGGGGCATCGGATGGGCTCAGTGGGGGTCCCTTGCGGAGTGGTGTGACCGCATCATTTCCTGGTTGAAGGGCTTGACATTTCTGGTGTTTCTACAATAAAATTTTCTGTGATCTCAAACTGCTGTTCAGTCAGAGATAAGTGATTTCTTCTTAAATTTCTGCAGGCCTCTGCAATTATTCATATCTGGGAAGTATTACTTTTATTATTTTTTATTGCATGATCTTAAAAGACCTTGCAGAATGATCTTACTAGTGCTGAAAGTGGCCGCTCATTCCGAAGTCAGTCACACATTGGTTCAGCATGCATTCATTCTGCTCTGGCCGTGTGCCAGGAGGAGGCCTCGGCCCTGGGAATGCAATGTTGGCTGAACCCGTTTCTGAATCTTCAGGTACTCACAACCCAAATGATAGATTATGGCAGAGGGGAAAGTTCAGAGGGAGGAGAAATCAGAGCAATGCGTCCTTGCGGACCTTTTAGCCTGAAGGTGGTAGCAAGGCCTGTCCTGTGGACATAGGCAGACCCTCCATTGCAGGAGCTGTGGGACCTGCAGTAGATGCCAATTCTGGGGAAGGGAAGCTTCGCCCCAAAGCTTGGCCCTCCTAGAGGGCTAGAAAGTGGAACAGGCCTGGGGAAAACCGTGGAAGTAGGTGAGGGCAGGGCCTCAGGGAAGCGCCCTTCAGACAGGGGGCTAGTCTTCCAGAGACTCAAAGATAAGAGAGACTGAATGTGTGTGAGTGAGAGAGGTCCGGCTCCCAGGAGACAGGAGCTCAGAAGATAAGAGACTGAGCCCATTCACCCAGTGGGGGTCCTGGGCAGGGTCTTCTGGAATCCATGCCTCTGGGGGAGGCATAGATGCAGACATTCAAGAATGGAGCAAGTTAAGCTACCGCCTTATCCTATGTGGTATTTCTGAGTCTGTGTAAAGGAGTTGCATAAAAGATGTGACCTACTTTTTCCTTCCCTGAAGGAGTACAGATGACAGTTGGATATGGGATTCATTCAAATATGACTGCAGTCCATATTGATAAGACAGTGTGTTCCCACGCAGGTGCCTACCTTCTCTCTGAGAGGCTTCTCCCCATCTCACCTTGGCAGCAGACCTGTGGGGGAACGGGCTGGGAAAGGAGAGGTGGGCAGAGGGGCTGCCCGAAGGCAAGGAGAGAGGGCGTAGACAGAAGCCATGCCACACTTGAAGTAAAAAAAAAAAAAAATCCAAGAGCACGGGATAGGGACGGGGAGAGAGAAAACAGCAGTGGGTGTAAACTTGGTTTAGAGTGTTCAGCTGCCGATGGTGACAGTGCATGAGCCAACAGCAGTTGGTGGCCAGTGGGGACAAGCGTGGGGACCAGGAAGAGAGTAGTGTGCCAAGTCCACTTTGGCTCTCCTGTAGTCTGACCACTCTGAGGACATTACTAAAGAGGAGTCCATTCAGATGACAGTGGCTAGGATGACAGGGGTGGGTGATCAGAAACCTGGCCACAGGGGGACGGTAGAAGGCCCTGGATGTCTTTGGGGGGAGATGTGACAGTTAACTGCAAAGATTTGAAGAGTTTCCTTGGCAAAGAGGGGTTGACCCCAGCTGATGACCCAGATGAACAGGTGGGAACTGCAGCAGATTTGGCTCAGGGTAAGAAGCAATTTTTATTGATCCTGAGATGGGAGAGGCGTGAGGAGTTGGCACATTTCAAGCAGAGGTTGGCTAACTATCTGGCAGGAGGTTGAGGGAGGGACTGAATGATACGTGGGAATATGTGTATGGCAGCCATTCATCCCTTTGCTGCCCTCAGAGTTCGTGTGATGGAGCCTGAGAAAAAAGTTTTACTCTCTATTTTATATTGGGGAAAATTAAGGTCAGATGCCAAGGAATGATCAAGTCATGGAGAGGCCAAGGGCCCAAGGGCCAAGGATGGTGAAATGAACCCAAGTTTTCTGACACCACAGACCTAGTCCAGGGTGTGGATTAGATTCTCGCTGGGATCATGCCTGCGCACATGATGTGCTTAGGAAATCCAAGCTGGCTCTGGATAAAAACACAGGGCAAGGTGGATCAGAGGTCATCTTGCCCATCCTTCTCTTTCTGGGCAGTAATTGGGATTTTCCCAAAAAACATGACCCTGTTTTTTCTCTTCAGAAACCTTGACCTTCTCAATCATGGAGAACCGGGGGACAGATGGAGGGAATCACATGCCTGAATCCTAGAATACTGGAACAGAGATTCCACAGGGCAGGGGCATGAGAAAGGTAGGGTAAGGAGAGAGGAGTTAGCCAAGGAGGATCTTGGACTCCAAGGAAAGGCCTTGATATCATGTTCCGGGCCTGAGCCAGGGCGTCAGCACTAAAAGATGCTGGGAGGAGGCTTCCTGGTATAAACAATACTCCTGTTAGAGACAATGAGATCCTATCAGGAGCAAATGCCTCTCAGTGTAGCTCACCCCAGTGACAACAAGGAGCCATCCCATAGCCCTCTAACCATGTACAAAATGCTTCCATGTGCGGTATCTCATACGGTTCTCATGGGCCCTGGGGGAGGGCTGGGGGAACACCTGTGATCCTTCCAGGGGCCAGGAAGCATTCCATCCCTGCTTGTAGTCAGTGCTATTCCCACGGCACTGATACTCTGAGGGAGAGTCAAGCAGGCCCATCCACCAAGCAACAGAGGGGCGGGCAGGAGGGAGCACCGAGGAGGGCAGGAGGCCACTCCCAGGGAGTTTGCCCGCAGCTCCTCCAGCTGAGAGGCTGGGGCAGGGCAGGGCAGGGCGCTCTGGGAATCTAAATTTAATTCCACCAGCTTCTCATCTACATAGATTATCATCTAGGAACATGGTGACGGAAGGAGCAACCATTGGCTCAATAAAATTCTAACTCTGTCTGACCTTGGACAAGGTGTACGTTTCTGGGCTGGGAAAGTCCTCGATATCAGGAAGCCTGTGAAGAGTGTTGCTTCACCCTCCATTACTGGACCTTTGGCCCAGGATGCGTCTTCCAGTCATGAGCCATGTGCTCTGATAGGCCCTCTTCAAGCTCGGTGTAACTCCCATCATTTGGTTGGACCTGCTGCCCTGGTTTTATCAGCTTTCTGATCAGTCCAGGAAACTGTGTGTCTTCAGGTTGATCAACACTCTGTTGAAGACTGAGCTGGGAACTTGGGATGTTGTGAGGACTGGTTCTGAATGTCCCAGTGCCCGGCTGGAAGGGCTTCTGGGGGCTCCAGGGTGTGTTCCAGCTTCCACACCTGTCCCAGCATGCTCAGTATGGGGATTTGTCCCCACTCTACAGAACAGGTATTCCACAGTGACGGTAATTCCCAGCTAGCCTAGCCCCCTTGGGCTGCAGGTGCACTCAGCATTCCCTCCTGTGTGTGATGGGCCCCTACCTTCCTTGTTATAGACTTATGCTCCCTTCCTCCCCCAAGGCTTTCACCCACAAGATGACCTTATCGCAAAAACTTAAGCTGCTTTTCCAGGTCTTTTTAGTTTCCAGTGAAACCGGGTCTTGTTCCAAAGTTTTTCCTGATTGTTTTATCATCTTCTGGATCCTTCCAAATACAATAGAGAGAATCCTTCCCTCTTCCTCTATCTAGCATCTACTACACTTTGGTTTCCCTCTAAGGTAGATGCAGTCCCTCTTTGAGATGAGGAAACTCAGGCTCAGAGAGGGCAAGTGACCTACCCAAAGTCACACAGCTAGAAATTTGCAGTCAAGAGCGGGTCTCTGGCTGACTCCATAGCTCAGACAACATCCACCTCCCCTCTCCTACATGTTCATCTTTGGCTTCCTCCTTCCTGGCCTCTATTCTGCGCCAAACCTGCTAGCAAGCCACTGGGGGCCTCTTTCCCTGCTATCTGTCCTAGGCTTCCCTAGTTGGGCACCTCTTCCTTCTGCATAAAAAGCCTCGGCCCCTCCTCTGCTGGCTGCCGGCTTTCCACATCTCACCCCGCCTCCCCATTGTCTGCGACTCTCCTTTATGCCCCCCAGGCTTCAGCTTTCCCCACTCCCCTGAAATTTCCTTCTCCTGTCCCTGGTGGAGTCCCGCAGGGCTGGATGGCTTGTCATTGCATGTCTCTCTTCAACTCAGTCCCATCCTGCAAAAAGCTATCAAAACATCACCACCCTTGCTCCTGCCCATGCCCGCAGCCTGCCTGTGGCAGCTTCATCCCAGTGATCGGTTCTGGGGTATGTGTGTGGGTCCTTGGGATTGGAAGTGCTCTGGCACTCTGATATCCAGCACGGATGGGGGTACCCTTCAGGTGCAGGGGACTATGTGGGAGGCTGGAGCAATTGGTGTTCGAGGAGGGCATCCAAAGACACAGAGGACTTAGTTTTGCTTTCAAAAGGCTTCCAGAGCAATTGAGGGACTAGCAAACACCCATACACACACATGTGAATATGCACTTGAATCTGGCAGCAACTGAACTTAGAAAAAGAAACCAATGGAGCAGCCGAGTGGCTTTAATCAAGGAAAACTCCCTGGAAGAGTGGGCCTTGTCCACTGCCTGGCGGAGCAGGGGAGATGTAGGCATTTGCTCTCAAGGCCTGATGGACAAATCCAGATTCAGGCCCAAATGCTCAGGAATGGAGATTGTGGGTGCCCCCAGAGCTTGCTTATGAGTAGAGGTTTGAAGTGGGTCACTGACAGGCTGCAAGACCCATCAGGGAGAGAAGAGTGTGAGTGGGTTCGTCAGATGGAGAGGAACAGAGGAAGAGGGAAGAGGGTTGAATGGTTTGGGTAAAGCATGGGAGTGGGAAGGTCAAGACATGAGGCTCAGCGAGTGGGCGGCAGGAAACCTGTAGGCCGTGGGGGTGGGCCCGTGACACGAGGAGGCCTTTGGGATAGAGGCAGGCATGTTCTTGCAGTTTGACAGGCTTGGCTTATCAGTTCCCAGCTGGGGGCATGTCTTTTAACCTCCATGAACCTAAGTTGTCTCTTCTTTAAAATGGGGCTAATCCTAGTGACCATGGTGAGGACGTTGGGTGATGTTTAGATGAGATGCGGCTCCTAGCTCATAGTCGGTGCCTGTGGATGTGGGTGCCTCTTTCCTCTTTCATGCTCTCTTTATTTTATAAATGCAGGGCCTGCAAGGAAGCCAGGAGGAAGGGTGCGTGGCTCACGCTTTTCTCCCACATTTGCCTTTTACTATCACTGCACACTCACTGAAGTCCTGGGGACATGGCAGGGAAGGATGAGCTGGGATGGCTGGTGGCATCGCAGCTTCCAGACCCGCTGGGTTCCCGCAAAAGTGAGCCATGGGAACAGAATGGGAGTTTGATTCAGAAACTGGACGATTCCCAGGAATGGATCTCATGACTTGGACACATGTTTTGACTTCGTTGGGTCTGCCTTCTCACGTGTTTGATTGGTGGGTTAGATGGTGTGGTCTTTGAGTCCCTGTAGATGGGAATCTTCTGTCGTCATCTGACGCTCATGTACAGGAACCTGTTCCACTTGCCTGTCCTTGAGCCTCTTCTCATGTTTAGAAGGAAGAACACTTGAACTGAAACCAGGAAACTCGGGTTCTAGTCCCAGATGTGTGTTTTCCGGGCTGGAGTGTCTAAGCAAGTCCCCTCATCTCCCTGCGCCTTGGTTTTCCACTTTGTAAAATGCGTCCAAACAGTCTGACTGCTTTGTTCTCGTGGTTCCCGTGGGGCTAGCGTTGGTGTATGCGCTCGGTCAGGTGAAGTGCGCAAAATGTCAGCTGATGGTGATTTTTATACCTTCTCGTTTCTTCTTTTCCCTCTGACTCTCCCTCCTCACCGTAGCCCCTACAGTAAGTTCTGCAGCTCTGTAAATTGTCGATCAATTGTCTGACTGTCCACCTCTTGGCTTTTACTGTCAGTTTCTCAGTTTGGGGATGGAAGAACGGGTCCCCGAGAGATCTGTTGTTGGCTGGCAGAGGCGAGAGAATAAACACACACATGTACACACACACACATGCACACACAGGGGCACACCCCTCCAAACTGCTAGAAGGAATCAATGTGCAGAGCGACAAGTCTCACAAGGGAGTGTGCTGAACTAGAAGAATTTTGATTGCTCGTCAGGAGGTGATTAGGCAACAGTCATTACCATGCCAAGACCGTCCCAGGTCCCATTATTCCTAGTTAGGAACAAGATCTGAATTACTCATTCCCCAGATAGATGGCTGGTTTAGCAGCCCACAGATGTTAGTGTTAGAACCGAGTCCCAGACAACAGCATCACAAAGATAAGGGGTGAGAGGGGGACCAGTGGAGAGGTGAGGGGCACTTTCTGGAGGAGGGTGTGTGCAAAACCTGTGGGAGAAAGGAAGGGACAAGGCTCAGCGGTGAGGTGGGGCTGGGGAGGGCTGACCTCCAGCTGTGCTGCTTCAGGAGCACAGGGCACCCGGCCGGAGGGTCTTCTCCCCTGTGTCTTGTATCCCACAGTGGGGACCTCCCACCCAGGCCTGTGATTTACCACTCGGAGCTGCGCAGAGCCCACTGAACTTAGCACTGGCTTCTCACTGAGTCAATTCTGTGTTCATGTGCAAGTGTGGGGAGCAGGCTGGGCTTCGAAGGAGTCTCCGAACGGAAGTCTATGTGGGGCTCAGGTCATTCCAGATCTCAACCCCACTTCTGTCCATGACAATGGACAACACACTGGTTAGGATCCCGCACACTGTCACTCAGCATCTTCAGTTCAACTCCCCGCCACGCCCCTTACCACCTTTGTAAATTGGAGCTTTGGTGCCTCAGTTTCCCTGTTTTAAAAACGGATAGCATGATAGCATCTGTCTCAGAGTTGTGAAAATGAAATAGGTGAATACATATAAAAGCTGTAGAACAGTGCCTGGTACTGCGCCGGTTTTTCATCCATCTTAGCTATTTATCATACCTGTTACTATTGCCATTACTATTGTCCGGAAACAGTTTTCACTTCTCGGATCAGGCTTTCCAGACTCGCATCATTGTCCTCCCTTCCAAATCTACAGTCGTCTTTCCATGTCATCTGGTGTCAGGCCCCAAGCCCCTGTGAAGCCTCACTTCCATCCCTTTGCTTTACAGAATGTATGGACTAGGTTCTCCCCATTACCTGCCAGCTCTCTTGGCTTTTCCCACCAGCATCTGCATGCCCTCCATTTGCACCAGTTTCCTTTTGCCGGCATCTCCATCTCCTGCCCCAGCCTGTCTCTGAGGAAAAGGAACAACTGGCAAACCTAGAAAAGAACATGTCTTTTCCTCTGGCCCTTCCAGAGCACCTGCCCATCCATCCTATTCTCTGCCAGTGTCTCTTCCTATAATATTAATGCACATGTAATAAAAATAAGTTCTTTTAATTTTTCACTTATTAAAGCTCTTATTCGAGGTCAGGAGATATGACTTGGTGAGCTCTGGGCTCTAGAGAGCAATCTCAGAAATGGGCCGGAGAGTTCCTCCTCCGATTCGAGCGTGAGGAGTTGCACCTGCCAGGCCTGAGGGGACAGTGTGCTTAGCAGCTGACAAGGGCAAGGCAAGAATGGGAACATACCTATCTCTGTGACAGGAGGTTATGAAATCCTACCAAGAAGCACCAGGTGGCAGATGCAGGGTCCTATTTTCCCAAAGTCACAAGCACTTGAAGAGAGATCTTGTCTGATAAAACGATTACCACATAATCGATCTTGCATGCACAGCAATTTTGAGAGCTATCCTGGGAGTTAGGTGTGTAGTGTTTCTCGTATTGTTGAGGCTCGTAAAAATCTTGTATGGCTGCAGGCAAACCAAACCCTTGACAGGCTCTGTGTCCCGCTGACTCGAGGACCAAGCCCATGCACTCCCTGTATATAAGGAACAGTCTCTGTGCTTGGGGTAGAGGAGTGTGAGCTCCTTTCCTTTTCCGACTTTGCTCCAACTCTCTCCAAGGCAGCATGAATCGAAACTTTAGTTCCAGGTCTGGGTTCCGGAGTGGAGGGGGCTTCAGCTCTGGCTCTGCCGGCGCGGTCAGCTTCCAACGCAGGACCACAAGCAGCTCCGTGCGCCACAGCGGGGGAGGTGGTGGGAGATTTTCAGGGGGAAGATGTGGAGGTGGTGGGGGCGGCGGTCGTTTTGGAAGTCGAAGCCTTGTCAACCTTGGTGGCAGTAAGAGTATCTCCATAAGTGTGGCCGGAGGAGGTGGACGTGGTGGTTTTGGTGGTGGTTATGGTGGTGGTGGCTTTGGGGGTGGTGGTTTTGGGGGTGGCGGCTATGGAGGTTTTAGCAGTGGAGGTGGTTTTGGTGGAGGCGGTTTTGGTGGAGGCGGTTTTGGTGGAGGTGGTTTTGGTGGAGGCGGTTTTGGGCCTTTCTGCCCACCTGGTGGCATACAGGAAGTCACCATCAACCAGAGCCTTCTGCAACCCCTTAATGTGGAGATTGACCCTGAGATCCAAAGAGTAAAGACTCAAGAAAGGGAGCAAATCAAGTCACTCAACAACCAATTTGCCTCCTTCATTGACAAGGTGAGTTTATCTGCTCAGTGCACACGTGGAGGGCTGCTCTTGGTCCATTTGGGATTGCTTGGGTTTCAGCCTCAAGTTTCTGTTTGGATATTTTGTGGAATTGCCTTCTAGGAGATATGTTATAAGTATTCTTGTGAATGATTCTAATGACTAAACTCTCTCTTGAACAAAGAGGTCGTGGGCTACATAAGTGTGGGTCAATGTGACGTCACCTTAAAGTGTCTTTTCATTCAGCTCTTGAGCTGAATTGGGACTTACATATGGTGAATGAAGGCAATAGAAATGGGGCTAACTCAGCTCTCTAGGGTGCAAATGAGAGTTCTGGAAAGGTCTTCCTAACCATAAAAAGGGAGTTGAGGGTGAATAGAGTGCACTGTGATATTGTAGCAGAAAGGATGTAGTAAGTCGCACCAAACATCTTTTGCTTTCAGGAGGGGAGCTCTGCCCTCTGAAAATGTTACCTTGGTACAAGTTTTTTGTTTTTTTTTTTATACTGTCAACTCAAAGTTATCCACAATAGATTTCAAATTCTATTTTGGATTTCCCCAACATACCTCTGAATGTGTGAATGCTTACAGAATGCATACCAATGTTTATGGCAATCTACCTAAAAAGGTTGAAAGGCAAATCTCTTAAGCATCATGTAACCACTTCAAGTGTAACTGCAGTAATTTTATATAGGGCTTTGCTGTTTGGTATTTGTCTAGTTACTCCCTTCGAAAGTTCTAGCTGCAACAGTATAAAAATTACCCTTCTCAGGAAATCAGATCTTCTGTGAATTAACAGTGAGTTAGATTTTGTTATTAAAAAAATGATGCTAACTTGATCTTCTTCCTATTTCTCTGCCATGGCCAGGAAAACAGGACTTGAAAGAACAAATTCTTTTCCAAACGAGGCCTGGGTCTCACTGTGGGGTAGCTTATGGCACTCAGTGGCCAGTGGACTCCATTTCTGCATCAGTCGGTAATGGCGGCTTGTGTTCTCAGGTGCGATTCTTGGAGCAGCAGAACCAGGTGCTGCAAACAAAATGGGAGCTGCTGCAGCAGGTAGATACCTCCACTCGGACCCACAGCTTAGAACCCTACTTTGAGTCCTACATCAACAATCTTAGAAGGAGAGTGGACCAACTGAAGAATGACCAGTCTAATATGGATTCGGAATTGAAGAACATGCAAGACCTGGTGGAAGATTACCGGAACAAGTAAGGAAGACTGGCCAGGCAATCCTTGACTTGTGTTCTAAAATATTTCCTGGAAGTGGCAAGCTAAGGCTATGAGTCTTAAGCTAAGACTGTATGTAGTGATATCTTTTGTTAGGTTAGAGACCAATTAATTTGGCATTTTCAGAATTCTTCCTCTTCTCAGAAGCTGGGAACAGCTTAGCAGTTTTGTTGCTCAGGAGGAAGAGGTGGCCAAGCTGTCCTAGGCTAATAACAGGAGGCAATGACAGCTGATGCCAATCTCAGTTGGGGAAGCTGAACTTTAGGTCTCACCTTCTCCAAATACCGAAATCCCTCTGATTTCCTTGTAGGTATGAGGACGAGATCAACAAGCGGACAAATGCAGAAAATGAATTTGTTACCATCAAGAAGGTGAGCAAATCTGTAGAATGGACCTCACATCTGAAATAAAGAATATAAGAGGGTCTCCAATTACTAAGCAGAAGGAAGTCATGACGTGGAGAACCTGGTGGGAGGCCTGATGAATAGCCCACTAGAGTTTGCCCCCCACATTATCATGGACCTGGGCTTATCCAGGCTATTTGCTTCTCCAGCTCTCTCAGGCCTTCATGGAGGAGGCAGGGAGGCAAGTTTTCAGCGACTCAGGCGAGCTGTCCTGTGATTGTGATTCCAAGGGGTGGGGCAGTCTAGGGATTGTGATCCGCCTGGAGTAGGAAGGTGTGGAGGAGACTCCAAATGCTTGTTCTACTTGGAGAGGCCCCTTACAGCTGGTGAGAGGGACTTGCCCTGGGAAGAACATGACTTCACGATGTCCATTATTCCTCTAGGATGTGGATGCCGCTTATATGACTAAGGTGGACCTTCAGGCCAAAGTTGACAACTTGCAGCAGGAAATTGATTTCCTCACAGTGCTCTACCAGGCAGTAAGTCCTCTGCTTTTGACCACGTTTACCCAAATGAAGAGCCTCTGAGCCTACGCCCATCACTATCCAGAAGAACAAAGATACATCTTCCATCTCCTGACTCCTCCCTCTAAGTTGTGTTTTGTTTTAACGCTGTAAGAGTCACTGAACTAATATGTCTTGCAGGAGCTGTCCCAGATGCAGACTCAAATCAGCGAAACCAATGTCATCCTGTCCATGGACAACAACCGCAGCCTGGACCTGGACAGCATCATCGCTGAGGTCAAAGCTCAGTATGAGGAGATCGCCCAGAAGAGCAAGGTTGAGGCCGAGGCACTGTACCAGACCAAGGTGAATGAGCCGAATGTCTAGCCAGTTTTCCTGAAATGTCTTGTCCTGCTGTCCTGTGTTTTCTCTTATATTTGTATGAGCGAGCCATGGTATGCTCTGCCACATCTAATTAACTTTATGCACCATCTTTAGTATGAAGAGCTCCAGATAACTGCTGGCAAACATGGGGACAATCTGAAAAGTACAAAGATGGAGATTTCAGAGCTGAATCGGATGGCCCAGAGACTTCGATCTGAAATTGATAGTGTCAAGAAGCAGGTACTTGTTCCTTCCTTCTACTGCTCAGCTATAGATATATGGCATTGGGGAGGGAGGCTCAGGTAACTGGAGGACACTTTCCTAGTGTTGAATCTTGCAATCTGCTCCAAGCCTTTGGTGATCATTCTGATTCCCACAATTCAGCTTTTGTGCTGGGTTCTCTTTAGGGAAGCTTGTGAAAATGACCTGGCAGAGAAATGGATGTGATGGTCATGAGTGATCTAGCTCATGATGCAAAGACGTGGTGAATGAGAGGAAAGGCGGCCAGGAGGTTTCAGGGTAGGAGTTTAGAAGAATGTCAGGTGTGTAAGGGTTAGAGAAGCTTCAAGTCAGGGCCAGGAGAGGCTGCTGCCTTCCCTTTAAGGGCTTTTAAGGAAGTAACGCAGTGACGAGCTATCCAGAGGCAGTGATGTGTTATCCAGAGCCATGAGTTGACTTAAAACTGTTGTGATTCTGCTGTACCCAGGGTAGCAGCCTCACTGAGGTGGACAGAGGAATCTGAGATAAGAAGGCAAGGGTGGGATTAGGCGATAGGACAGTGTGTAACATATGGGCTTCTCCTCTCTTAGATCTCCGCGCTGCAGCAGTCCATCAGTGATGCCGAGCAGCGTGGTGAGAATGCCCTCAAAGATGCCCAGGGCAAGCTGGCCGAGCTGGAGGACGCCCTGCACAAGGCCAAGGAGGACATGGCCCGCCTGCTGCGTGACTACCAGGAGCTGATGAACACCAAACTGGCCTTGGACATGGAGATCGCCACCTACAGAACCCTTCTGGAAGGAGAGGAAAGCAGGTGAGGACAGAACCCTGGGCAGTTTGGCCATTTCTTATGGTGCTTCTTCCCTTGTAAGCTGACTGCTATCCAGCATGCAGCCAAGAGGCTGCAGCTTGTCCTGGGTAGGGGGAGAGGAGAGGTATAGGGCGCAGGAGGAAAGACTTGGTCTTTTGGGACCTCAACTTTGTTTGGAGGGCTATCCCATCTCCATGAAGCGCTTTGAGAAGGAATAATCTATTCTCCATCTGGGCTGGCTCAGATGTCATCTGGCCTAAAGGTAATGGCACTCACTTCAAGACTCTTGTCTATCTCGGGTATCTTCCATGGAGATTTCTCTCTGTGTTCGCGCTGAGAAGATGGCAGAAGTTTGGGAGTCCAAGGGGACTGGATCGGGTTTCAGATCAAGTGGGGAGGAGGAGCCCCAAATGGGGAGAATCTCTGCCTCGGCAGCTGGAGAGTCATGAGGGATTTGCTTTTCTTCCTCCTACAGGATGTCTGGAGAGTGTACCCCGAGCGTGAGCGTGTGTAAGTACAAGCTGCTTTCCCGGGGGGCACGTGCAGGTTTTGCTGGGCTGGAAAGGGAGGTGGGCTGACGATAACTGAGTGTCCCCTTGCAGCTGTGAACACCAGCCACACCACCATCAGTGGAGGTGGTGGCCGAGGAGGCGGGGGTTTCAGCTCCGGAGGCGGCAGCGGCAGGGGCTACGGTCTTGGAGGCGGCAGTTACGGCTCCGGAGGCGGGGGCGGCGGCAATTACGGCTCCGGAGGCGGGGGCGGTGGCAATTACGGCTCCGGAGGTGGCGGCGGGGGTGGCTACGGCTCCGGTAGCAGCAGTGGGGTCCACAGAGGCGGCTCTGGAGGGGGCAGCTGGGGTTCCGGAGGGAGCTCCGGAGGCCGGGGATCCAGCTCTGGCCGTACCAAGACCTCTAGTGGCAGTTCCAGCGTGAAGTTTGTTTCCACCAGCTATTCCAGAGCAGTCAGATAAAGAGGTGTCCTCCATCCTGTTAGCCCTCCCTCTCCATCACTGCCAAATATGCTTGGCAAGACCAAGGTCAGTTGCCCCAGCCTCATTGGAGAAAAGAGCTTTCATTAGTTACACCAGTTCACCCCAGTTCCCCAGCTCTTTCCTATCTTCTCTGCTTCCCAAAGAAGTTTTTAGATCAGTGGCACTCTCAGCCCCTCTGGCTATGACCCTGCTTTGTGCTTTACCCGAGAAACAGTTCAGCAATGACGACTCCACACATTACATTTCAAAGCACCTCCTTAAGTCAGCCAGATGAGGGCTGGTTAGAACCACAGCTTCTTTGCTGTTCATGGAGCACATGCTCTGGACACTCCTTAATACCCTCTTTCTTGGAGCAAGCTCTGTGCTGCTTTGGTTTTGTATATAAAGTGTGAACAAGTTGATTGTCTTTTGTGGAGAGGTCTTAAACTCCCCCCTTCCTTGTATTGCTGCAATAAACTGCATTTTGAAATTCTCTCTGAGTCTCAATTTCCTTTGTTCATGGCACTGTCTGTCCTGAGTGGGTGCTTTGTGGGAGGGAAAGAAGACCTTGGAGCCATGTAGCATATGGGGGAGTTGGGACACATGAAAATGATGGGCAAGATGGGGGCCCTGGTCAGGCACCATTCATCTTTAAGCATTTGATAGTTAAATACAACACACTCTTTCCCAGAGTGTGCAGATGTCATGGAGAAATGGAGAGACTGGAGTATTCATCCGAGACACTTTTATTCATCTGAGACGTCTTTCTTGGAAAGGGCAGTGAGCAAGGAGTTTGGGAAGGAGGAGTTTGGTATTGAGAAGAAAGGAAAGTATGGTGTGGAAAAGTAATTGGTCATGTGGAACAGTCAGTGATGAGAAGGGCATGGGTACCACAGGTGCTACAGCCAGAATACAGACTTTGGCTTGGGAGTTCAAGAGCCAAGAGTGGTCATGTATCCATTTCTCCTCTTTCAGGCCCCTACCCAAAGCTCTGTTCAATCTAAGAAGTTCAGTTGTGCACATATAGCTCGTACTTGTGAAGTAGTTCAACGGGAAAGCATAGTGATCAGAAGCATGGGCATTTGGACTCAGATATTCTTGGGTTTGGATCTTACTACCTTATTTACTAGCTTTGTGATAATGTGCAAGTTACAGACCTCTCTGTACCTCAGTTTTATTATCTCTAAAATGGGGATAACATGCCTTCCTTGTGGGAATTATTGTAAGGATTAGCACTGGTATTTTTGATAGTGCCATTTTTGATAGTAATGCTGCTGCTGATCTGGCTATTGTAACATTGCTTGTTGGTCTCTAGACAGCTCAGTAGACGCTTGCTCTAAAGACCAATGAACATCAGCTTCCAAGGGGTTCTATGACCATGAAAAGGTCAGTCAACTTTCCTGAAGATTAATTTTCATAACTTCCAATTAAGAAAAGTCTTCCTAGCTCTAGTGTCAACCAGAACTGAAGGGAATAAAGAGAGTATAGATCAACAAAAGTATAATGTAAATACAACCTGGTGAGGTATACCTCTCCTCTCCAATCCTGTCTGGACTGATGTGAAAAAGAACAAACTTCAATTCAGAGAAACTGGGTTTAAGCTACTGTGGTATTTAAGGGGCGGGTTAAGGAAAATAATCCACAGCTCACTGGATGTGTGGATCCTTGGACAAATCAGTTGGCCTTTCTGAGCTTCACTTGCCTTGTAGATAGAATGGGGATGAGACTATTTGCTTCTGGACGTCAAGAGGATAAAATACATAATGTGAAATGCTTTGTGAATTGTGAATAAGTTATACAGAAGTAGTTGCATGAAATTAAAAGGGAGTGACAAAGAAGTAGAAGACAGCTGGCTGTCGAGGGCACCAAGGAGGGAAATGCCTTGGCATGGTCACTGTGGCCCAGAGACAGCTCTGTAGTGATGTAGAATTGATTTTGGTAGTGCACCCAATTTGAATCTGCTTCTGAGGACTAATATTTGTGAACTAAACACATAAGTGATGGATGTGTGAACCATAATGCCCATGTATTAGTTCGTCACATATTCAGTGACTGAAATACCAGAGCTCCCCATCCTGTTATCAAGATACCTGACTAAACTGAGTTAGTCAGAATAGGTGGCGTGGTGATTATTGATTTAGAACAATGGGAGTTGAGTGGCCTTGAGGGAGATGGTTTACTTTCCTCCACGGGAGAGAAGACTTCTGGGGCCACTAGATACAACACCTGGGATACTACTGAGTGAATGAACCAATGAGAGTGTTCTAGTACTCTGGCACACATTTTCTAACTTCTTTCTTATGTTACAACTTTCTTTAGTTATATTTTACATTGGAGATACTCTTGTTCATCTTGTTTGGACTTGGGTTTTCTTGGTAAGGTCAGACATAAAACACAGACCCTATAATTTACAGTGAGACTTATCAAAACCTGTCAGGTCAGAGGACTAAATGAAAACCATGTGTAGGTCAGTATATAATTAGTTGAAGAACTAAATCGACTAATATGAAGTGCATTAGTACTAGAGAGACAGCAAGGAAAAATCTGGGATTCCATTCAGTTCAACAAACAGTTCCTACACACATACTATGTGTCAGGGACAAGTCCACATGTTTGGGGATACTATGATGAGCAAGACATGGCTCTTGCTGTCAAAGAGCTCAGAGGCTTGGGTGTTGGGGTGTAGGCATATGTGCTGTTACAATGCACCCGACCCAGGTGATGATAAACACACACATAAGGTGTAGAAATGATACATACGGAAGGGATGCATGCAGGGTTTTAGAGGATAAACAGGAATTTGTTGGGCAGACAAGGCAGAGAAGGACACTCCAGACAGAAGGAATAATATGGGTAAAGACATGGAAGAATGAAATTACATGAAGTGTTTGATCATCTGAAGGAGCATGAAGTTAGTGACAAGAAATAAGGGCGAACAATGTTTATAGCAGCAATGTCCACAATAGCCAAACCATGGAAAGAGCCAAGATGTCCATCAACAGATGAATGGATAAAGAAGATGTGGTGTATATATACAATGGAATATTATGCAGCCATCAAAAAACCCCGAAGTCTTGCCATTTGCAACAACGTGGATGGAACTAGAGGGTATTATACTAAGCGAAATAAGTCAATCAGAGAAAGACAAGTATTATATGATCTCACTGATATGAGGAATTCTTAATCTCAGGAAACAAACTGAGGGTTGCTGGAGTGGTGGGGGGTGGCAGGGATGGGGTGGCTGGGTGATAGACATTGGGGAGGGTATGTGCTATGGTGAGGGTTGTGAATTGTGTAAGACTGATGAATCACAGATCTGTACCTCTGAAACAAATAATACATTATATGTTGAAA
>NC_138373.1:104215519-104246564 GCF_054177405.1 Leptonychotes weddellii | reverse complement strand
GAATCATGGAACACTACATCAAAAACTAATGATGTCAAGTATGGTGACTAACATAACATAATAAAATAAAATAAAATAAAATAAAATAAAATAAAATAAAACAGAAAAAAAAAAAAAGAAATAAGGGTGAAGAGTTCATTAGATTCACTCAGAAAGGACCTTCCTTGTAGGCATCAAAGGAATCTGGACTCTAGTTTGTGGGTCAGAAATTCTTAGGTGCGGTTTTGGACCTATGGGCTTATTGCAACCTACTATGTACTGGGACAATGGAAGATGGAGGGATTGTTTTACTGCTGGTGGAATAAAAATTGAGCATGGACCACAGATTGTTTTGTACATGAGTATCCCATAAGAAATCTGGTCTGCTTACGGGAGATCTGCTCATGGAAATGCCTCCCCCCCAGGTATTTAGGGGCTAAAACAGCTATTATAGGTGAGAAGGAGCCAGTGAAGGGATTTAAGAGGAGACTGGCATGGTCAGATGGGTGTTTTAAAGGAATCGCTCAGGCTAGATTGGAGGGGACCATAGTGGAGTGGGAAGACTTGATAGGGAATAATCGCAAAGGTGCAGGCAAAAGATGATAAAGTCTCACACCTTAAGTGCAGGTCCTTAGAGGTGGGTGGGTGGCCAGAAATGAGGGTGCAGATCGGCATTCCACAGGTAGTTAGGATTCAAATTATCAGGACTTTGTGATGGGTTGGTATGTGGGTTGGGGATGGGTGACACAAAGGGAAGAGTTGAGGAATTCTCCACGTTTCTGACTTGGGTAATAACAGATAATGTAGCAAGAGGGCTAGTGTGGAGAAATGATCAGTTAGGTCTTTTGAGGTGCCTCTATTCTATCCATGTAATTATTGGGGCTAGAGGTGTAAACTGAACTTCATCAAAATCTGAAAGCTAAACTATGAGATAACTCAGGAAGGAGTAGAGGGAGAATTGTGGAGAACACGCAGTAGGAAAGTAAAACAGACATGGGAGGAGCTTGCTCAAAAGGAGAAAATTTAAAGGCCATGAGACCAGACACAATTCTTTGGGGGCTCTCCAGCCAAGACAGTGGGGTCCCCCAGATCTAGTGATAACCTCTCAAAATCTTAGACTCCCATATTTCTTTCTTTCTTTTTTTTTTTTTTTTTATGATTTTATTTATTTGTCAGAGAGAGAGAGAGCACACAAGCAGGGGAGAGGCAGGCATCAGGGCTCGATCCCAGGACCCTGGGTTCATGACCTGAGCCAAAGGCAGATGCTTAAAGACTGAGCCACCCAGGAGTGCCTTAGATTCCCTTATTTCATCCTTGGGTAAGTCCAGTGTGAATTTGATGCTTGGTGCTTATCCAGATAATACTATTCAGAAGGGTGGAAATCTACAAGTAAAACCGAACGATATAAATTCTCTCATCCCCTACCACTGAGTTCCCTTTCTCTGTGGCAACTGTAGTTTCTTGGGTATCCTTCCAAAGGTATGTGCATATGCACATGCAAGTAAAAATATACTTATATATTTATTCTCTTTTCTCAGAGGTCTTGCCACCCCGGCTGCCCCCCAGCCTGCCACCAGATTTGACTGTCTCCATTGGGATTTGAACTGCATGTTCTTCAGCACATAAGTCTTTTGGAATCTGGCTGTGGCTTCTGCCTACATGCCACAGCCTATGAACCAATTTCAACCTTTAGCCCTTACCTTAAGTTGTCTACACCTAGCTCCTCTCCCTGGGTCTAGATCCACGTGTCTCACTCCAAATGTCTCAGCTGGAGGGACAGAATCCTTCCATCAGCCCTTGGGGCTCCATTTGGGCCATTCTTCTTCCTTGAATGGTCACAGTGTCACAGACACAGTGGAAGGCCACTCTTCCAAAGTTCCAAACTGGCCGAAGTTTCTTTTCATAACTGTGTGGCTCGAACACAGCCACATCCCTAATAGAGTTCTGAAATTCATCTAACTCTGAAGAAGAATGGCCTGCCCACCTTCTCCCCTTCCTCCACACTGAGTGCCTCTTCTCCTACAATTCCAGGCCTTGGACAATCATCTAGTGCCCGTGGGAAAAGAGCAGAATCCAGCAACTCTGCCTGCAACCTCGCCAGTCCTAGTTCAGCTTAGCTCAATTCTGCCATCTCCACTCCCTCCCTTGGGAGAGGGTCTTCACTAGCCTCAGGGACTGTTCACTAGCCCTTGGGAGAGAAAATTCAAAAGATGATCTTGAGCCAGAGCCTATGGCTTTGCATGGAACTTTAGGAACCATAACCTCCCAGGACAGTCTTCATTGGAATGGGGACCTTCTGTCTGTCCCTTGGAGGGACTATGAGGAAGTCTCATTCAACTACTCTGTTCTATCAAAAACGTGTGCGGAAATCTTAACCGGGGCTTTATGGACATTGATAAAAGTTTACTTTGAAAAGGAATATTCCTTCTTTAGGTCAGTTATTCTATCAGTCTCATTGCCCTCTGTTTTATAACAAAAATTAAAACAATACCCTTTCACCATCAGGAAAAGAAAAGCATAGATGGTAAACCTTGCAATCACATATAATTAATACAAATCAATACAGTGCCTTAACTGCAATATAAAGGAGACACAAAAAGGAAAATACTGGAATCATATCATCTATATTTCATTTTGTAGCTTCTCAGACAGAACTGTATTAGAAAACATAATGAAGTATTAGATGTTTGCACTGACAGATGGAATCGCCATATGTTCAACCAGCTACAAATGCAGGCTGACACAGGTCTGCTGTTCTGGCAATCTAAATACTATGAGCAACTTTGCCACTTACCGACACAATATTCCTAAAAGGTGAGAATTCCTATAAGCTTCCTAATGAAAAGAAAATATAGTCTTCTCTTGATTTACACAGCTGTTGCTTTCCTCAACAACTCAGTTGTTGAGAACAGAAAACTGAGTAAAACCACTTTGTGTGTGTTTATGACATGGAGTTGGGTTCTGGGCTGAGCCATTATAAATGGTGGGGCATTCAAAAGTTGTTCAGGAAGTCTAGCGTAATCTGGATCATGCTCACTAAATGTCAGTAGCAGCTCTCCCAAATCACAGTGACAAGCAAAAAAAACGACTCCACAGATTTCCAAAAGATTTCTAGGGCAATACTGTTGCTTTTTTTTTGGTGCCAAAAGGTGGTTTTATTAAAGCACAGGGACAGGACCTGTGGGCAGAAAGAGTGGCTGACAGTACTGTTGCTTTAGGACACTTAGAAGCTGGGACATTCTGGGGGGGAATATGAGGTACATATTTTCAACTGTACGTGTGTGTGTGTGTGCACACGCATGCTCGTGGAGTGGGAGAAGATGTGGAAAAGCTATATCTCCATCTCAGAGATGGACCCCTGATTTGTGTGACTGTTTCCATTAGTTTCTGTTTCATTTGCAATTAAAGAAACTTACTCCCTTTAAAAAAAAAAAGGAGAGAAAGAGGAGAATCAAGAAAAGACTCCTGAGACCATTCTTCCTAAGGACAGAAAAGGAAGAGAAATCAGTAGAGTGTACAAGAATAGTCATGGAGGATAGTAGAAATGAGAGCGTGATGTCATGGAAACCAAGAGGGAAGGAGCACAGTCCAAGAAACAGCCAGGAAGAGAAGTCAAGTGTGAGCAGAAGGTTCCTGGAGGAACTACACATTGAGAAGAGCCTAGAAACATGATCAGGATTCAGGCAGGTGAAAGGAATGAAGTGGGCACTACTGGCCCCTTCCCTTGTGAAGAGGATGTGGCTAATAGGCTGGCTACAGTGGGAGGCCAGAGAAGTGGTCTATAAAATTGCTGGGGTCGTAGTTTGCTGGCGTCTTGTGCCAGATGAAAGGGAGGGTAAAGATGCCCATTAGACATTTGGGTGGCACCAGCAATTTTTGGTGTTTGTTGGAAGGATGGATACCCAAGCTGCACTAGGATGCTCTGTGTCACTGTGTTGTCCCTCCCATATCTGCTGGAGGGATGTGGCACTCTCCGCCACCCATTATCAGAAAAATGGAGCAGTCTTAGTCAACTTATGACCTTCCCAGGTTCACCTTGGGTTATTCCCACCCCTCCCTCATGCCCACGCCCAGTTTCCAATCTGTCAATAGGCGCTGTTAGTTCTATATAAGCAGCATAGAGTGTCCTCTGCTGGCACAAAGGCTCCTTTACACACCATGGGGCCTGTATTGGTTATCGCAAGGCAGTCATTCCCAAGGGCAGTGAGGGTGAAGATCATGTAATTTGAGTATTTCAGAAAGTTCTTGGGAATAATAAAAAGACATTTTTCTTGGTTCTGTTCTGCTAGTCATAAAGACATAAGGAAGCAGTTAAATCCTTCTTGGTACGGGGAGTCTCTGGTAGTGGGGAAAAGGTCTTCCCCCAGTGTGACGTTCAATCCTGAGCATTTGGAAAGGTTGAGTGACTCCCTGAAAAGCTAGTGTGAACTCAGGGGCAAGAACTGAGGCAAAGGAAGGACTTGAAAGGAGATCAAAGATGACTGAGGGTGGGCATGATGGTCACTTTCACTGAAGATGGACCACACCATTGTTGAAGGAAGAGAGTGAGGACTGTTCTTGCTTGGCAGTGACAGGGGTCCCTCTGAAGAAGATCTCTCACCCCTGTTTAGTTGTCTGATGGTGGTAAGAGATGCCCCATGAGATGACAAGTTAATCCCCACCAGAGATACATGAGTAGACTGGCCTTTCCCAAGGCCGGGGTACTTCAGGAGAGAGCCAATTATGAATGGAACCACTTCCAACCTTGAGACCGCCTTCTTCCTTCCCCCATAATCTCCCCATATCCTCCATATTCTTTTTCCTCTCTTCTTTCTCCAAGTCTCAGATTCAACTTCCAGAATATTTCGACTTGTTATTTAAGAAAGCATGTAAGTGTGATCTTGGTTTGAACTGATCGGATAGGTGATTTGGAGAACATTTTTGTTTGTTCAGTTGAGAAAATGCCAGAATTCAATCCTTGAGCATGGGTTGTTCACGGTGGGGTGTGTATGAGGCAAGGACTGAGGTGAGGCCATCTTGACCCTCTAGCTACATACAGGTGTCCCTAATTAACTTTAGTTATTTGGAAGATGAGAAGGGGTGTGGGGACGGGCGGGTCTCTGGCTTAGCTTTCTGGATCCAACAACCTATGCATTTCTACTCTTCTCATTCCTACTCTGTATGCAACAGGGTAGTTGATTAGTCCCTTTTATTACCAGCCTTAAATTTCTCCTGTTGTCAGCACAGTTGATTCCCTTTTGTTCTATACCTGGTGGAACTGGAAGAACATTCTGGGCAAGTAGAAAACAAGAGTGTGTTGCCTCGGTGTCCCTGAAGAAAACTTGAGACGTTCCTGTAGTTGAAACCATTCCTGATCAAAATTCACTGGTTAACATGTCTTCACTCACACTACGCTCACTGCTAGGGCATGCTTGGGATCAGAGAAACTCCTCTGGGCTCCAGGGGAAACGCCCAGTTTTGGCTGCCTTCTCCTCAGTAATCCTCTCTCTTGGCTTGATAATGCATAAACAAGGTTTCCATGGTGAGGACATCAGACTTTGAGGCAAGGCTGTGTGGTCGGAGCATCATGCCACCTCATTGGCACTTGTGACTTGCCACGTGCCACCACAGGGAGGACTGTACCTGGCAGGACCAGGGCAAGAAATGCAGTCTATCCCGCGGCAGGTCAATCACCAGCCTGTGGTTATTGAAGGTCTGATGGAGTGAGGGTTGGATGATCTTGCCCCTGGACCCAACCTATTAGCCTCTTCCTGGGCCATCCACAGAGGTGTGAATAGGAAGGAGCAGGTGGTTTGATGCCTTAACAGCCCAGGGAAAGTGTTGCAATGAAAGATTTAACAGCCTGGAAAGGACACAACTCCTGTTTACTTCCTATTTTCCACCATTGTGGCTAACTGAGTGTTGATTGTGGTATTTATTAAGCCCTCACAGCTGGTTTAGCTGAGGCCTTTTCTGGCTGGAAATTCCATGCTGTCAGGGGGTAGGTGGGTCAGTGGCAGGCCTGCTGGGCTGGGTTCTTCTGTCACGGGACCTGGACAGGTCATTGACCTCAGTTTCTTCTTACAAATGAAGGTATCAGTTGCGGTGGTCTCTAACCTGTTTCTGAGCTGTTAATCCAGATACTGGAACAGAGTGGAGAGCCTTTCAGAGGGGCAGAGCACTCTCCTCAAATCTCTGTGCGGGGAGCAGGCATTAGGCAGAAGAGGGTGGAGGGAGCAGAAGTGGGGCTCACAGAGGGATCCGGAGCCTGAAGACGTTGGTACAAGTCCTCAGTCAGCCACATTACTCACCTGGTGACCTCAGGCAAATCTCTTACTACCTTAGAGGCTCAGTTTGCTCATGTGTGAAGTGGGCATAATAATACCTGCCCTACTTACTTCAGGAGATTGTGAAAGCAAAGTGACATCTGTGAGGGTGATCTGAACTGTTACAGGAAGGGTCCGTCACTACCACTGTCCTTCTTCTTGGACAAAGCTCTTGAGTCCGAGGTAGGGCCAGTGGGTAGCCACATAGCTGGGGTGCCTGGAGAAGGCTGCTTCCTTGGGGACCAAGAGGCAGTCCTGTCTCTCATTCTTCCCTATGGCTTCATTCTTATGGGTCTTGGAGCATTCAAGAATCTTCCTTTTAAAAGAAGCACTCATCCACAGGGGTAGTTTCATATCTTAGAACTGATACTGCTAGATCTGCAGTGAGTGGCTGGTTAATACCTGAGCAGGGCTGAGCTGACTGCTGTGGGGTCCCAGCTGGGAAAGGGACAGGAGCTGTAGGGAGCATGGGACTGGGTGGTGGGCTTGAGAGCAGGGTAGGGTAGTGAGGTTATTTTTATTTTATTTATTTTATTTTACCGCAATGTTGACATTTCTAGATGTCTGCGACTGCTGTGGGCAATAGGAAAGCAGAAACATGTGCTTCCTGCTGGAAATTGTGCTAAGTGCCACATGCATTATTTCATTTATTTTCATATCAGCTCTCTGAAGTAAAGACCACCATCATGCCCACTTTACAGATGAGGAAATAGAGGCCACGAAAGGGAAGGTAACCCTTTTAAAGTCACAGACTGATAAGTGGTAGGGCTAGGATTCACTGCACAGTGAATCCATGTCAACCAGCATGTGATGTAGACTTTGTGTATTACATGGCACTCTGTGAGCGTCATTTATCATCATAGCTTTTCTCCTCCTGAGCACAGAGTCCCTCAGAATCTTTTCTTTATTTCTTTTTTTTAGATTTTATTTATTTATTTGACAGAGAGCAAGAGAGCACAAGCAGGGGGAGCAGGAGAGGGAAAAGCAGGCTCCCCGCTGAGCTGGGAGCCCGACGTGGGGCTCGATCTCAGGACCCTGGGATCATGACCTGAGCCAAAGGCAGACGCTTAACCGACTGAGCCACCCAGGTGCTCCCCTCAGAATCTTTTCTGTTGGGAGACTGTGGTCACTTTTTCCACGGAGGCAGAGGGCGAGGAGAAGACCGAAGGGACAGGAAGAGCCCCCAAAGGCCCAGTTCTGGAAGCCTGTGCTTCCACCACCCAGTTAGAGCAGGGCAGCTCGGCCCTGGACCCAGTCTCAGAAGCTCCCTCTCATGCTGTTTCCCCACCAGGAGCCTTACAAAGGTTGATAAGGAGCCTTGCCCTCCCAGTCCTTTGAAGGGCCCCTCGTCTGCCCGGGCACAGGGGAGGCTGCTTTCCCCAACGCCAAGCAGAGAGCCGAGTGCTGTTGCTAAAACCCCAGTGAAGACCCGTCCTCTGCCATCTCCCGGCCTCATCAGCAGCATAACCTAAATCTCTCCCCTTCACTGCCTGGCATTACTCCTTTCCCTGGCTCTCAGGAGAAGCTGGTGGAGACTGCTCCCCCCCGGCAGGTGGTTGTCTGAGTTTTAAGGCAAAGGGAAAGCCTGTTTTTCCAGGACCATCTAAGCTGCCTAAGTGCTGGACTATGATGTTCTCCAGGTTGCTGTCTGGGAAGCAGTTTGCTCCTAGGAGAGCCAGGACACCAGACCCACACCAGGGTCTGTGTGGGGACTGGAGCCGTAGGAACTTTCTGCAGGAGCAAGGGTTAGGAAGGTTCAGGGTAATCCTGGGGGTCAAGCTAAACCCAATCTCCCAGCTGCTGCTCTAGGGAAGTGGAAAATACGGGAGGAGGGCGGCTGGTGAGTAAGATATCAAACCCCAAGGGTGTGGGAGCTATTAAAATACTGTGTAGACAGCCTGGCACTTCTTTCAACGGCATTGAGATTAGCAGCAGGACAGGCTCCTCACTCCCTGCTTTCTTGCGGCCCCGCTCCACTCCTCCCAGGGGGATTCACTCATCGAGTCACGGCCACCCCAGTGTCTGTCCCTGGACTGCCCTCCAGCCCCCAGAACACTCTCTAGCTCCCAGCCTCCCCACAAGTGCTGAGACCCATTCCCCTGGGGGTTTGGTGGCCCCGATACAGCGCAGGTGGCAACTTCCCCACTCTCGTGCTTGATTTACTCCTCATTTCCCGCTGGTCCCGGAGCACTGTCCCTGGAGCACTGCGGTGCCCAAAGACAGCAGCTCAAGGGCCTCTGAGACTTGTTCTCAGTGAGACCCTTGGTCCTTCCCTGCTGTCTCCTGCAGTAACACGCCACAGGGGCTGTGAGCTGAATTCACCCTCGGTGAAGGGAGGAGGAGGCTGAGATTTGTCCTGTCCCTTCTAGTTGTGACACCTCCATTTTCTGGGAGGCGGGAAGAGGGAGGAGACCACCCCTCTTTCTCGCACTCTATCGGATGATCTATCATACTCCTCGCCCCACACCCCCCGGCCCACATGCACAGCCCCTCCTCCTCGCTCCCTGCCCACTGCCTCCACCCCCTTGAGTGTGAACAGAATCCCTGACCATCCTGACCCAGCAAAGGCCTCTTCCCTCGGCCCCCGTGGGCCGCTGCGAAGCAGTGGCCTGAGCGAGACGAGTCAGTCAGCACATTTGAGGCATCATCGTGCGCCGAATCCAATTCTGGGAGTCAGGGCCTGGCGCAGGCGACAAGAGACACAAGGACGTGAGATCAGTTCAGGACAGGGGTGTGTCAACATATTTGGGTCATGGGCCCCGGAGAGACCCGGGGAGAGCTTTACCCCGTCTCCTCAGTGACACTGCACAGCCCCACACAAGCATTTTGTAAGAACACAGCTTTGCAAGAACTGCCCAGAGCCTCGCCGTGGTCTCTCTATGTTCAGCTCCACAGACTCATGCTCAAGAACCCGGCTTGGGAGTCTGTGCGCTGAGACAGGCAAACATGGCTTCACCACTTGAGACAGGGGTGCCATAGACAAGGGAGGGGACCAAGACACAGGTGCTGCAGAGCGGGAGCGTGGTGCTGGGGGGGCGGGCACCCCTGGGGTCCACCAGAAAAGCTTTCCAGCAAAGGGGGATTCAGAGGAGGCTCTCCTTGGGGAAGTGGGATGTGTGGGGAGGAGCCAGGAGGGTGGCCGGTCCAAACTATTGGCCCTCTGGTGTCTGGAGAGACACTGGGAATCCCTGTGATGAACAACGGCATGTGTCCTGGGCACAAGGCCTGTGTCCTTACAGCAAACCCTTCCATGCCTCAGTTTCCCTGTCTCATACCATGCCCTGGGGAATAGAATGAGGGATGGGAAAGCAACCCCCTAATAAAGGACAAACAAAGTGCTGTGCAGATAGGAGACATCGAGGTCCTCCCAAGAAGGCCAAAGCAGGCAGACACACCACCCCTGTCCCCTCCATGGGTCAGTGCCTCCAGCTGGTGTGTTTCCTGCTCCCGAGGAAGCCCCGCTTGGTGGTTCCTGCCCTCCTTTCTGCTGTCTGTGGAGGGGAGGACGTGCCCTTGGTGAGCATCAGCATGGCACGGGGCAAGGGAAAATGTCATGGGCTTGCCGAGACAACTCCACCACAACATCCCCATCATAAAATTCTGTCAGTTTCATCTCTCTTTCTTACCAGAGAAGCATTGTTTCTGCTTAATAGTGACAGCACGGAGCTAAACCTACAGAGAGAAGTATGGACATCATCCCGACCCTCTGGGGACTTCATCGTACGGACAGTGAGCCAACTCCATGGATAGAGTCGAGGGTCGCCAGAGGACAGGCCTTGACTAGAGGGCGTGGCTGCCTGGGAGCCTCCCTGAAAGATGGGGCCCGTGAAACGGTCAGCGTATTACCCTCTGGTGTCTAAGGGCCAGCTGAAATGCTGACTTGGAGGCCTGGTGGGGAAGATGGGGGTCCATAAAGACTCTCCACCGCCACCTTCGCCCCCCAAGGATCTTTGTTGAGAGGTCCTGTGACAGTCCGGTCTCTGGCTCTTGCTCTGCCTGGGAGAGATACAGCACTGAAGCCTGCAAACCCAGACCAGTCGGTAGGCAGATAAACGCCAGAAACGGCAAAGGTATTTCCACCCAAGGGAAGAGAGAGAGCCTGGAGATTTCACATCCCAAGGGCTCCAAATCTCAGACAGACGGACTTTTCTTAAAATTTTTCTGACTGGCTAATGTGGGGTCCCAGAAGAAGAGGCAAAGTTCTCTGCTGCTCCCAGGGCTGCAGGTGAGCTCTGAGTCCCGGGACAGGGAATGGAAGGAGAAGTAGCAGACCTGGGTTTTAGCTGCTGTGGTTGGCGTTTGGAGGTGGTGAAATGCTATTTCAAAGACACGGCTATTTATTATCAACTCTATTTCTAGGCATCTTTGAAAAACAGGGATATAAACTCCGGAGGAGCTTCTGGGCGGGGGGTTGGGGGTGGTGCTCGAGACGGAATGAAATCACGCCTCTCAGATCCGAACTGCCCAAGCCTGCAGGGGCATCTCGGTTCCTGCCTGTTGGCCAAGCTCTCCTTCTCCAGCTGAAGCCATACCTGTTTGACCTTCTCCTTCCTCTCCGGCTTCCCTCTGTCTGCCTTGCTATTGCCATTTCTCCCCCTTCCCCCCTGCCATTTCTTTATTTTCAGTGAGAAAATCAGCGAAAGGTCTAGGTCTGTACGTTTTGTTCTCCAGGTTCTCCCAGAGTTTGCCTCAGCTTGCAGGGCTTTGCCCCTTCATGTCCATTTGAAGCACGGATTGACTCCTGAACTGAAGGGATCCTTCTGGGTCTGATTTTCAATGCCTCCATTTTGCAGATGAGAAAACCAAGGCTCAGAAAGGCTGAGGGCTGCTCCTAGGTTCTAGGGTCAGTTGGTCACAGGGCTGCCAAGAGGATATAGGTCCCCTGACTCCACTTTCAACGTTCTTCCTAGTCCTCTTGGTTTCCAAACCCCTCAGTCCACAGGTGAGGAAGGGGAAGACCGGTAGGAGGGGTGACATACCATGGTCATGCAGTCACTTTCAGGCAGAGGGACTCGACCTTTACAACCAAACAGGCTTGTCCAGTTTGTCACAAAACTTCCCTCATAAAAGTACTGCTAAATAGAAACAAATATACTGCTTTGACTACCTGACAGGCTAAGAAGAGTGCCCATGGCTCATACAAATATAATTCGTGTCACGAATGTAACACATCCAGAAAGAATAGTCCTTTAGACGTTTGCTGTTTAATTAGCAATGACTTCACTTGTTTTTCTTAAGGTTTAAAAGGTTCTTAAAGAAGAGTTTGGAAGACCCATGGTTTCCGATGTGGAAAGAAAAAAAAAAGGTGGCCTGAGAATTTTGAACAGTTATCTTTTTTTTTCCTAATAAAAATTCCTGTGGCAAGCAGTTCATCCAGAAGCAAGCCCTTTGGCCATTCCTCCCAAATGAGGCATCCCAGAGCCGCAGGTCTGAAGGCATCTTGACGAGCTTTGTTGCCACACTGAGGAGCAGGAATCTCCTGAAATAAGAGGTGATTTGTTTGGTGGTCCACAATTCTATCTGTTTTCATGCTTTTCTCTCTCTCTCGTTTTTTGAGAGGGGAGAGGTTTCTTCACCTGCCTCCTCCTACCATTATCCCCAGCCAGCTCAACACAGGAAGCCTTGAAAGAAATAAAAGAGGTCACATGGTGGGGGGTCAGATTTAATGATGGGGAGGGGTGAGGCGGGGGCTGGGGGTGGGAGGACATATGTGGGCTGACAGCTCGATGGGGCACTGCTGAAGAAAGGGCAGGCATCCAGGTAGAGGTGCTGAGGGCGAATGACAGCAGTGTAATACCGAATTAGCAGGAAGGCACCCTGACAGTGAGGGGTAGGGGGAGAAGGAGGCAGCATTAAATCTGGGGAAGCCTGGAGGAATCTCTGAACTGTGAGGAAGGCCTGAGTGGTGTATCGATGATGCCCCCGCTTTCCTGAAATCACAGCCAAGGTGGGAGGGACTATCTGATGGCTGTCTGTCCTTCCATGCTGGCGTGGCTATACGGTTAAAGGGCAAGAATAAGAACATTGGTGCCAGCATGGGAGGAAAACGTGGTCTGGGAAACAGGCCGGAATGAGGGTTGGGGCTGGGGACAGCAAGCACTTTCCATGAAGACCCATTTTCCAGCTCTCTGTGTTGTGAGTGAAGACGTGTTGCAGGTGAGGACACACAGGCAGACGTGTCGGAGTGGTATCACTAACCAGACGGCACGGACGCCCCCGGACACCTGTCCCCGCGAGGTGCAGGTAGCCATGACAGAACTGAGCTCACGCGGCCGCGCACTGACCCGGTGGAGAACGAAGCAGGGAGGGGTAACCTCCCACTGTCTGGCGCAGGTCTCCTGGGAATTAGAAAATTCCCAAGTAGAAAAATGAGAACTACACATGACCTCTATGTGGGTCAGGCGCTATGCTGGAGGCTTCATTTCGTGATGGTTGGCGTGCTGGAGTCCCAGCAGTATGCGACGAGGCCCTGCCATGTCCTGGGCAGTGTCCCTGCCCTTACCCTACTGTTTCTGGGGTCTGCGCTGCTTCCGAGCAGTGGGCACACTCTGATTTCCTGATAAGCCTGTTACGTGGTATGTTCCAAGGACTCTGCATTCCAAAATGGAGTCCACACAGTGGACTGTTAGGCACTTCATGCTGTGGGTGCCTGGCTGTCCACCAGCTTGGCTTCTCAGTTCCAACCAGGTTGGCCAGGATGCCTTCAAATCAATAGCCATGGGGTTCGTGGCAAAAACAACAACAATAACAAAAAACAAAACAACGAAAAAGGTAGGAAAGGAGGGGTTCGGGCTGCAATGGATGACCCTGGGACTAGTGACTGAGTGAGCAGAGTTAAGATATTCATTGATAATGAAGTATCCCAGGGGAGATATTGACCAAGTGGCTCCTGCTAGGAGCCTGTAAGCCCCCTGTCCCACTTTCCTTTGGCCCCTGAGCCCCCATCTAGACACTCTGATGGAGTATGCCCTGCTTAGCAACCCGTGCGGGGACGGGGACAGAACATCTGCTGCCTTTCCAGGTCTCTGCTGCAGGCTGGCCTGTGGATGGCTTGTTTCCAGCCTGAGGGCTTTCTGAACTTTTTGATGTTACTGGGCTCTGTATGGCTGTTAGCCCCTAGAGCACCGAGAACTCAGCAGCCGGGGCTGGAAGAGGAGGGTTTGTTGTTGGTTTTGTTTTTGAAATCCAAGCACGTGGTCTCGGCAGCTTGGTTCAGTGATGCTTTGAGTCCTTGGAAGGAGACACTCACCTTGCTGGCCTGTGGAGGGGAGCCCCTCCCTGACGGGGCTGAGTCAGAAGCCTGAGACAAGGTCCAGGTGGGATCTTTGGGAACAGGTTGCAGGGCAGGCTGTGAAGACTCAAGCACTGCTCGCATCATATTTCCATGTTAGGGAAGGCTGCCAATTCCCAATCCCAAACCCTAAGCATGATTTTCGGATCCTTACGCTCATTCTCTGAATGACTGCTCTGTGCTGAGGGGTTGTAGGTTTGGGGTAAAGATGAATGCGACCCTGGCTCACGTCCAGGGATGTGGCTCCTTGCAGCACAAGGAGGACATGACGGGCTGTGAGAGAGGTACCAGGGAGTGTGGGCAGAGGGGATTCAGTCTTACCGGGAGAGTCTGCCCTCAGCATCCATGTGTATTTCTCACTGGCTGAACAGTTCCCTTCACACTGGGGGCTTGCCTTTCTGCTCCACTGGCCAGGTTAGAGGCTTTTGAAAACTTATGAGGGAAAGCATTTAGGGGTCTGTGCTTGTCGGCAGCTTATTGAAAGAAGGATTTGGTCCTACAGGGTGATCCCTTTTCTGTTATCAGAGGCAGCAAAGCTTAAAACCCATTACACTCCCTGTGGGGGATATTGTTCCCATTTTATAGGTGAAGGCATTGAGGATCACAGGGGAAGTCAACTGCCAAATCACAGCCAGAACTGAGTCTTCACTCCCACTGCACTCCCTTAGAGAATGTGGGACATGTTATCTGGCTGAGCACACCGAAATGATATAAAAGGTAAAAGTTTAAAAATACGGAAGTAAAGTGTTATCTAATATTTAAGCACATGGAGATTATGTAAAAGGTAAAGTGAAAAGTATGGAAGTAAAATGGTATATGACATTGAAGTTGACTTAATTCTACCCTCCACGTTTCAAGGGAAAAGGAGGACTCTCCTCCTTCAACTTGACTTTCAAAAACTGGGTCTAGAATGGGAAGGTGCCCAGTGGAGAGAATGGCAAGGGAGATTTGGAGTAAAAGCAGAATCACAGAGCAAGAACACATGCAGATTGTGTGCTCAGCACAAGCCTGGGGCATAGCAGACGCTCAATAAATGTCCCTTCCTTTCCTTCACAGAAGGACTAAGATGCTCCTGAAGCTGACGTGGCCTGGGCACAGATTAGGACGTTGGACAATTAGGGCGTTGTTCAGATATCCACAGATAAGGACATGTTTGACTTTGGATTGAGGTTCTCTCAAAGCTTTAAGCCTCAAGATTTATTTGCATGATTATGATTATATAAGCCAGATTGGGGAAAAAAAAATCAAGGAGACACATGGGTTTGCTTCCTTCAGCATTCTCTTACTGCAAACCAAGTAGCATGAATAGCTAGCTCCCTGTTCTTCACCCTCATCCCTGCTCCGGCCATGTAGTTAAGACACAGGATTGGAGGTTGCGGGGAGGGGATGGGAGAAGGGAAATGACACTTCTTGAGTTTCTGCTACTAACTAGGAACTGTGTTTGGCACATGGGTACATGCTCTGTTCTGTTTTTGCAATAGCCATACTCTTTTTCTTATTCGCTTTTAGAAATGAGGAAATTCAGGCTCAAAGAGCACTTTGAATGACCCAGGGTCATTTAACTAAAATACAGTGAAACTGAGACTTAAACTCAAAACTTATTTTTTTTATGTTATTTTATGCTCTCTCTGTCCTGGGCCCTGAGAAATCCTGGTTCTGTAACTCATGGGCCTACGTGGAATGCACGGCCTTAGCACCAGGAAGGAGAAGGAGATAGCTTTGCTTCACCCAAAATAGTAGTGATACCTAACATTTGTATCATATCATGGTTTTCAAAACACCTTGTGTGAATTTCTCATTTTATAGCTAAGAGTACAGAGCCTCAACGTTGAATTCAAAGTCACAGAGCCAGGAAATCACAAACTGGGGCTCACACGGAGACCATGTGACCTTAAATTCCATTCCAATATTCACGTGTCTGGCCACACAGGCAAAGGAAGGACTGTGACTGAGTTTAGGAGTGGATGCTCTCTCTGCATTTGGTGACTTGATGGGTTTTCTGATACTCATCCTTCCCTGGTGATCTTGAAAAGTCGGACTTCCTGGTTGCTTAGCAGAATCACCCAGTAATACATGATTACTGACTGGTTACATCAATATACACTTGGACCTCAGAGTTATGGAAAGCCTTTGATGGCAACCTTTTGTTGGGTGCCCGGAGTCAGACAGACCCAGGAATAGAGAGGCTTTCCCTAAGTCCCTCAGCCTCTGGGTTTTCATGTTGAAAAATGACAGGGTTGATAGCTGTAAGGACTTCTAGTTACAAGAACGAGAATTCTCCTCTCCTCAGTGACTGGCTCTTGTGTTCTCCTGGTGTGATATGGGAAGGAGTCAAGATATTTTGAAAAATGACAACTCTTTTGAAGCATCCTAGGCCAACTTCTTTCTGTAAGAGTATGCATACTTGCCCACGTTGCATTTGTACTCCCCCAAAGCACTTGTTGACACTCTTCCTGGGGCAGAGGGACAAGCAAGGCCTCTGAGGCTGCTACTGAGGGGCCCCTGTAGTTAATAAACCTGTCGCCTCTTTCGTCAGCCTCACCGGATGGCAAGCCAGCACAGGCCTGGTGGTAGCTGCCCTCCTTTGGATTGGTCCAGAGCAGGGAACGGCATTCTGCAGAAGGTCTTTTTTTCAGATTGAGAAACCCATGTCCTGATCTCCTCTTTTGATGATTTCACAAAAATCGAATTGCATGACAGATGCCCAGATAAACAGGAGAAGTTTGCAGTCAAAGCAAGTTTTGGGATAGAGCTGATTAGTAGACTTTTAATGGCTATTAGCTTGATAATCACTAACCAGGCGTAGCTTCCAGGCAGACCAAACCCATGCATAAGTGTGCCCACACCCATGCACACCAACACCTAGTTGGCAGGTATAAAAGGGGACCCTGACTGTCTCCCGACAGCAGAGCGTATTCTCCAGCCTTAACTCGTCTCGGAAACCCCAATTTTCTTCGCTGGGCAGAGGCATCATGAGTTGTCAGATCTCGTGCAGATCTCGAAGAGGAGGAGGAGGAAGATTCCGGGGCTTTAGCAGTGGCTCAGCCGTGGTCTCCGGTGGGAGCCGGAGATCGGCCACTGGCTTCTCCTGCTTGAGCCGCCATGGTGGTGGCGGAGGGGGCTACTACGGTGGTGGCTTTGGCAGTCAGAGTCTTGTTGGCCTTGGAGGCACCAAGAGCATCTCCATTAGTGTGGCTGGAGGAGGTGGAAGCTTTGGCTCCAGTGGTGGATTTGGTGGCAGAGGAGGTGGCTTTGGAGGAGGCAGTGGCTTCGGTGGAGGCAGCGGCTTCGGTGGAGGCAGCGGCTTCGGTGGAGGCAGCGGCTTCGGTGGAGGCAGCTTTGGAGGCGGCGGCTTTGGCGGAGGCCGCTTTGGAGGTGGCGGTGGCTTTGGAGGTTTTGGGGGTCCTGGCGGATTTGGACCTGGAGGATTCCCTAGTGGAGGCATCCACGAAGTCTCCATCAACCAGAGCCTCCTGCAGCCTCTCAACGTGAAAGTTGACCCAGAGATCCAGAACGTGAAGTCCCAGGAACGGGAGCAGATCAAAATGCTCAACAACAAATTTGCATCTTTCATTGACAAGGTGAGTCATGAGAAGTTGGCTCCATCTGATGCTCAGGATGCCCTACTTCCACTACTCACTGGAAAGGAAACAGCACATAGGAAAGAGCTCCTGTTTCTTTTAGGAGCCCTTGGTGTCGTCAAACTAGCCTGGCTTATTTCCCAAATGGGAAAGAGGCTGGCTTCCTGGGCTGCGTCTTCTGAGACAGTCTGCAGTTAAGAATTATGTATGCCTTTGGCTTTATTGTTTCAGCCTAAATAAGTAAGATTTATGGAAAATTCTGAAAATCATGGGAAAACTGTTATAGACAAGTAATGGACTGAATAGTTCAGGCCAAGCGGCAGCAGGTGTTGGAAGAAGTTGGTAAGACATCTTCTGAGATAGTCTTTCCTTCCCTGGAAGTTATTACTCTCTTAAGTTCTGGGAAGCTGAACCTGCTTGGGGATGAATGAAATTCCTGCCTTCAAGAGAAGCATTCTCAGTTTTGTGACCCGTAAAGTCTTTATTGGTGTCACTTTTGAGCATTACAGGGTTTTGTCCTATTTCAAGGCAGATGAACTTGCCTAAGAAATTTACGAGGCTCTTAAAAACCAGACCGAGGAGCCCTGCCCTGCAGTGCTCTCACACTCAGCACCTTTAGGAGCAGTGCCAGTGGACGCCTATTTTTGGTTTGCCCAAGACTTTATGGGACTTTTGCAGGGAATTCAACTAGGATGGGAGAAGGAAATGGCCTGGAGTCTTGGGAGCAGCTGCAAACAAGATAGTGGGTGGTGAAGTAGGAAAAAGAGCTCTCTGTGTGGAAAGTACCAGACGTAACATTAGGGGTCTGTAGAACTTTCCAAGTGTGGAGGCAGGGAGCTCGAGCTGGATCCGGCATCCAACTTGTGAGCACAAAGCCGAGTAGACTTCTTTATGTCCCGAAGCAGGGTCAGAGCTGTCTCTGGCAAATGAGTCCCGCTGGTGGGAAGGGAAACCCAGAGCTCCTGTGCTCTTCCTCTGGTCCCCGTAGGTTCGGTTCCTGGAGCAGCAGAACCAGGTGCTACAGACCAAGTGGGAGCTGCTGCAGCAGCTGGACGTGAGCACCCGCTCCACCAACCTGGAGCCCATCTTTCAAGCGTACATTGCCAAACTGACGAAATATGTGGATACGCTCTCTGCAGAACGAACATCCCAAGATTCAGAGCTGAACAACATGCAGGATCTTGTTGAGGATTTTAAGAAGAAGTAGGTGGCCAAGTAAATGCCAAATAAATATTGATCGTAGCCATCCGGTTGTTCCCCCAGGAGGCCACTCATGTCCCCATTGCATTTGTGGTGATAATTTGTGTGTGCCGACTATTTGTGAGGAAGACATTGAGGGCTTTAGAGATCATGTTTTCTTCACATGTTTGGGAGTTAATTTATAGAAAAGCATCCTTATTTGGGACATCATAGTTACCATTTGGAGAGTGAAGGTGTTTTATACTCTTAGAGAGTGGAAGATTTGGGGGTGAGTCCAGTAGGAAAAGGAAAAGAAAAAAGTAAACAAAGTAGAACTGATCTAACAGCTGTGTCCCCGGGTCCCCACAGGTATGAGGATGAAATCAACAAGCGCACATCTGCTGAGAATGATTTTGTGACCCTTAAAAAGGTGAGCAAGGGAATGTCATGGCTGGGTGGGACTGAGGAGGCTTCAGAAGCCCACCGGGTCCAGGCAGACAAGCAGGAGAAGAACTCTGAGTGGAAACAGCAGTAACTAAGGGAAAAGGGTGAAGCAGGTCCACCGCTGGTTCTCTTGAAAACAAAAGTGTCTCTGCAGTTCAAGCTTCTGGAGCTGCTCTGCAGATTTGCTGGAGCATTCTCACCAATAACCTCCTTCAAGCTTATATTGGGCCCTGCAAGATGCAAACACAGAAAGCACTTCAGTTGTCTTCTAAAGAGCTGAGGAAGGGATGGACCTCCCTTAGAATGCCTAAAGATGTTGTCAGTTATGCTGACGAGTTTGGGCTAGAAGGCAGAAATGTAGCTTCTCAGCCCAGTTGCTGCAGAAGCTTTGGTGTAAAATCCAGAGAAGTTCAGGTGAGGTAGGATGGACAGACAGGAGGGAGAGTTGAGGGCTGATAAAAGCCACAGAGGCCATTAGGTTCCATAGTAGGAACACACAGTGTCTCAAGCAGGAGGGAGACAATGGTTGACAAAGCTCGTCCCGCCTGAGCTCTGATGGTCTTGAGGAACATGAGCAGTGAACGAGGGCACCCGGCCCGTAGTCGAGGTGCATTGTGGACTCTGTGCCAAATGATGACCCGTGGAGACGTGGCTCACCTGAGGTGCCTGCGATGTTGGAGAGCCACTGACAGGGACTGGGTGGAAGAGAGAGACAGAGAGAGGGTGGGGCCCATACCTTGAGCCGTGGGTGAGTTTTGCCAGAAACCCCTCACATTTTCTGCAGGACGTGGACAATACTTACATGACCAAGGTGGAGCTGCAGACCAAGGCAGATGTGCTGACCCAGGAGCTTGAGTTCATTAAATTCCTTTTTGAGGCGGTAAGGAGGCTGCTCCTGGCGAGACCCTTGCTTCTCACTCTTCCCTTCAAAGCAGTCCTTCCCAATGGGTGAAAAGGTGGGATGAGTGGGGTTTATGGACTGGCTGACTCCCACTTGCCACCATTCCAGGCCACTAGGGGTTTCTGGGGTGTAGGTCTTGGAGGAGAGAACTATCTTCTCTGATGAAGGAAGGTTCAGGAAACCCGGGACAAATTCCCTTCACTTCATTCCTCAAATGTCCTGCTGCCCTTAGGCAAAGAGCTGTCCTTTTCCCATCCCTAAGTCTAACGTGTTTCAGACCTCCCCTCTGTGCCCATGTGTACACACATTTTCCAAAACATTTGTCATCCACATGCTTCTTTCTGGGGGCATCAAACTTATCAACACTGTCTACCTGGTGAAGGCTACCCAGCAGGAGGCTCAGAAATAGACTCCTCTCCCATAATTCTCTGGACACCCTTGGCAGAGGGTGAGGATTGGTGGTTATCTCGCTTTCATCCCACCCATCATATCCCACTCAGCTTAGTCTGAGAGTCTGTATTTCCCTAACTCTGGGGAGGGGGAATGCCTCCTTACCGCCTTGGCTATGGTCAGGGAAGCCATGGCCAGACCTCCCGTCGTGTTGCAGGAGCTGTACCAGGTGCAGGAGACTATCACCAACACCAGCGTCATCCTGTCCATGGACAACAACCGCAGCCTGGACCTGGACAGCATCATCTCCGAGGTCCGGAGCCAGTACGAAGAGATCGCCCAGAAGAGCAAGGCCGAGGCCGAGGCGCTGTACCACAGCAAGGCAAGTACGCGGAGAGCAGAGAGAACCACAGCTTTGTCTAAAAAGCTGGGTTTCACCTCGGCTGGAAAGTGTCCAGTGAGCTGACGGGTGTCTTTGTCTAATAGAAGTTGGGCATCATTCTCAAGCAAGAGTGTTCACAGGACCAAAACTGCCCTCAACTGAGAATGGCACCGAGTCCTTTTGGGGATGTGAGACAGTCCCCCACTGCTCACGAAGGTGGCTTGGTTGACCCACCCTGTATTAGACTTTCCTTGGCTCAAGCCAGGCTTCCTCCAAGCTGCCACTGTCCTCCTCTTCCCGTACAGTATGAAGAGCTCCAGGTGATGGCGGGGAAACATGGAGACAGCCTGAAGGAGGTCAAGATGGAGATCGGTGAGCTGAACCGCATGATCCAGAGGCTGCAAGGGGAGATCGCCCATGTGAAGAAGCAGGTGGGCGCAGCTCTGAGGGCTGTGCGGCTTCAGGGGTCGAGTGGGGCTTGCGGGGGTGGGAGGTCGTGTATGGGTGTGTGTGTGGGGGGGGGTTGGAGTGTGTGAGTGTGTGTTTGTGTGTGTGTGTGTGTGAGAGAGAGAGAGAGGAGAAACTGAGAAATTCTAATCTAGCATATGTTGATCCCAAACATCTCGAGCATAACATAATTTAAGGCTTGTAACAATTTTTATGGTGGTCTAAGAGACATTCCAAAGTGAGGATTAGGGCAGGGAAAGAAGTGTTTTACCTTTCGGATTGCCTCCATAAATGAAAGGGAGTGATAACAAATAAAGCACAAGGTCCTCTGGCTGGGGCGGAGGTGGGGGGGTTGGAGGCAGAGCTCGGCCTCCGTGCTTGGCACGGGCCCCAAGCACGGGCGGTGGTGTGTGTGGGGGGGGCAGTGGGTGTAGCAGGGAGCTGGCCAGCCGGTGGGGGTTAGCTTGGAAGAGACAATGTGGGGCAGAGAGTTGACTCCAGGGGCAGAGAAGTTCTGTGAAGTGGTCCACGTCGGATGTTTTCATTTGCAGCTGTAAGCTGGGATAATGCCCTGTGCTGTGAGGACAAAGCTCATTACGGGGAAAGCGTAAGGGTCCAGGCAGAGGTGACTGATAGACAATGCCCCAGAAATGACAGCAGGCCTTAGCATCAATTTTTGTGCCTCGCATTAACTCCGGAGGGACCCAACCCTTCCAGGGCCAGTGAGTCTGGCTTCCCACACCCTGAACACACCCGCTCCCCCTCCCCCCTGCCAGGCCGACTCCACTCTCCAGACCAACAGAAACCTTTTCTTCCTCTCTCCCAGTGTAAGAGTGTGCAAGAAGCCATCGCAGATGCTGAGCAGAAGGGAGAGCACGCCGTCAAAGATGCTCAGAGCAAGCTCTCTGACCTGGAGGTCGCCCTGCAACAGGCCCGGGAGGATCTGGCCCGGCTGCTGCGTGACTACCAGGAGCTCATGAACGTCAAGCTGGCACTGGACATCGAGATTGCCACCTACCGCAAGCTGCTGGAGGGCGAGGAGTGCAGGTGCGGGGCACTGGGAAGGCAGAAGCCACTCCCTCCTAGGACCAGGGCGAGAGGCCAAGGCAGGGAAAGCTGGGGGTGGAGCAGGGCCTTCTGACAGCTGAGAGCTGACATCACGATGTTCCTCAAGCAGCCATTCACCACCCAAAGCATTTAGTGTGCAGTTGTAGATTTATCAATACGGAATGACTATCAAGGCAGATTAAATTAAGCAATAAGTTAATCTTGTTTTTTTCTGAAAGAGAAAATAAAATGTTGTGAGAACAGGTTAGTCCTAGACAGCCTGAAACATTGGCTTATGGGTAAGCAGGGTGCATGGTGTCTTCTCCCTCCACCTTGTGACCCAGAGCCCGGGGACCACGTTGGAAGGTGCTGACTGGCTGAGGCCTGACTGGCTGGCTGTTCCCCGGCAGCAGGTGCCAGACCTAGTTCTGTGCAGATTTCCTGGGTGACAAACTGAATCATTTGCTAACCGCCCAAAGGGAACCTTTCCTTCCTCTGTTTGAGGGCCCTGTCTGAGCCCTTTGTCCTTGGTAGTAGCATCCCCAGTGATTTCATCTGGCTGAAGCAACCGGAAGGGGACAAGTTACCCCAGGCCACCAGCAAGCCAGCATGACAGGGAAGGAGCCGCTTTGCTTAGGCTATTGCTCTGCACCTGTCTTCGAGGCCATGCCTCCTATGCCCAGCCTGCAGGAAGAAGTGGGAGAGATTTCTGATGCAGCCGAGGAGGCGAGGGCAGGAGGGTAGAATGGGGAGGCTGTACAGAGTTGTAGTTCTTTCTGAATTGGATGCTCATAGTGCAGCCTCGTTTCAAAATTTCTAGCGTGGCTTGGGTTCAGAATATCAGACTCGATATCATGGATTTAAACTCAAAAATGGGTTGCAAATCAGAAGTGAATTTGCTTTTTGATCATTTTCATCTGAGCAAAAAATTGGGATGCATTGGGCTGCTATGCCGTGTGGACAAACGTGGGGCCTGCCCATCTCTGTGATCTGGAAGCACGGGAGAGAGCGGGCTCTGGAAGCCCTGGTGGCTGATGGTCGAGGTGCATGCTCGCGGGTGGAAGCTCTAGAACAATATGGACACAGAGCCTAAGGGCCCCGCCACAAGCTATTTTCTCTCTCCCTGACAGGATGTCTGGAGACTTCACTAGCAACGTGACTATGTGTAAGTAGTGGGGTGTTCCTGTGCCGTGGGTGGTGTAATGGGAGGACGCAGGACGAGGCAGTCAGAATTTCCATGGGGACACTCTCTCTCTCTGCAGCCGTGACCAGCAGCACCATGTCTTCGAGCGTGGCATCCAAGACCGGCTTTGGAGGCTATGGTTCTGGAGGTAGAGGATCCAGTTCTGGAGGAGGAGGCTACAGCTCTGGAAGTGGCAGTTACAGCTCTGGAGGCAGAGGATCCAGCTCCAGAGGTGGCGGTGGAGGGGACTACGTTTCTGGAGGCAGCTCCAGAGGAGGCTCCGGCTCTGGAGGAGGATATGGTTCTGGAGGTGGCTCCAGAGGAGGTTCTGGCTCTGGAGGAGGATATGGTGTCTCTGGAGGTGGCTCCAGAGGAGGTTCTGGCTCTGGAGGAGGATATGGTTCTGGAGGGGGATATGTCTCTGGAGGTGGCTCCAGAGGAGGCTCCAGCTCTGGAGGAGGATATGGTTCTGGAGGTGGCTCCAGAGGAGGTTCAGGCTCTGGGGGAGGCTCTGGTTCTGGAGGGGGACACGGCTCTGGAGGTGGCTCTAGAGGAGGTTTCAGCTCTGAAAAGGGTGGTTCTGGCTCAGGTGAAGGTTACGGTTCCAGTGTGACCTTCTCTTCTAGATAAGGATGGAGTTCCCGTCTTGACTCTTCCACTTAGAATGTAGAAGCCTGTCTCTGTACATCCAATCGACAGCAAATCAAAGCTTGTCATCCACCTCTGGTGGCATCTTGGAGGAAAAGGATGCCCACATACCATGTTTGAAATATCTTCTCTCCAAACCAGTTAGTGGGAGCCAGTGACACCCTCTGAGCCCTAGGGAAGACTCTGCATTGCTTGGCCTTGTACATCCGGCCATGCCCCCTTTCCTGGCCCCTCCTTGCATTGCCCATTTGGTGGTCCTTCTCCTGACGACTGTTCTGTTGAGGGCCCCATCTCAAAGCCTGCACCTTTCTCGTGGCCCTGCCCCCAGGGAAACATGTTCCTGTGTATATAGCCCACCTTGCTGGCTCTGCATCTAAAGTACTGTGGTCTTGGTGTCTGCACAATAAACCTTCATTTGCAATTTATAACATGCGGTGTGTGTTTAATGTCAAGCCTTGGCAGAAGTGGGTAGCCAGGAGCTATTACTCATTGCCTGTCTGACTTAAGATAGCAGAAAATGGAGATTTTGGGAAATGATAAAAGAGAAGCTTCTTGGAGCAGGGACATGTTGCCCTGAGGCAGTGTGGCTGGGAGAAGCCAAGGATATATATTTTTTTTTTTTCTGGAAGTCTTTAAGAACAGAGACAGGAGGGGCTAGCCCTGGAGTCGGGGTGTGGGCGTGATGTTTTCAGAAAGTATTTGCCAGATCTGGGGACTGTGATAGTGCCAGGAAGGTGACAGCGGGATTTGTGGAAAATTCTCTTTCCCAGAAAAAGCCACTCTTAACAAGCTTTTCCCACAACTACCCGCCCCCACCCCCCCAACCCTCTTCTGACAAGAGCTCTGATCTGAAGTCCCTTCTCCTCAGGGCAAATCAGCTGAGCCCCTTGAGTTCCATCCAGGCTGTCTGCAGCTCTGAGCTTCCAAGGCCAAATTCCCTTACCTCAACCTAGGTCATGGACACTCTACATCCCCGAAGCCCTAAGTCCCCAGCAGGAGTTCTCAATGAAGGCTGAAGAAGAGGATCTGGGGAAGTCTCTGGAGGACTATAAAGTGATCTCCAAAATAAACAACCACTATTTTCACAGAACATTTCTCCACTTCCATCAGAGAAATTCCCCAACACATTCAGCAGATACTGGGGCCCCACATCCAACAGCCCTCTGAGACGCCCTAGCCCCGGACATCCCAATCAGGGCAGCCTTCCCCTATGGTTGGGATGATTTCAGCCTCTTCCCCACAAAGGCCTGTCACCTCATTGGAGCTTCGTGGAGCTGAGGAAGGGCTGGGCTCTTGGGGTTGGGATTAGATTGGCCAGAGTTGCCCAAATGGGAGTTGGTAGTTTTGGTTGGGTCCGGTCAAGCTATATGTATGTGGTATTCGATGCAGCAGATGTGGCTTAAGACAACTCAGAAAAAAAAATCCTGGGAGATTATTTTCTCTTTCATTTTACTTTAGCTTCAAAGCCTTGGTGAGGCCTTAGTTGAGGCTATTGAGGTGACTTTGAGCAATGCAGGGGAGGCATTAATAAGGAATAGATGGTTTCACCTGATCCCAGACCAGCTGGCCCCAGGTCTGAGGCTGTGGGAAGAGAGAGCTCTGAAGGCTGCAGGCCACAGGGTGACAGACAGTAGCTGAGGCTGACCAGTCAAGGGTGCTGTGGCCGACGCAGCCTTGGCTAGGTGGGAGAGGTCTGTGGAGGTGAGGGTACCAGCTGGGAAGGGGAAGGACAAGGGGCTTGGCTGTTTTAGGGTGTATTTACCATGCAGGCATGAACATAGCCTTAAACAGGGCCTAGTCTCCCAGACATTTAGGGCTGGAATGGAGCCTTAACATCAGTGATTTTGAGCCCCCAATATAGGTAAGGAAACAGATAAGGTCCAGGGTGGGCATAGAAAACAGACCTCCGCTCCCCAATTCATGTACTGTGTAAAGGCTTCAGGAATGGTGAGCTGTTCTGATAATTTTCTGAGGGGAAAGAAGGTGAGGCAGGAAAGGTGGCAGCTTTTATTCCCAACTACCTTAATTGCTGAGACTATTGGTGGTGTGAATCTCTCACCCCATCTATGGTTCACACTCCTCACTTCTACTCTAGCTGGGACGAAGCCCTTCTCTTCCGATTTACTCAGACACGTGTTACTTTCATGTTGGGCTCCAATAGCAAAATGAGCCTGCTCAGAGGGACACAGGCCTGAGGCCTGAAAGAAATCTGGCTGTAAGCACCTAATGGAGTGAGGGGCCAGCTTTGGGGGATGGAGTCTCCTTTCCTCCTAAGTGTCACAGGAGACTAGTCCAGAATCTGGGACAGCCCTCTCCTACCTCTGCTCGTCTTCCACCAAATCTGGTAACTGACATGTCAGATCTTGGGCTTCAAAAGGGAGATGGGCACAGGCAGTAGGGTTTTATGAGCTCTATTTCCATTGGGAACTGGGTTAACTATTTACATCCTGATGATTGGCAGAGTATTTGGGACACCCTCCCTCCGGTGGTTCCCTCCCTTTCTCTACCTGTGAGTCCTGGTCTGAATTCAAATGAGCTTCTTTCCCCCTTTTACCCCTTTACCACACTCTTCCCTCTCAACTCAAATGAGAGTCCTTGGACAGCTTACCCCATCCAGAAAGTCTGCTTGAGTGGGACACTCAAGCTCCTCTTTGCTGTGAGGATGGGGAGGCCTTTCACCAGGAGTAGGGAGACTTAAATGCTGACCTTCACCTTGGGGGCAATTGCTGTGCAACATCAGACCAGTCATTTCTCTTCCCAAGGAGATAGTATGAGATTATCTCTACATATCTCTCCAGCTCAGGTGGAAAGAGCCCTGTCTGTGCTGTCGAGTTGGCCAGGGCTAGAGCGGGGATAGGATTTCAGTCAGGGAGGTCCAGAGGAGGGAGCCCCGAGGTGCATAGGGAGAAGCTAGAGCAGAAGAAAGTTTGGGGACCCACTGTGGCTGGCTCTTTCTTTGCCTATTTTGACTAGAAACTCCTCGAGGGCTGGGAGAACACTTTCTCCAGCTCATGACCTTCCACAGAGATTGGTCCAGGGTCGAATGGAGTGCCTGGGGTGTGGCACTCAAGAAAATTTTTAAGAAAATGATTTTCAAAATAGCGATGACTTTCACTAGAATACCAGCCTTACCTAAAAAGGAAGAAGACAATACAGAAAGGACTGTACAATCACATTCTGCCTCTCCTTCCACCTCACACCCCCTCTCTCCCAGTGGGCCTAGGCTGGTCTAGTGGCCAAAGTGCACCACCTCCCAGCAGGGCTCCCAATCCATGTCACCGCAGGTTTTATGCGTTCAATATCTGATTCAGTTCGACACCTACGTATTGAGTTCTGGAATCAGTCTGCCTCGGTCAAAGTCTGCCTCTCCCCCTTCACTAGTTGCAGTATTTGGCAAAGCCCTTAATCTTTTGAACCTTAGTTTCTCCTTCTAAAAACTGAAGATAATGGTGATATCTACCTCATAGTGCTGCCATGAGAATTAAATGAGATTATCTTTGTGAAGCACGTCACACATCCTGGAACACGGTGATCAGGCAGTAAACGTTAGGGTTGTGGGTGCTATTATTGCTGCTGGAGAAGAACATGGACTTAACATTCATCTTTATAAACTGCCAAGGGTGAAAATGAGTAGTTTCTTCCATTCTTTTGAGTGGTTTATATAACACCATAGTTAAGTAGCAAGGACAGATATCATTATCACCCCATTTGACAGGTGACAAAACAGAGGCTGAAAAGCCCACAGTCACGAAACTGGGAAGTAATGGAGCTGGAATGAAGAATGAAAGGTATACATCTTACATCCTACATCATTTCCACTACACCCTGGCTCTGTTTTCCTCCTTTGCCCGGATCGGATTAGGGGTGTTTGTACAATGGGTGGGGCCTGATACTTAGGTACAGGATTCTAGGGTGAGGGAAACATCTCAGCCTGGGTCTGGAGAAGGAGCCCAACTGGGAGAGATTGCTGAGCCCTGCCAGTACATGTGTGAGAGCTCAGGGGTACCAGGTGACTTCTGGCAGGCCTGCAGGGTCAGGGGGCAGAGGAGGATGAAGGGCCCGAGATGGGGCCACGGGTCAGTGTGGTAACCTGCGTTTTCCTGGCCTGGGTGATAGGTGGTGAGAGGAGCCTGAGTCTAGAATATTCCCTTGGGCAGCTGCCCTCATAATTATGGGATGACCAAAAGAAGGGACCAGTGTCCTTGGCCTGCCTGAGCATTTTCTAAAGGAAGTGCTGTTTCATTTCCCTGCAGAGGGGTTTGCAGCATTACAGGGCTTGATTGCCTGTATTATAAAAATAACACCTGCTCATTATTTCAAGAAATAATGGAAATATAGAAAGGTAAAAAAATTTTAAATCAACCATTATATGAAATAACTATTGTTGACACTTTGATATAGATATATAATACTTTGAACATATTTTTCTAAGGTATTTAGCTTTAGTCAGTTTTAAAAAATACATAGCTACATTCAGCCTCGATCTCCAATCTTATTCTAGGTCTTCTTTTTCTGTGCCTCGGACTTCATGGTCATACGGATTATTCAGTTTTGATTTCTCCTTTTCTCAGTTAACAAGAAAACAGAAAAAAATTTTGTTTGCATACAACTTGTAACCATCATTTAAATTATCTATATAATATTCCTTTTATGGATGCAGTTTATTTAACTATTTTCTATTCTTTTTTTGACATCTGTTTTGGGAACACACACACACTCACACACCTATTTGGCTGGGGGGGGTTGGTTAGAGAAGCAGAAGCAACTCCCATCAACTATGGAAAGCTCCATTGAATAGGTCTCGTTGAGTCACCATTCTTTCCAGATCACTTTCTAATTCATCAGTGTCACTGTCTGAAGGCTCTAGAAGATGTACCTGGAGTTTCAATACCACTCTGATAGAAACTAATAATGTTGAAATACCAATGGTTTCAGAAAATGCCTTATGTGAGAGCTTTTGGGATATAATCGCACACACTTTGTATTGCCTAGGTCAACAGATAGTTGATAGATAAATAATAATAAGAAAATCCTGCTAACTAAGTGATGATTATTTGACATACTGTTCCCAAGTAGATGGTAGTGTTTTTTTCTTGTCACTTTCAGCTTCAAGAGAGCCAAACCCAAGAACTTATCCTTGGCCAGCTGCCAACTCCAGGAGATATGAGGGGATCCTTCTGCATCCCAGCAGAGGAACATTGAGACAGCCTCTTTCTACCTCTTCAGTATTACTCATGCTCCTTGAGTCACCATGAGCAGGCAGATCTATGCCTTGAGGTGTCAGAACAGGAGCTTTGGAGTGGCTTGGCCATCCTGCCGGGGGCGGGGGGGGTGCAGAGAGGGGCAGAAAACTAACTGTTGGTCTGCAAGAGTGATGGCTGCTGCCAAGGCCACACCAGGCCAGGAGATTACAGTAGCGGGAGTCTTGTTAGTTTTGGTGGGAGCAGGAGCTTCTCCATCAGGATAGCTGTGGGTCTGGGCCAAGGCAGCAGCCTGGGAGCTATGGGGGTGAGTGTTTTGGGGTGGGCAGCCTCAGTAGGGTGAGCTTTGGCCTTGGTGGTGGTCTTGGGGGGGCTGGGGTTTGTATGTCCAGCAGTCTGCCTTGGGGGCATCTAAGAAGTTGTAATGAATCAAAGCTTTCTGGAGCCACTGGATGTGAGGATCAACCCTGAGGTCCAGGAGGTGAAGCAGCTGGAGCGACAGCAGATCAAGGAACTCAATGACAATTACACTTTCTTCACTGACAAGGTGAGTCTTCTTCCAGGTCTTTCTTCCAGGATGGAAATAGGCTAGTGGTTACCATATTGGATAGTATAGGTCTAGATTATCTGAGGTCAACTAGCCCAGTCCCTGTCTTTTAAAATTGGCCCTGGTGGAAGGTACCCACTCTATTCTTCCTGTTCTCCAAGCCTCCCTAGGAGATTGGATCTGACCCTCAGCTACCTGTCACCACTGCGTCAAACTATGGCCTTATGTTCTCACCCTTAAATAAAGGCAATCTATTCTGCATGTATAGTAAATCAAAACAGGCTGGCAGGTCCATTCTCAAAGAAGTCAAAATGGCCAATAGGTATCTTGTAAGTGGACACATTGACTTTGGCAAATGGTTTCTTCCCCATAAGTTGCCCCGTGATTCTGGGTCTTGGAGTTTCTCTCCAGCAGCCCAGCATTTCCACTCTCAAAGCCAATGAGTGGAGACCACAAAAACCAGATGTTGTCTAGTTGATGGGCTCTGGAAAAAGAGCATGGGGCCAATGCAAATGATTTGACCAGGTGATTTTTAAATTCTGTTGGCCAGGTTGAGAGTGGTGAACTATATTCATAGCCTGGAGGAGTCCTGACCTTCAGATCTCATCCAGTCTTAGCACCAAAAGGAGGCCAGACTTCTTATACTAGCTACACCAAACAGCAATCTTGGATTGAGGTTTACTCTGAGTAGCCCTGGGGAAGATGAGGCGTGCAGGAAGGTTGCATCTTGAGTTTGTGCCAATGGGATGCTCAGGATTGTCTGGGAGGAATGCTGTAGTTCTGCCCAACCCCACCCTTCTCAGGGTGCTCTTTCTTAGGGAGGGGCAAATATGGGTCAGCACTATTGCACAGACTTGGAGCTGGGAAAAAAAATAAGGAGAAGCCAGTAAGAAGTAAAGTAGAATTGGTGAATGTGCCCAGAGCTCTGGATTTAGGGCCGTCTTACCACTATAGATGGTGTACTAAGGAGCTATGTTCTTGGGGTGCCTGGGTGGGCTCAGGGGTTTAGGCATCTGCCTTTGGCTCAGGTCATGATCCCTGAATCCTGGATTGAGCCCTACGTTGGGCTCCCTGCTCAGCAGGGAGCTTGCTTCTCCCTCTCCCTCTGCCCCTCCTCCCACTCGTGCTTGCTCTCTCTCTCAAATAGATAAATAAAATCTTTTAAAAAAGGAGGTATTTTCTTTCCTGATGACTGTAGTTGATAAGACTGTATTGTGTAATTGAAATGTGCTAAGAGAGTAGAACTTAAGTCTCTATCTCTCTGTCTCTCTCTCACACATACACATACACACACACACACACACACACAATAACTATGTGATGTGATGGATGTGTTCATTAACTCAACTGTGGGAGCCTTTTCACAATGTATACATAAATCATTATGTTGTACACTATCAATATATTACCATTTATTATATCTCAATTATACCTCTATAAGACTGAAAAAAATGTGGGAAATTGTATGGGGCTCCTGCTTGATTAAAGCTCCAGCTTGGGAGGGGCGGAGCAAGATGGCA